>NW_012116132.1:1065448-1066567 GCF_000951035.1 Colobus angolensis palliatus | reverse complement strand
CGATCTTGGCTCACTGCAACCTCCACCTCCCAGGTTCAAGCAGTTCTCCTGTCTCAGCCTCCTGAGTAGCTGGGATTACAGGCATGTGCCACCACGCCCAGCTAATTTTTGTATGTGGTGGTGTTTTTTGACACAGTCTTGCTCTGTTGCCCAGCTCTTCGTTGTTTTAAATGGTGGATTTGCTACCCTGAAAAGTACAGGCCAGGCACGGTGGCTCACACCTAATTCCAGCACTTTGGGAGGCCGAGGCAGGCGGATCACCTGAGGTCAGGAGTTCAAGACTAGCCTGTCCAACATGGTGAAACTCTGTCTCTACTAAAAATACAAAATGTAGCTGGGCGTGGTAACGGGTACCTGTAATCCCAGCCACTCAGGGGGCTGAGGCAGGGAGAATTGCTTGAACCCAGGAGACGGAGGTTGCAGTGAGCCGAGATTATGCCACTACACTCCAGCCTGGGTGACAGAGCAAAACTCCATCTCAAAAAAAGAAAAAAGAAAAGTACAAACCACTTGAATAACATCTCTGAAAATTAGGTCATCTGGCATGTATAATCTCAGGCTCTTCTAGTAACCATCAAAACATGATGTCCTGGCCCTCGCTAGCTATGGCATCCCATGAGCCTACTTTAAAGCACAGTTTACAAAGAAACCTCACCTATGGTTACCTCATAACACAGACCATTTCCTTTGACTCTAAAGGAGTTCGAAAACTCAAAATATCAAAATATTTTAATTGATCTTAGACTGACTTAGAAATGGTTATTTACATACATTTAGAATTATAAATTGCAAAGAGAAATCTCCCAAAACCAAATACTCATAAAATATTATTAAATATTCAAGCAAAAATATGTTTTTAACCAAATTAAATTTCTCAGCTCAGTGGCCTGGTGATATAATATCGATTACTGGCTAAAAACTTCATTTGCAGAAACTTTTAGAAATGTCTTTCATGGCCACATAGTATGTACTGAGCAATTGTGGGGTGAAGCACTGTACTAAGAGTTATCTAAAAGAATTCATTTAAGGCCGGGCACGGTGGCTCAAGCCTGTAATCCCAGCACTTTGGGAGGCCGAGACGGGCGGATCACGAGGTCAGGAGATCGAGACCATCCTGGC
>NW_012116132.1:1061996-1064766 GCF_000951035.1 Colobus angolensis palliatus | reverse complement strand
CCCAGGCTGGAGTGCAGTGGCGCGCACAATCTTAGATCACTGCAACCTCCACCTCCCAGGCTCAAGTGATTCTCCTGCCTTAGCCTCCTGAGTAGCTGGGACTACAGGATCCTGCCACCGTGCCCAGCTAATTTTTGTATTTTTAGTAGAGATGGGGTTTCGCCATATTGGCCAGGCTGGTCTTGAACTCCTGACTTCAGGTGATCCACCCACTCAGCCTCCCAAAGTGCTGAGATTACAGGAGTGAGACACCATGCCTGGCGCACAGAGGGTAATTTTTTTTAAGTAGTTGAGAAGCTAGAGGCAGTGGGTGGGGGGGCTGTCAAAATAATCTGCATGCAGAGTCATTGGAGCTATGGTTGAACGCAAAGATAACAGGCCCAATTTTAAAAAGTAATAAACCTAGGATGAGGGTTGAAGTGACGGGGGGTAGAGTGAGTTTAAGATTATAAGCCTTGGAGGGACCAGGAGAAAATGGCAGCTGTCAAGCACAAGGGGAAACTGAGTCAAGCTGAGGCATTCTTGTGAAGAAAATAATGAGTTCTGAACAACCAGTCCAAAAACGAAGAACAGGCCTGGCAAGAAGGCACAGGGATGCAGACCAAGTGGAATGTGCAGGCTTGGAGAGAACACAGGTAAAAATGAATGCCGGAACTCTGGGGTGGGAGTGTGGGCTTAAAACTTCATTGACAAAGTCGCGGGGTATTTTCAAATGTGAAAGGTGCTGTCAAAACCATCATCAAGGTTAACAAGCACATGTCCTTAGCATGGAAGTCAGAAAGGACAGTATGCTGATGTGTCTCTCCCAGGCTATCAGTCATGACTCCTCAGAGCTTATCCCAAATTCTCCCAGAATCCTCAAAAGTTACCAAAGGCAGAAAAGATGTGTTCCTCCCATGAGTCCAGTTTTGAACCAATGTCTTCAGAGAGAGGGGAACAGGTTTCAAAATTCTGACCTTGGGAGCTAGAGTCAGAGATGCCCCCTCCAACCCCGTTTGGATCAGGCAGGCAGTTCACATCCACCTCAAGAGGCAGCTGGGGCTTCAGACATTTCGCTTCAGTTCCAGGAGCAGAGTGGTTGAGGATAATCTCCGGCCTAGCCAAAGGTTGAAAGGATTTCCCACTCTGACGCCGGGACTTGGCACGCCTGTTCTGGAACCATACCTGGAAGAGGGGAGAAAATAAAAGCTGCTTTTGGTTGGAGTTTTTTATGCTAACATTATGTTCACAGTTCATACTAGTAAGTTTCAGTTTAACATCCCCTGGCTTCCTCTCCAGAGTCTTGCCTTCATAAAGCACTTGGGTTGACGGTTAGAAGTTCAGAGCACCTGGCTTTCCTTGCCTCCCCATTCCCAGATGCAAACATTGGAATAATGCCTAGTTCTATCTGTTCTTTAGTTAGAGAAATTTTCATGAAAAAATGGAGTCACAAAAATGGAAGCCCTTAGAATTCTTAGAAGAAAACTGCATTAAATTATGAAGAAAATCGGTTTTTGAAGGTCTATACTCCCTTGTCAAACTAATCAAGGAGGTATTTTGCTCATGCCAGCTGTTGAGATTGACAGCTGTATGACCGCCCGCGGTGCAAAGAAAACAAGTCCACTCTCCCAGTGTTTAAATGAGGGCTGCTACTTAAAACCGCGCTTGGACACCGACCAAGGGGCTACAGACAGACAAAAAGGCAGGCTTCTCCCTACCAACTCTAAGATTTTGATCTAGATTACTTTAGATAATAAACACTGCCGGGCACTGTGGCTCACGCCTGTAATCCCAGCACTTTGGGAGGCTGAGGCGGGTGGATCACCTGAGGTCAGGAATTCGAAACCAGCCTGACCAACATGGTGAAACCCCGTCTCTACTAAAAATACAAAAATTAGCTGGGCGTGATGGCTGGCGCCTGTAATCTCAGCTACTCGGGAGGCTGAGGCAGGAGAATCGCTTGAGCCCGGGAGGCTGAGGTTGCAGTGAGCCGAGATCGCGCCATTGCACTCCAACCTGGGCAACAAGAGCGAAACTCCGTCTCAAATAAATAATAAATAAAAATAAACACACCTTGGACTAGATTTTTCAAACTGACAACAAGTTCCAGGTGCTTCTCGCTTTACCTCAATTCGCTACATCCTTTCAAATCTAATCCCAAAACGTAACACTTGCCAAGAAAGTAGCATAGGGGGTAACTTGACAAGCCAGCCCTCCCCGCTCTCAGCTACCATTCTCACACTCAAAACCAGAGGAAAACCCCAACTGCCCCTCATCTGTGTCTTCTTCCTGGATAAGGAAAAAGTATAAAACTTCTTATCTTCCTGCTGGGAATTATTTTTTGGCCATTTCAAGGGACCAGCTAACCTCCTAGGAGCCCTTGTTATATTTAATAATGACAGAAATCGTTCAGTGCAGGCCTGAATTATTTCACATAAGCCTCACAATCACCCTGTGCAGCAGGTGCCGATATCACCCCCTATTTCAGTCTAGGACACAGAGCCTCAGGGGAAGCACCTTGCCTGCAACGTCCCGGGGTGTGGCCTCAGGAGCCCAGAGTCCAGACCTCAACTCCGCAGCGCCTCCGCTCCAGGGCGCACCTGCGAACGCGGCGGGCCCTCACCTGGATCCTCGACTCGGGGAGCAGGGTGAGCGCGGCCAGGCGCTCGCGCAGGTGGATGTCGGGGTACCGGGTCCGGCGGAAGACGAGCTCCAGCAGCTGCAGCTGCTCTGCGCTGAAAGACGTGCGCTTGCGGCGCTGCGACGCGGACGGGGCGGCCGCGCCTTTGGG
>NW_012116132.1:1058268-1061121 GCF_000951035.1 Colobus angolensis palliatus | reverse complement strand
GGGTTTGGCCGGAATGAACATGGGCCCACCAATATACCCTAGGTAGGACGGGGTTGGCAACGTGCCCCATTAGCAGAGGAGATGAGCAGTTTGGCCTTTCTGGAGATACTCAACAATGCACAAGACCCATCTATTGGATGGGAGGAGACGAAAGCCACCTCATGAAGTTTCCACGCGTTCTGAATCATCATTCTTTCCTCTGCCCCTTGGGGCTCTGAAAGCTCCCATTTTCTCTACTTTGTGCTATGGTTATGGTTTCTCTGTTTCCCCTGCCAGATTATAAAGTCTTAGCAAGCAGGAACCCACGTCTCCCTTTCTGGGTTTATCAAGTGCCTACTTTGTACACCTATTCTGCCTGAGGCGCAGTGCTAGACCTTTAGTGAATGTCTGTCGAATTGGATGTCACCGAGTTCCCCTTACTGAAAGAGAAACCCTTGGTCCACTATGGGAACTGCCCCACCACAGTGCAGGAACTCAAGAGAGGAGCATAGAGGCCCAGGTCTTCTTGCTCCCAGCACCTCAGCGCCGATTTCACCGGGATCACTCACTGTGGCCGACTCAAAGGGAGATCTTTCTTGGGGGGATCTTTCAGGGCACAATCCCCGTAATGTCTGCATTCTGGAAGGTCAATAGACAGTCTCAGAAGATCTTGGATCTTTCTATCCTGCGTGGACATTCCACGTGGCAAAGCAGAAAGTATTCTTGGAGCTGCTGCAGAGAAGAATTTTGGGCTTGATTCTCTCCTGGCTGGGGTAAGGGGTGGGGTTGGCAGGGACCGTGTCCTGTGCAGCCCCTGAGGCCCTTCTGGGCAGCTGATATGCTTACCGCCTGCTCTTCCATCTTCCTTCCACCACTTCTCCTTTCTTTCCCCTTCTTTTCTTTCTCTTTTATTCCTTTGCCAGTTCATTGAGGTTTTCATGCTGGGAACAGGAGTTCAGGAATATTTCTCTATGCTCATTCATTCATTATTTCAAAAAAACATGTGTGAAGTGTCACTGTGCCAGGCCAGGCTTTGTGTGTGTTATTCCTATTCCAACTTCACAGATCAGGAGATATGCCACAATCTACAAAGAGGCCCAAATAACTCTAGAGCCCGTGTGCCAAGCTGACCTCAAGGCATGACTCCCATGATTACATGGAGCTCCTCTGTCTCCCTCAGGAGGACGGTGAAGCCTGGCCCCACTCCAGTCTCGGGGGTTGTCATCTTTCAGGCACATTGGGCTCCTCAGGTTCCTATTTGCAGGCTGCAGTGATGGATGCGTTACTGCATGTAACTACAGGGACCAGGAGGCCAGCCCCAGGAGGACACTGGAGGTTTGCTGGCTGCTGGCCGCCAGCTGAAGCTTAAGAGCCAGAGATGGCTTGAGCAGCCCAGGAGCTAGGTGTCATAGGAATTCTCCAGCCCACAGTGTGGAAATCCACTCCCTTCCCCTGGGTCCTCCATCCAGGCCTCGGTCCTCTGCTGCCATCTGCTCACTTGTGAGGGGACCCAGAGCCTGCCTGTTTCGTCATAGCCAGGAACATGGACCTGCAGAGACAAATGAAGTGCCTGCTCATCACAGAAGCAGGCAGTAGTTTAGTGAAGCATAAACATAGGTAAAACAATCTAAACTCATGAGAAGAAATCCCAGCATTCAGGCCAGGCTCAGTGGCTTACACCTGTAATCCCAGCACTTTGGGAAGCCGACGTGGCCGAATCACCTGAGGTCAGGAGTTTGAGACCAGCCTAGTCAACATGGCGAAAACCTGTCTCTACAAAAAAATACAAAAATTAGCCAGACATTGTGGCATACACGTATAATCCCAACTACTTGGGAGGCTGAGGCAGGAGGATCACTTGAACCTGGGAGGCAAAGGTTGCAGTGAGCCGAGACTTGTGCCACTGCCCTCCATCCTGGGCAATGGAACAAAACTTCGTCTCAAAAGAAAAAAAAAGAAAAAAGAAATTCCAGCTTTCACTTTGTGGTTTGGTAATCCTCCAAACTGACTAAACAGGCATTATTCTCTTATGAATGTTTTCCTGGGAGTTTGTGTTAGATCATAATCTCCTATAAGTGAAATAAGATTTCAGCCTCTCCCATTCTCTCCTCCTTTTGCTCTAAATGAAGTTCTTATGGAATGTGCTTATATATGTCTAAAAAACAACCTCCACAAGGATACAGTGGAAAGTCAGGGTTGGAATCAGTTAAAGGATTATGATACTACAAGTTTCTTTTTTTTTTTTTTTTTTTTTTTTTTTTGAGATGGAGTCTTGCTCTGTCAAGCAAGCTGGAGTGCATTGGCACAATCTCAGCTCACTGCAAGCTCTGCCTCTGGGGTTCATGCCATCCTCCTGCCTCAGCCTCCCGAGTAGCTGGGACTACAGGTGCCCACCACCACGCCCGTCTAATTTTTTGTATTTTTTACTACAGACAGGGTGTCACCACGTTAGCCAGGATGGTCTCAATCTCCTGACCTGATACTACAAGTTTCTTTAACATTATCATTTGACTTAAACCTCATGTATTAATAGTTATTACTAACTAAATGAACAAATAACTCACTTGGTTTTCTAACCATACAATGAAACTCTTCTGTAGAAGTTTTCTGACTCTCTGTGGGATGTGGTATTGACTTAGCATGTGTCACATATCTTGCATAAAGTCATACTGGACAAGGGTTGGAAAGGGAGACTTTTATACCCTTCAGGACTGCTTTATTATTTTTTAATCATATACATGTATTATTGCTATAAGTACATTTTTAAACCCTAGTTTTTGATGACTAAATGTAATGTGGTATTCTGGTCTGGATCCTGGAAAATAAAAAAGACATTAGCAGGAAAATTAGTAAAATCTGAATTTTAAAAAAAAA
>NW_012116132.1:1039843-1057763 GCF_000951035.1 Colobus angolensis palliatus | reverse complement strand
AGCCAGGTGTGGTGGCGGGCGCCTATAGTCCCAGCTACTTGGGAGGCTGAGGCAGGAGAATGGCATGAACCCAGGAGGTGGAGCTTGCAGTGAGCCGAGATCATGCCACTGCACTCCAGCCTGAGTGACAGAATGAGACTCCATCTCAAAAAAAAATTAGCCGGGCGTGGTGGCACATGCCTGTAATCTCAGCTACTCAGGAGGCTGAGGCAGGAGAATCACTTGAATCCGGAAAGTAGAGGTTGCAGCGAGCCAAGATCATGCCACTGCGCTCCAGCCTGGGTGACAGAGTGAGACTCCATCTCAAAGAAAAAAAAAAAAGAAAGAAAAAGAAAAAAGAAATTACTTCTCTATATGAGTGGATTTCCCATTTCACTTGGGATTTTCATTGACTAGTATTGGAAAGATAGAAGCCATATTGGGTCTCTATAAAAGCATTGCTATGTATTATACATTCACTTGAAATTAAAATGATTTGCTACTTCTCTTTTCTTTGACAGACACTTATAAACACATAAGTGGTTTTCACTATATCCAAGCTCTAGATTCTGACTCAGTTACCCTGCTGCAGGCATCCAATGGATATGTATGTCACATATCCATTTACTAATTCTTCTATATTCGTTTTTTCAATAGGAAAACGGGAATAGCCCTATCCTTGGCAATATAATTTTTAAAATAATTATTGCAAGTTTTTTTCCCAAAACAGATACCCTGTGATATATAAAGCTCCATAAAGTGCTTTTTTCTACAGAAGCACATCAGTTGACCAGCTTCAGCATAGCAAACTGAAGTTCAGGGTTAGCTGAAGACAGCAATCACTGAGATTAGGATCTGGATTCCTCCCTCTCCAGCACCTGGGCGAGCTCACCACTTGATTTGCTGAGAGATTTTGGCCATTATTTACACTGAGTCTGTCAGTAATTTGAAATAGACACAAGGGAAAGCAAGGTGAAATAGAAGACAATCCTCAAAGATGCTTCCTGTATAATGGGGGAAGACCAGTAAATACAAGAGGCAGTAGGGGAAAAAAACCATGATTATCTGGATCCAAGGCTGGCTCTACAGCAGCCCAGGCTGGGCAGGATGGGGCCGGCCACTCAGGGTCACTGTCCCATTCTGCATCCTCAACATTTCCCACCAAGGTTCCTGTCACTGAATCACCCAAATATCACAGAGGCCTGTCTTTCCTCCCCAAGTGCTAAATACTCTCTTCCCTGGCCTCTCTTTGTTGTTCAAGTCAGGCCCTCCACTGCCTAAGACCGGGCACTTGAGCCTGGGTATTCATTAAAGGGAAAATCAGGAAGAGGCAGCCGAGGGGAGTCAACGGCTCTGCTTCCACCTTGAGATCCGCAGTGCTGTTAGCCCCTTTGATCCTGGCCTCACTTTGATTTCCTCTCCTCTGGCTGCCCAGGCCTCCGCAGTTCCCGAAGTTTATTTCAGAACCAGTGGTTACAACAGACTGAAAGACAACACCCCCCAAAAGGTATTAATGTGCCAGGAAAGTGATTAAATCCCCTCATTAAGAAGCCTTTTTTGTTGCTGTTTATTTGGCACCATATACATTAAAAAACCAAGCACAAAATAGATGCTGAACCCAATGTATTTTTTAAAATAGTGACTCCTTTCCTTCCTCCCACTATTTCTGTCTGAAGCCTCTTCTCACATAGAGGAGTCTTTTGTAATCCCAATCCACACAGTTAACCAATGAAGTTAAAATAACATTTCAACCTCAGAGAACAGAATCCAGAAGTTTTCCAAACTTATGTCTGCATACTTGAAATGAAGAACTGAAACAACTAGCAGAATATTCTCAAACCTGACATCTGACTGATATTCCTTTCTTCAGTGTACACACTGAGCACTTGAAATGGGGCTACTGTGACTGCAGAACTGAATTTTTCATTTCATTTTAGCAGATTTGAATTTACCCCTAGGTGGCTAATAACGCCCATATCTACCAGCACAGCTCTAAACTATCATCCAGCAAATCACCCTTTTTTGATAATTTTTAAATTGTATTTAATTTAATTTTTTTGAGACAGGGTCTCAAGGCTGGAGTGCAGTGGATCACAGCCCACTGCAGCCTCTACCTCCTCAGGCTCAGGTGATTCTCCCACCTCAGCCTTCCAAATAGCTGGGACTACAGGTGTGCACCACCATGCCCAGCTAATTTTTGTATTTTTTGTAGAGATGAGGTTTTGCCATGTTGCTCAGACTGGTCTGAAACTCCTGGGTTCAAGTGATCCACCCACCTCAGCCTCCCAAAGTGCTGGGATTACAGGTGTATGCCACTGTGCCCGGCTCTGATAACTTTTTATGTGTATATACAGAGAGGTATCTAGTTGGTACAAAATAATACACTAGACTTGAATTCTAGACTCTCATTTTTATTGTTTAATCACAACTCTGGATCATCAAAGTGGTTATTTTATTTTATTGAGACAGAGTCTTACTCTGTCACCCAGGTGGGAGTGCAGTGGCACGATCTCGGCTCACTACAACCTCTGCCTCCTAGGTTCAAGCAATTCTCCTGCCTCAGCCTCCCAAGTAGCTGAGATTACAGGGATGTGCTATCCCGCTCAGCTAATTTTTGTATTTTTAGTAGAGATGGGGTTTCACCATGTTGGCCAGGCTGGTCTTGAACTCCTGACCTCAGGTTATTCACCCATCTCAGCCTTCCAAAGTGCTGGGATTATAGGTGTGAGCCACCACACCAAGCCTGTTACTTCATTTTATACCCGACAGACTCCTATAGGTTTGGCAAAAAGTTTGTTAAATATTATTGTAATTAGTCAGGCATGGTGGTGCACACCTATAGTCCCAGCTACTCAGGAGGCTGAGGTGGGAAGATTGCTTGAGCCAGGAGGAGTTTGAAGCTGCAGTGAGCTATAATTACAACACTGCACTCCAGCCTGGATGCCAGAGCAAGGACCTGTCTTTAAAAAACAAAAACACGTTACTGTAGCATTCATAAATTATCTTTCTTCAAAAGTGACAATTTGAGGTCACTTGCTAGTTAAAGAATTATGATACTACCAAGGAATAATAATACAAGTTTCTTTAACATTGTCATTTGACTTAAACCTCATTTAATTCTTTTCTAACCATACAGTGAAACTCTGCTATCGTTCACTGACTCTGCGGGATATGACATGATACTGAATTCATGTGTATCACATATCTTGCATGAAGTCATACTGGACAAGGACAAGTAAAGACAGAGGCATTAGGAGAACATAGAACCTGCCAATATTTGTCTTTTCTGCTCCCAAATAATTTATTTTTTTAATTTTTATTTATTTATTTTTTGAGACGGAGTTTTGCTCTTGTAGCCCAGACTCAAGTACAATGGCACAATTTCGGCCCACTGCAACCTCTACCTCCCAGGTTCAGGCAATTCTCCTGCCTCAGCCTCCCTAGTAGCTGGAATTACAGGTGTGCACCACCATGCCCAGCTACTTTTTTGTATTTTTAGTAGAGACGGGGTTTTGCCATGTTGGCCAGGCTGGTCTCAAACACCTGACCTCAGTTGATCTGCCTGCCTTGGCCTTCCAATGTGCTGGGATTACAGGCATGAGCCACTGCACCCTGCCCCAAATAATTTATTAAAGTGTTAGCAGACACCCAGAGTAACCTAAGATCAATTCTGGACTCTGTCCCATCCTGCAGGCATTGGGTGTGTATTTCCCAAACACTGTCTCTTTGGATAGCCTATAATCACTGGAAGACATCCTGCAGGTAAAATGCCACTCTGCTATCTAATCAAACACAGATTCTTGGTGGATCTGGGATATAATAAGATACTTTCAAATTGATCCTCATTCATTTCAGTGTGCACTAGGAAGATGTGATTTGAAATCTACAGTTCTACTCTCCCAGGCAATTGGGCATTTAGCCTTCATAGTAACCTGAACTTTCTGTACTCATTTAGATGGAAGAGGAAATAACTTTGACCTCTTCTTTTACATTGAACACACGTGCTCCAAGCACCAACTCATGTCAGGCCAGGCCCCGAGTTGCAGTACCTAAGAATCTCTTCTGTTTAGCAGCCTGACTGCTTGGGTGAGTGGCTGGCCGGCGCTGAGGAAGCCCATCTGGCTCAGCCAACTCACCCCTCTCGGGGATCTCCCTTAGACCCACACTCAGCTCATTCCCATACATTGCCCAAAATCTGCATTCACTTTGGGTTTATCACTTGTACAAACAGTGCCAAAGAGAGCCATGTTTATAACGTGGTTGCCTATTGTGCGATCATTGACAGCCATTAGCACTCGGACTCTGGTCTCTCCATACCATTTCCCACTGAAAGGAAAAAACATTCCAGTAAGAAATGGCTCATTCTAGGCCTGGGACAAAAAATACACAAGCCTGGGCCAGGTGCAGTGGCTCACGCCTGTAATCCCAGCACTTTGGGAGGCCAAGGCGGGCTGATCGCTTGAGGTCAGGAGTTCAAGACCAGCCTGGCCAACATAGCAAAATCTCGTCCCTACCAAAAATACAAAAATTAGCTGGGCATGGTGGTGCACACCTATAGTCCCAGCTACTTAGGAGGCTGAGGCAGGAGAATCGCTTGAACCCGGGAGGCAGTGGTTACAGTGAGCCCAGATCGCACCACTACACTCCAACCTGGGTATCAGAGCAAGACTCTGCCTCAAAAAGCAAAAAACAACAACAACCAAAAAAAACACCACAGGCCTGGAATAGTCATAGTGGAAAACAAGAAAACTGTAACATTAATCTACCGAGGCAGCAACTACTCTCAATAAATAATTTGAAGAGGCTCCCACTGGCCAAACATAAGACAGTATGAGCATCAATAAGAAAAATAATAGCAGTAGACTGAAACACATTAAATGTGTTAAAATCCATTATTTCGTGATGATCCTGGGGAAAAAAAAACTGATCCCCTTGGACAGTTCTAGGGAACAAACGCTTAATTCTGCAAACTGGTAAGCCAAGAGAAGGAGGCAAGCATTTGTCCTGCCTTTTCTGTATTACAACAACTCAAGGTAAACAGACTGCTGATGAAGAAAAGTTCCTCCTTATGTAAGTATTCTGCTAGTAAGTGAAGAAGGGATGCTACAGTTAGAATAACCCCATTTTGCAACCTCTGATGAAATAATGGGCCTAAGCAATGACCTTCGTGGCCACTGATAACTAATTCCCTATAGAAATACACACTACCACCTATGAATCATTTTTGCCAAAATATAAAACCAGAATCGAATCCAGCATTGGAACTCACTGCCCATTCAAAAGAACTGCAGGGAACAAGAAGTCGCCCCACATCACTACAGGAAGACAATCAACAAAAACCAGACTGCTGCAGGGTCTACAGGATAAACAGCCAGCTGCTTCATCAGATAAGCAAACGATTGCAAAAGAGAGAGGCAGAAAAAGAAATAACCTGTAGATTCAAAGAGACCTAAAAGACATATGAACCAAATGCAATGATTGGATCCTGATTGAAGCAAACTACCTGTAAATATTTATTTCTAGGAAAAGTTGGGACATTTAAGCATTAGATATGAGATAATGGAATTGTGGTTAATTTTCTTTTAGTTTATATGGTGATTTTGAGGTCATATTTTTAAAAGCTTCTTCGTCTTTTAGAGATACATGCAGAAATTTTGGCAGATGAAATAATAAAATGTCTGGGATTTGCTTGAAAATAATCTAGTTTGAGGCTAAGGGAAGGAGAGGAAAATAGAGAAGAATCAAGGTTGGTGGCTGGAAACTGGTAACAGTTGAAGCTAGGTCATGAGGATTCATTCTACAACTCTCTCTACTTTTATGTATATTTGGGATTTTCCAGAATAAAAAGCTATAAAAAAAAAAATGCGTCTTTGAGAGAAGTAGAAGATAGTGAGCATGAGAACAAAAGTACCATTTTGAGAAGGCAAGGTCTTCTGGTCTGAGGTGGCTCTTGCTTTGTGAACCCAGGGGAGACCTGACAGCCCCAGTCCCTCCCTGGGGATCCAGGGGCTGGAGAAGTGCAGTGCCGGATGTGAGCATTACTTTTCCTCTGGGGAATCTGCCCCAGGGCAGGCTGCACAAGCCACAGCCACCAAGCCCTAGTTCCTACACCCACCACAGATCACCTGGCTGTGCTCAGTGTCTGGGAGATATGGGCTTGGTGGAGAGGTAGGGACAGGTTTGAGTGTGGGGAGGAGGCTTTCTGGATGAAGGAGGCCAGGGCCAAGTCTGAAAGGAGGCAGGGTTTAGGTAGGTCGTGAGAAGGACCCTGGGAGCAGAGGTGTGAACAAAAGTGCAAATGCAGAATGTGCCAGGTCTGTGGAGAGCCAGCACAGCAGGCAGGCTGGGGTCCAGGCTTGGAAGACTGCACTCTACCCCCAGCACAGGCATGAGGCTGCAGGGCATGGATCCTGAGGACCAGCGGCCCCAGAGGAAGATCTGGGACACACAGACAAGGAAAATCAAGGGGGACGCTTTTCCTTCCACAAACAACCGTTTATCTGGGAGGGCCATTTCTTCTCCCCTGTTGTCCTGTGCAAGTTTCTGGGGCCTCTGGGTTGAGTTCTGTATGTCTCCAGGAATTTTCTCTTATCTGTTAAATTTACTCCAAATGAGGCGCTAGAGGCTGTATCAGCACAGGTGGCAAGATGGCCGCACAGTCAATCAGCTTAAAACTGTTCGTTTAGAAGTCTGGGAGAAGGGACTCCCCTAACCACAGCCCCTAACAGTGACCCTCAGTGAGGCATCAGAAACACGCTCACCATCAGGCCACACAGAGGGTGCATCCTTTCTGGTAGCTCTAGCAGGGATGGGGTGTGCGGGCCCAGGCCTCACCTTAGGGAAGCAGCTGCAGGTAGGGGGCCCCCTCTGGAAGGCCACTCCCACCTCCTGCACACTCGGTCCTGGATTCCTGGGCTGGAAGCACAGACTGGGGCAAGCAGGTACTTGTCTGGGCAGTGCTGAGCCCAGGAGCCCAGCCTGGGAAATTTCCAGTTGGGTGGACCACTCTTGGTCCACTGCAGCAGAAGAACCTGCTTTAAATTTTCCACATTGCCTCCCGCAGGCCTAACGGAGGATTTGCCAGGTGCTGCCCAGCCTGAAAGTCCCTGAGTGGCTCTCAGAGGCACCAAAGACAGGTCTTTTATGTATTATTTCATAGATGTGGCCTTTCCTCCCTGCACTCCATGGGGTGGAGGATGACCCAGGCGGAGGGAACGGGCTCAGGAGGCACCAGGTTGTTGGAATCAGAACAAGGTAGACCAAATCCAGGGCCTAGCCACCTGGCCCTGCTTTAGGCCATCCTTCCTCACCTCGCAAACCCCACTGTCCACTCCCTGGCTTCTTCTCTAGCCTAAGACGTTTCCTCCTCCTGCTGCAAGTCCCACCCACCTTGCTGCACGGCTGGTTCAAGTCCTCCTTCCCTTGGAAACCACAAGTTTCTCTGCCCAGAGCTGTCCACATCACAGTTTCTCTGTTAATTATGTGCTGCTCTCTATTAACTTATGCTAGTCCTATTTTTTGTAAAGTTTTCTCTTTTTTTTTTTTTTGAGATGGAGTCTCTCTCTGTCACCCACGCTGGAGTGCAGTGCCATGATCTCAGCTCACCGCAAGCTCCGCCTCCCGGGTTCATGCCATTCTCCTGCCTCAGCCTCCCAAGTAACTGGGACTACAGGCGCCCGTCACCACGCCTGGCTGATTTTTTGTATTTTTAGTAGAGACGGGGTTTCATCGTGGTCTCGATCGTCTGACCTCGTGATCAACCCGCCTCAACCTCCCAAAGTGCTGGGATTACAGGCATGAGCCACCGCGCCCGGCCAAAGTTTTCTCTTATTATAAAAGTATTCTATGCTAGGCCAGGCTTGGTGGCTCACACCTGTGATCCCACACTTTGGGAGGCTGAGGCAGGAGGATCGCTTGAGCCCAGGAGTTCAAGACCAGCCTGGGCAACAAAGGGAGACCCTGTCTCTACAAAGTATTCTATGCTTACTACAGAGAAATCGAACATAAACCATAAAAAAAAAAACCCATAAATAAATCTATCTTGGGGCAGCCACTATCAACCCTTTCAAATAAAGCCTTCTCTCTGTGTGTGTATACACACACATATATGTAAATTTCATGCATAGTTTTTATGTAAACTAATCCTGTTCCCCTAGGCAGAATATAATTTCTTTGAGGGCACAAATATTTGGTAATACTGTGTCTGCTGTATGCCTAGGATGTTACAAAATCTGTAATAGGCTCTCAATACATATTTGATCAATTAATTGAAATAAACTTTTGCACTCACAATTCAAAATCTGTGTGTATGCACATCTGTAGGGGAAAGTGAATTAAATGGGTATGAAAGGAGCTTTCTCACTTACGTACTTTTAAAGTATTTGTATTTTTTTTTCAGCAATCATGTCTTAAACTCTTGTGATCATCTGTATGTTGTAGGTTCGAGAGGACTCAGGATGCCCCGGGGAAATCTCCCAAAAGCTCCAGATCCCAGAAGACCCTGCCTTGCCCCAGGGCCAGGCCTGCTCAATCTGGGGGTGGGAGAGGAACATAATTACATTTACTCCAGGAGGGCCTTGAGAGAGATCTGTCTTAAGTGAGGAACTTTGGGACAGCCTTTGTTTAGACTCAAAGATGTTTTGAAAGCCGTGAAGTCAGAAGATCAGGAACGTGAGCAGGCCTCTGCTTCCTAGAAAGAAAACGAGGCGTGGTGGAGAGCATGGTGTGAGGACAAGCTCGAGCCTCTTACTTGGGCCTCCATGAGGCACCCTAAGTCTGAGGGGTGAAGGGGTTGAGCCAGCCAGGGCCTGGGGGAGGAAGGGCTGGTGGAGGCTGTTGGGCGAGCATCCATCTCAGACCCTAAAAGTAGTCTCCCTGGTTTAGCTCCACAGCTTTTCCTCACAGCAGGCGCGCATTCAGGCCGAATACTAAGCTGTGGCTGTGTGTCATTCCACAGCCAGGATCCAGACAGGGCCCCCCCACACACACAGCTCCGTCCAATGACTCTCCCTTCCACCCACACGGCCATCAAAGTTCCTGACCTGCGCTAGGTAGATGGCTTGAGGTCTGTCCCACGTGGAAATGTGGGTGAAGACACCCTAAAAGAGCCCAGAGCCCAAGACCAGGTCAAGGTCTTCTGCAGGGCACCGTCAGCCCTCCTGTGTGTACTCTTCCTCTCCGTGGTCCGGGATTCCCTGTGTGATGGGCTGTCATCCCTGGGAGACTGTCGGAAGCCAGGTCTGACTTGTTCACCACACTTCCAACCCCAGCCCAGAATGTGGTACTGCATAAAGCCCAATGAACACTTCAGAAATGAATAAATATGCAGGGGTGAGGGTGCCTCTGTTGCTGGCCTCCTGTATGAGCTCTGACAGATCCTGCCCTCACTGGGTCAAGACTCTAACGCTACAAATGGTACAGGTTCTTGAATTTCTTTTCATCCTATTTTTAGTTTTATTATTACTATTTTGAGATGGAGTCTTGCTCTGTTGCCCAGGCTAGAGTGCAGTGGTGCGATCACAGCTCACTGCAGCCTCCAACTCCTGGGGTCAAGCCATCCTCACACCTCAGCCTCCCAAGTAGCTAGGACTATAGGTGGTGCCACCATGCCTGGTTAATTTTGAATTTTTTTTTTAATAGAGATGAGGTCTCACTATATTGCCCAGGCTTACCTCCAACGACAAGTGTGAGCCACTGCACCTGGCATATTTACATTTTTTAAGCTGTATAGCCCTACCCATACAACTCACAGCCAACATGTGCATAGTAATGAACACATTACAAACCACTGCTCGTGGAGTATCTTGGTGATTCTTCCTACGCTAATGTTGGTGCTAATATTATTGATACTGCAGATTTCATGAGGTGGAGACACTCACTTTAGCTTGGTCGATAGCCCCTCCCGCCGTCTGTGGCCTCCACCTGGCCAGGTCCCTGGCAGGCACTCACACTGCCAGTCTGTCACATCTCACCACACTGCTCTGCAAAGTCAGTGTTTTTTCAGGTGTGCTCATCTTGGACCCCATCTGGTCTGTGAGCTCCTGGTGGGCAGGACTCCATGTTAATGCCAGACTCAGTGACCAGCTAAATGGTGGTCGCTCAGGTACTGGCTGTAGGAAAAGCTGGAACCCCAACTCCCACTCTGAGGGTGCAGAGGTAAGGAACTCATTCAAGGTGCTGAGATACAAGAGGATAAGGACAAGGACAAGGGACAGTGTCCACCCAAGAGCAACTGTCTGGTTCACTATCTCTTTCTGGAAGACTCAGTAGGGGTTCTTTCAGCCCCTACAGGTTTCTGTCAACTAATTTATCTCAGAAAGGAACCAGAGGGCTGAGCTGAAGATTTGCAGCTTTACAGCCTGGAGCAACTGTCAGCTTCTCCCAGAGCCTCAGTTTTGCCAGCAGTGAAATGGGGAAGTGGTCCTTGCCTGCTGCCTTCTTCCTTGGGGTTCTTTGATATTTGAAACTTTTCACAGCACTTTCAAAGGCTCAGATGAAAGGCAGCCATGGGATGAAAGGGTCTTGGGGCCATATTAAGTTTCTTCTGGGTTTTTGAAGCCTTGGAGGAGCGGCAAGAGGAAGTGGTCAGCTGACAGGTAGTTGTGAAGCCCCCCAGAGGGTGATGCCGGTGCGGAATTAGCATGTCAATCAGTCACACCGAGGGTGCGAGGGGAATGGGATGCGGGAGGAGAGCCTTATCAGGAATGAGAATCTGTCATTTCCCCAAGGAGGGGACTTGTGGCAACATGCTGAGGGAACTGGGCCCAAGGGATGGAGGCCCACGAGGCCGCCTTGGTAACTTCAGGCAAGGCCTTTCCTCTCTGAGCCTCAGTCTCCAGATGTGTCAAAGGAGGAGATGGGGTGGTTCCCAAACTTGGCTGCATATCAGAATCTCCTGGGGACATTTTTAAAATTCGGACACTGGGCTGCACCCCAGATGGAAGAAATCTGGGTCTCTGGGGGATGGGACCCCAATATTAGGAGTTTTTAAAGCTCCCCAGATGATTCCAATATGCGGCCTGATTCGAAGACTGGAATAGAGGATTTCTAGAATTCTGTGACTCCATAATCATAACTCACTTTCCTACCACATGAGCAGGCTCTGGGAGCTTTGGTAGGGGATCTGGAAATTTAACTGCTCTGTCTGAGTCTTTGGAGCACACTATGTGTACAGTACTCAAGTATTAACTTATTTTCAACCATTTCTCAATTGTACATCAGAAGGTAAAATATGGAAGAACTGAAATCCACCTGTAATCTTTCCAGTACTCGTTTTGGTCAGGTTTTATTCTCCCCATTGGCCTTTTTTTTTTTTTTTTTTTAACTTAGAGTTGCAAGTAGATAATCTCATTAAACGATTTGGTATTTTTTATTTATTTTCTTTTCTCCTGGTCCTGTTTGGTAGAAACCTCAATGAACAGTGAAACATGATCTGAAAGTCAGCAGCCGGGAGAGGGAAGCAGCACAAGGATTATCCACCAGCCTCAAATCACCAGAAGGAGAAGAGTTTGGAAAGCCTGAGGCCTGGCTTCTCTCCCTCTTTCTGCCTCAGAGACTCCAATCAACTTTCCTCATCCCTGTCCAGAGTGGACCCAGAAGAGCACCAGCTCCAGATTCTCACCAAGTCCCATGATGGGGCTCTGGACCTGTCCTGGAACCCTGGGTGCAGAGAGGGAACCTGCAATGCCTAAGTGTCAAGGACACTCTGAGAACAGAGTTGTCATCTCAGGAGAGGAGATGACTCCAGAGAAGAGATGACTTTGGGAATCCAACCACTTCCCACACATAGCGCAGGTGCCTCCTGGCTCAGAGGGGTATTTCAGCCATCTGTCAGAGGCAGCTTAGGAGAACAGAAAAAGAGTGGCGCTGTGTTCAGAGCTGCAGGAACAGCGTGGACAGGCGGAGACGGAGACGGCCAAGTGCCCGGTGGGCTTTTCATTGGTGCCACCTGGACCCTCCTGTGCTGGGACTGGATGTGTGTCCCCTCAGTGATCCAGACTCTCCCCACACCCCCAATGTCTGAGGCTCTGTGGAAGGCCCTGGGGCAGGCCCTCACTGACCATATCGCACGAGGCCTGACAGACAGAAGGTGGCCCCAAACTGCCCAGGCAGCTCCCCTCGTTTCCACGGCTCCGCAGGATATGGAGTCGCGTGTTCCTCTGCCCACTGAGAAAAACCCTTAGGAGTGAATATGTTGGGCTTTTATTACAAGATCTTTTCGTGGACTCTGATCAACAGTGTGCTGCAGGGAGGTTCCAGTCGCAAACCTGCTGAGGCTTTGCTCTCAAACACATCCACCTAGAAATGAGCGGTGACTCTACAATCCAGTGAAGCCCTACAGCCCACGGCAGCCTATGGCAAGAAGGTGAAAGCAGTGTCTGTGCTGGGCTCGGCACTTTTCTAGGTGTTCTACACATTATTACCTCAACAAATTCTCCAACAATCCACTCTTTATGCACCATTTCTCCCATTTGACAGGCTGGGAAACTGAGGCTCTGAGAATGTAGATGAAGTGCCCAACCTTCTATAGCTTGTATGTGGTAGAGATGGGTCTGCTCACCCCCTCCAAACCCCACTCCGTTTCTGCCACCACCCTGCGGACTCCTGGCATTCCACTGGAGACCACGGGAAGGCAGAGTCACCTGCCTCAGAGCTTTCCTGCTCCCCTCCAGCCACTTAGGAGCATCCAGGAATGAAGCTATTTCTTCCCCGGGAACCCCAGAGGGACTAAGCCTTGACATGACAATTGTGTCTCAGACAATCCATTTGGGGAAAAACAGTCCTGCCCTGGCTCTGCCGGAACCTACCATCTGGTCAGTGCGCCCTCCTTCCCAGCCTCTCTCAGAACAATCAGAACAATCAACCAGAAGTTTAGGATTGATTGATTGATTGATTTTTATTTTTGAGACAGAGTCTCACTCTGTCACCCAGGCTGGAGTGCAGTGGCGTGATCTTGGCTCACCGCAACCTCTGCCTCCCAGGTTCAAGCGATTCTCCTGCCTCAGCCTCCTGAGTAGCTGGGATTACAGGCAGGCGCCACCAAGCCCGGCTAATTTTTGTATTTTTTGTAGAGACAGGGTTCCTGGCCTAAAGTGATCCGCCCGTCTTGGCCTCTGAAAAAGCTGAGATTACAGGCGTGAGCCACCACTCCTGGACAGAAGTTTAGGATTTCTGAGCCCCTAAGGTCCCTCACTCAGCCCCAGACCTTCTTTTTGGCCCTGGCCCCTTCATTCCATGCATCTCCTGGAAGACGTCCTGGCCTCTGGGAACTGACACATTCACAAGGTATTCATGGAGCACCTCGCTTGAGCTTACCTGTTCTAGGCCCTGTGAACACAGCAGGGAACAAAACAGCAAAATCTCAGCCATCTTGGGGACAATAAACAAAATAAATCCATGATTATAAAATCATTTAGTATGGTATAATTATGTTTTTTGTTAGAAGTGGTAGGGGCTTTTCCATCAGCTGGTAGTGACTTGGGCCAACACTTAACCCCTGATTTCTTGTCCATATAGTCTGGGAAGGAGGATAGGGAATAGGGTGGAGATTACAATTTTAAACAGGATGGTTAGAGTTGCATGCAGTGGCTCATGCCTGTAATCCCAGCACTTTGGGAGGCTGATGCGGGAGAATCAGTTGAGCCCAGTAATTTGAGGCTGCAGTGAGCTATGATGACACCATTGCATTCCAACCTGGACGAGAGAGAGACCCCGTCTCTTTTTTTTTTTTTCCCGAGATAGGGTCTTGCTCTGTTGCCCAGGCTGGAGTGCAGTGGCATGATCTTGGCTCACTGCAGCCTCTGCCTCCCAGGTTCAAGCGATTCTCATGCCTCAGCCTCCCGAATAGCTGGGACTATAGGTGTGTGCCACCACACCCAGCTAAGTTTTGTATTTTTAGTAGAGACGGGGTTTCACCATGTTGCTCAGTCTGGTCTTGAACTACTGACCTCAAGTGATCTGAACACCTTGGCCTCCCAAAGCACTGGGATTACAGGCGTGAGCCACCATGCCCGGCCGACCCTGTCTATTAAAAAAATAAAATGGAATCATACAAGATGTGACCTTTTGTGCTTGGTTTCTTTCACTTAGTGTAGTGTTTTTGAGGTTCATCTAATGTTATGGTATGTATCAGAACTTTACTCCTTTTATGACTGAATAATATTCCATTGTACAGATACCACAATTTATTTTACAAATGAAGTTGCTGAGGCTTTAGGACAGGACCAAATAACTTACCCAAAACCTAGTTACCCAAGTTGTTTGGCGGCCAAGCCTGGACTCAAACCCGGATCTGCCTGATACCACAGTCTAACCTTCTCACCACGGCAACGCTCCAATACTCCATCACTCACTTCTTCAACTCCAGCACATTCCTAACCTCCCAGCTTAACAACACACAGCCTCGGGTTATTCCTGGAGCTGTGTTTGTGGATGGCTGGCTTCCTGAGGACCGGCCCATGACCCACCCTTCTCTCCTCCCCTCAGCACACACAGAACACAGAAGAGGTGCACAGGGAATACGTGTTGCTGGTCACTTGACCTCTCCACATCTGATCTGATTATAAATCAGCACAAGTAGAGGACTGCTTGGGTGAATTACGGTACATCCATAAGATAGAATGCTGTGCAACTATTTAAAAATGTGTTGTGGCCAAGCACGGTGCTCCATGCCTGTAATCCCAGCACTTTGGGTGGGCAGATCGATTGTGGCCAGGAGTTTCAGACCAGCCTGGGCAACACAGAGAAACCCCATTTCTACAAAAAGTCCAGAAACGTAGCCAGGCGTGGTGGTGTGTACCTGTAGTCCCAGCTACTCAGGAGGCTGAGGCAGGAGGATCACTGGAGCCCAGAAAGTCAAGGCTGCAGTGAGCCAAGATCAAGCCACTGTACTCCAGCCTAAACATCAAAGTGAGACGCTGTCTCAAAAAAAAATTAATTAATTAAAATTGTGTTATGAAATAACACTGATTGTCATGGGATAATGATATATTGCTGAGCGGGGAGCAAGCTACACAATTAAACAATATGGAAAAGATACAGTTTCTTTTGTCTCTCTCTCTTTTCTTTTTTTAGACGGATTCTTGCTTTGTCACCCAGACTATATTGCAGTGGCACGATCTTGGCTCACTGCAACCTCTGCCTCCCGGGTTCAAGTGATTCTCCTGCCTCAGCATCCCAAATAGCTGGGATTACAGGCGTGTGTCAACATGCCCGGCTAATTTTTGTATTTTCAGTAGAGACGGGATTTTGCAACGTTGGCCAAGCTGGTCTGAAACTCCTGAGCTCAGGTGATCCATCTACCTCAGACTCCCAAAGTGTTGGGATTACAGGCGTGAGCCACCACACCCAGCCAAGATACCACTTTCTTTTTCTTTCTTTCTTTCTTTTTTTTTGGTTTTTTTGGTTTTTTTTTTTTGAGACACAGTTTTGCTCTTGTTGCCCAGGCTGGAGTGCAGTGGTGCCATCTCAGTTCACTGCAACCTCCACCTTCCAGGTTCAAGCGATTCTGCTGCCTCAGCCTCCCAAGTAGCTGGGATTACAGGCACCTGCCACAATGCCTGGCAAATTTTTTGTATTGTTAGTAGAGATGGGGTTTCGTCATGTTGGCCAGGTTGGTCTCAAACGCCTGACCTCGTGATCTGCCTGCCTTGACCTCCCAACTGCTGGGATTACAGGTGTGAGCCACCACACCTGGCTAAGCATTATTTTAAAAATCCCTTGGTCAGATGAATTCACCCCCTCAAAGAAGCTGCTCAAAGTTAGGGCACTCGTTGCCACATCCCCACTGCCCATGAGGACCCCCTTAATGGTTTTCAAAGCTCTTTCCATGCCTGTTTGGATCCTTGGTGTTTGCTGTCCCTGGGGCTCTGACACTGGGTGCAGGACCAGAGAACCCATCTTTCTCTGATGGAAGGCCAGGCTGCCATAGTTTCCAGGTGGGGCGCGAGGCCGGGGAGGGACTGATATCCAGGGCAGATCTGGTGGATCGCCTGGGAGAGTGGGACTTTGGGTCAAGTATGGGCCCTTCCATCAGCTTGCAGTGGCTTGGGCCAACACTTAACCCCTGACTTCTCATCCATATAGTGAGGGCACTGGACTGCTAGTTTCCTTCTAACTCCGTGACTCAAACCCTTACCTAGCTATCACTGGGGAGAGGAATAATTACAGACAAACGGTCTTTGCTTGGTCAAACTTTAGTCAGGCTTCTGAAACACGTTCTAGGCCCATCTGTGCACTTCCTTGTAAAATCCTGTCAATTTAGCAAGAACCCCAACTCCTATCTAGCCACCCTCAATATCCTATCTGGTTCCTCATCCTCCACCACCCTCCAGGTGATGTCTGTTCACCCTGGCCTGTCTTCAGCTCTTCAGCAAGAATCTGTTAGTTAGGTTTAGCCGGAATCACCCTTACTTTGATGTTTCCTATTAGTAATTTTCCATCCACTGACCCTACCCTGCTCCTTGACTACAAATGCCCCCCTGCCCATGCTGTGTTTGGAGTTGAGCCCAGCATTTCTCTCCCACTACAAGACCTGATGCTATGGGCTCTATACCTATCACGAGGGTCCTAGATGAAGTCTTCCTTGCTGTGCTTTAATAGTTATCACTTGGCCGGGCACGGTGACTCATGCCTGTAATCCCAGTACTTTGGGAGGCCGAGATGGGCAGATCACCTGAAGTCAGGAGTTCGAGACCAGGCTGACCAACATGGTGAAACTCTGTCTCTACTAAAAATACAAAAAATTAGCCAGGCGTGGTGGTGGGCACCTGTAATCCCAGCTACTCCAGAGGCTGAGGCAGGAGAATTGCTTGAATCTGGCAGACGGAGGCTACAGTGAGCTGAGATCATGGCATTGCACTCCAGCCTGGGCAACAAGAGAGAAATTCCGTCTCAAACAACAACAACAAAGTAATACTGAGTCATTTTTTTCTTTAACATGACCCAGCACAGCCACCTTCTGGGACACGACCTCTCTGCCCTTTCCCAGGTGTGCCTGGGAGACTCCTGCCTGAGTGAGCTCATCGTGCCTGTGTGCTGTGCCCTCAACCACTCAAGGTTCCTGAGGGTGCCTCTTCGCTGGTAAATAAACTGGGGTGCATTGATTCAAAGGAAACCTAGACCCCAACAGAAAAAATCTGTGGCTCTAAATAGCATAGAAAGAGGTCCCTCAAGATGTTGTGAAAAGGAAAAAGCAAACTGCCCAACAGGATGTATGCTAAAAGCACATCTGTATGATTTTAAAAAGGATCTATACTGACTATATATGTATATGTTTGCATATGTATAAAAAAAATATCCGGGAAGGACATATAAGAAACCCAATTCTGGGACAGGCATGATGTCTCATGCCTGTAATCTCAACACCTTGGGAGGCCAAGGTGTGAGGATCCCTTGAACCTAAGAGTTCAAGACCAGCCTAGGCAACACTGGGAGATCCTGTCTCCACACAAAAAAACAATTTTTATTAGCCAGGTGTGGTGGCACACCCCTGTAGTCCTAGCTACTGGGGAGGCTGAGGCAGGAGGATTGCTTGAGTCTGGGAGGTTGAGGCAGCAGTGAGCCATGATCATGCCTGGGTGACAGAACAAGACCTTGCCTTGAAAAATAAATAAATAAATAAATAAGTAGAAACTCAATCCTGGGAAGTGGGACTGAGAAGTTAGGGTAGGGAAGAGGAATTTTACTTTTCACCCTTATACCCTTCAGTGCTGTGTTAATTTTTTATTTTATTTTTTTCCACAAATATGTATTATTTTGTGATAATTAAAATGTAAGGCCGGGAGTGGTGGCTCACGCCTGTAATCCCAGCACTTTGGGAGGTGGAGGCAGGCGGATCACAGGTCAGGTGATCGAGACCATCTTGGCTAACACGGTGAAACCCCGTCTCTACTAAAAATACAAAAAAAGTTAGCCGGGCGAGGTGGCAGGCGCCTGTAGTCCC
>NW_012116132.1:1029139-1039243 GCF_000951035.1 Colobus angolensis palliatus | reverse complement strand
AAATACATTATATATTAAAATATATTAAGTAAAATTAATATTAAGGATTAACAAATTACATAAGGAATAAAAATTATATAAGAAAATATTGCCTTATCCCCTGCTTGTCTGCCTTTTGACTGATGTGTGCTGCATGTACTGTGAGCCTCTCACCTGTTCTGCACCTAATACAACAGCCATCATAGCCCTGCTTCCCAGACAACTTAAAAAGTTTTGTTTTAAATAGATGTAGCCTGGCACACACATGCCTGTGCCATGAGGAAGAGCATGGCTGGCCTGCTCTCTTGGTACTTATTATAAGGTCCTTCTTACTGGGGGTTTTATTCGATTATCACCTTTATGTCTGTTGCAGCCAGAATCCTGCTGTGTGACACCTGGGAATCCATCACCCTTGTCCCTGCTCTGGGGTTTGCACACCACATTTTCCTGGGTGTCAGGACTTCCTGGTGCTTGAAGATATGCAGTGAGACAGAGCTGTTTCTAACTTTTCAGTTCCTGCCTCTGACGCCTCGCATAGCAGCCCCCCGGACCCAGTGTTCTCAACAGTGGGGGATCTCTCCTCAGAGGAGAAAAGGCTCAGGCCTGGAGGTGATGGGCCTGGTGATTGCTGGGTGGGGCAAGGGATGCCAGATGTCCTGCAATGCACAGATCAGTTCACTCAACATCCCTCGTCTCTGGACAGTTATGGCAACAAAAACACAATCTATAATTATCTGAGCCTAGAACCTGCGTTTTCACAAATAAACACAGTGCATTTGTGCATGGTTTTAACATACGCTAAATTTTTCAAGAAAGTATCTACTATAGAAACTAATTTGTTTCTCAAGGGTTTTTTGAAATTTAAAAAATCACATCACCCACAGAGAAGCTGGTATCCATCTGCATTTGCAGCAGATATATTCAGGGTGGTTCCACAGATAGGTTCAAACCCCTGACCATTTCATGATCATCCTAGGAGTCATGTACAAACATTCACAGTTTTGTTATTAGTCATTTTCCCTTTATTTAATTTCTCCTTTATATTACAATTAGGACATTTACAAATTCATTGGGTAGATATGTTGTTTTACCTATGAATTTCTTTCAGATGGTAAAAGGGATATTAAAAACTGTGTGTTTAACAAAGAGGCTTTGGGTCCGATAGGGCTGAGATCCATGGCGCTCAGGCCTTAAGGTACATTAGAACAGAGACCACCCCAATCATCCTGCACCAGGAATATATGGTAGGTGCTCAATAAATGTTTGTTAAATGAATAACTTCATTAGGAACATCTTTCCAAGAAATTAGCACCAGCCCTTTGTTCTGTCCTTTGCACTAAGTGACCAATACATATTTCTTTTTTCTTTTTCTCTTTTTCTTTTTTTTTTTTGAGGCAGGGTCTCTCTCTGTCACCCAAGCTGAAGTGCAGTGGTGCGACCAAGGCTCACTGCAGCCTCAACTGCCTGGGCTCAAGCGATCCTCCCACCTCAGGCTCTCGAGTAGCTGCGACTACAGGCGCATGCCACCACGCACAGCTCATTTTTTGTATTTTTTGTAGAAATGGGGTTTCGCCATGTTGCCCAGGTTGGTCTCGAATTCCTGGGCTCAAGTGATCCGCCTACCTCAGCCTCCCAAAGTGCTAGGATTACAGGTGTGAACCATTGTGCCCAGCTACATAATTTTGAAATGAGTGAGATGGTTGAGCTTTTGGCAGAAGAGGAAAGCTGCAAAAGATAGGTTTAAGATAACCTTGTCACCTAACCTGCCCTTCAGGGATTGTAGGAACACTTGAGGGGATGATGCAGTAAATTTAATTCAGGAAATATTCTCTGAAGGGAAATAAAGCTAAGAAGAAATGCTTCTGACCTTTATATTAGATTTATTCACCCACTGAACAAATGTTTGCTCAATATTTACTATGTGTCTGGCACTAGGAGGCATAGCAGCTATGGTAGCAACAGGTGCTGTGGCTCAAAAAAATCCTACAATAGGCTTTGAGAAAAAGATGATTTTTAAAAAATGAAAGTATGGGCCGGGTGCAGTGGCTTATGCCTGTAATCCTGGTACTTTGGGAGGCCGAGGTGGGTGGATAACCTGAGGTCAGGAGTTCAAGACCAGCTTGGCCAACATGGTGAAACCCCGTCTCTACTAAAAATACAGTAATTAGCTGGGCGTGGTGGTGGGCACCTAGAGTCCCTGCTACCTGGGAGGCTGAGGCAGGAGAATCGTTTGAACCCAGGAGGTGGAGATTGCAGTGAGCCAAGATCACGCCACTGCACTCCAGCCAGGGCAACAGAGCAAAACTCTGTCTCAAAAAAAAAAAAAAAATACAAGTATGTACACAATATACATATTTTTGAAATTAGCCATAATCTTCCTTCCCAGTTAATTCTCAGTGACATTTAAAAAATAATGCATGTGGAAGATTGGAAAATTCAAACAGTATAGAAAGTAGGAAATGAAAGGTTAAATCTCACTCATATATATCCCATATATTTTTATTTTTTAATCTACATAAATATTTCAATCCAAAAAATCCCTACTATATGGCTGGGCATGGTGTCTCACGTCTGTAATCCCAGCACTTTGGGAGGCTAAGTGGGGAGGATCTCTTGAGACTAGGAGTTGGAGATCAACCTGAGCAACATAGTGAGACCTTGTCTCTACTGAAAATTTAAAAATTAGCCAGACATAGTGGCGCACACCTACGGTCCCAGCTACTCCAAAGGCTGAGGGAGAAGGATTGCTTGAGGCTGGGAGGTCAAGGCTGCAGTGAGCTGTGGTTGCACCACTGCATACCAGCCTGGGCGACAGACAGAGGGAGAAAGAGACCCTGTCTCAAAAATAAAATAAAATAAAATAAAGAAAAAGAGAAGAAAAAGGAAAGGAAACAAAAGAAAAAAGAACTATACTATAAACACGGCTCTGCACCTTGCTTTTGTAACACAGTAATATATTTTTGAGATCTTTCCATTTTACGGCATGCTTGTTAACAGCTACTCCACTAAATGGATGTACCATAATGTATGTCACTTGTCCCTTATTGATGGGCACTCGACAGTGTCTCTATCCTGTGCACACTTTTGAGAGCGCTCTGCACTCCTCGCCAAGAGACTGGATTTAAATCTTGCTTTCCCCTGGCCAGCCCCAAGCAAAAGATGGGAGAAGGGCTTTGTTTCTCAAACAGCAACCTCTGCTGGGCCAGGCCAAGAAAGCACCCCACTAGGAAATAATGGTGTTAACAGAACCTGTGTTAATAGAAGCTTTCTGGTGGCAGAATTCTATCTAAATTTTTTTCTTTATATTATTCTGTGTTAACAAAATTTTTCTACAACAAATGTACTTTTACAGTAAAAAAGAAAAACACCTAGATTTTATCTTGAATAGTTTTTTGGCAGCTAGGAATGCCTTTTCCTTCTTGTGCAGTGTTCCCTTGAGTGGTTTACCTACAGCAGCCTGGATATGGAGTGGGAACTGGGATTTCTGCCTGTGTTCTGGCATCTGGTGACAGGATCTTTCTTATCCCCTTGTTGACTCAGGACACTGGGAGGGGTTTATAAAAATAGCAATAATTAAATAGCTGACACTTACAGAGAATTAACTGTGCCAGTTACTATTCTAAGTGTGGTTATATGTGTTAACATACACAACATTCTGTTTAGGTACTATTACTATTGTTCCACTTTGCAGACGTAGCAACTGAGGCATAGGGTGGTTATGCAACATGCCCAAGATTACACAGCTAGTATAGTGTAGAACTGGCTCCAAAATTGTGCAAACCAGCTCTAGAGTCTACTCTGCTTAGCACTGCCCTCTCACCTCTCTGTTGAGTAATGTTCTGTTATAATAGATCTCCCTGATCCTTTGTTTCCTCACCCATAAACATCTACTTCAAGAAAAATTTGAGAAATAAGACCAAATAGATAAAGTGTGTAGGGCATAGTGTATGTGAAATACATTAACTAATTTTGGGAGGCCAAAGCAGGAGGATTGCTTGAGCCCAGAAGTTGGAGACTAGTCTGGGCAACATAGGGAGACCCCACCACTACAAAAAAAATTTAAAATTTTTCTGAGTATGGTGGCACATGCCTGTGGTCTCAGCTTCTTGGGAAGCTGAGGCAGGAAGATGACTTGAACCCAGGAGATGGGGGCTGCAGTAAGCTGTGACAGTGCCACTGCACTCCAGTCTGAACAACAAAGCAAGACCCTGTCGAAAAAGAAGAAGGGGAAGAAGAAGAAGAGAAGGAGGAGGAGGAGGAAAGAAAAGAAAAGACGAAAGAAAAAGAGGAAAGTGAAGAGGAAGAAGAAGAAGGAGAAAGAGGAGGAGAAGAAGAAAGAAGAAGAAAAGATTAAAAAAAAGAAAAAAATTAACTAACCATTATTAATATTCTGGGAGATCCCACTGAGAGGGATGGGGGTTTGGGAGGTGTGCTATATATGGACCTTGGCCTTCCAAGGATATACCCTTGAGGAATGCTCTTGATCAGATCTGTGGAGGGAAAATGATGGATTTCACCTCACATGTGAGCAAGATGCATGAGGCAAAGACCAGCCAGGGCTGGAGGTGCTGCTAGACCTTCAGGATGGGATCAGGACACACGTCAGGTTCTAGAAGAATGAAATCATGTCTATGCAAAAATTTGTACCTACATGTTCATAGCAGTTTAATTTGTATTAGCCCAGAATTTGAAGAAATCTGAAAGTCTATCTACAGGTAAATAGATAACATGCACCCTATGCACGTTGCTTAACCTCTATAATTTAGTTTCCTTTTTTTTTGTTTTTTTTGGTACAGACAAGGTTTCACTATGTTGCCAAAGCTGGTCTCGAACTCTTGGCCTCAAGCTATCATCCATCTCAGAACTCCAAGTGCTGAGATTACAGGTGTGAGAGACACCATGCCTAGTTTCCTAATTTTTATTTTATGTTTTAATCGAACTGAACCTGGAACTTCCTTATTTTTAAATGGGGACAGGCTGGGCATGGTGGCTCATGCCTGTAATCCCAACACTTTGGGAAGCCGAGGCAGGCAGATCACGAGAGGTCAGGAGTTCAAGACCAGCCTGGCCAACACAGTGAAACCTCACCTCTACTAAAAAAATACAAAAATTAGCCAGGCGTGGTGGCAGACACCTGTAATCCCAGCTACTTGGGAGGTTGAGGCAGGAGAATCGCTTGAACCTGGGAGATTGGAGGTTGCAGTGAGCCGAGACTACACCACTGCACTCCAGCCTGGGTGATAGAGCAAGACTCCATCTCAAAATAAATAAATAAATAGGGACAATGATTCTTCAACAGCTATTGTAAGCTAACATGAGACAATGTATATAAAGAGTTCAGCCTAGTTCCTGGCACTTTTGAGGTGTTTGATAGCTATTATGGGCACTCTTTAATGGTCAGTTCTAATAGTTAGAAAGCTATTGAGATGACATCGGTTTCCTATAACTTCCTGGTATTGCTAAGCCAGGAATTCTGCATACTGTTTCAGTAATTCCGCAAACTTTTTTTTTTTTTTTTTAAGAGATGGAGTCTTGCTCTGTTGCCCAGGCTGGAGTGCAGTGGCATGATCTCAGCCCACTGCAACCTCCACTTCCTGGGTTCAAGTGGGTTCTCCTGCCTCAGCCTCCCTAGTAGCTGGGATTACAGGCGCATGCCATCATGCCCGGCTAATTTTTGTAATTTTTTTTAGTAGAGATGGGGTTTTGACATGTTGGCCAAGGTGGTCTCGAACTCCTGACCTTAAATGATCCACCTGCCTCGGCCTCCCGAAGTGCTGGGATTACAGGTGTGAGCCCCTGTGCCCAGCCTGTTCAACAAACACTGATTGGGCATCTCCTGTGTGCCAGGAACTAGGCCAGGTCTGTGAGCACAACCGAATATAAAAGAAGACCAGCTTGTGTTTACATGAGAGTCATTGGGATAACTATAGCCATCATGGATTCCTTGACATATCTCATTCTTAGGTTCAACCTCTTTCTCCCAGATCCTTTTACTGCACCTCTCACATCTTTTTGTTTGTTGATTTTAATTAAGTCTCAAAAATACCCCTGGTCCAGGAAGCCTTCGCAAAGTGCACTAAGCAATTATTACAGCCCCTTCCTGATCATGCTTTCAGCACATGGGGACCCAGTTCCCACTCTTCCTATTGGTGTGCACTTGCCAATTTTATTTTCTTTTTTGGGATGGAGTCTCCCTCTATTGCCCAGGCTGGAGTGCAGTGGCATGATCGTGGCTCACTGCAGTCTCCTGCCTTGGCCTCCTGAGTAGCTGCGATTACAGGTATATGCCACCCCAGCTAGATCATTTTGTATTTTTAGTAGAGCTGGGGTTTCACCATGTTGCCCAGGCTGGTCTCGAACTCCTGACCTCAAGTGATCTGCCCGCCTTGGCCTCCCAAAGCGCTGGGATTACAGATGTGAGCCACCAGTGAGCCACCACACCTGGCCTGTTATATTATTGTTGCTAGTATTATTTAACTTCGTGACACAGCTCTGTACTCATTTTTCTTCCTACGTTTTTTGACTGCATACCCTTTGGTCTCCATATAAGTTCATAATTTGTCTACAGACAGAATAGCAAGATAATTCAGTCTTTCCTCCAGCACGGCTGACTGCACCTTGGCTTTTTTATTGATCATTTAGAAAAGTTTCATTCTCCACAGTATACTGCCTGGGGCAGACCTGCCCAGAGCCCCAGGTTTGCCCCAGCTCTGCAGCTCCCATGCGGGGCCTCAGCGGCCTCCTCTTCCCCGCCAGCCCCATCCCATCTCTCTGACAGGAGGTGGAAACGGGACTGGCAGCCCCATAAGCACTGAGCGGCTGGGGCAGCGCTACCCGTCTCCGGCCAGCAGGTGGGGCCGAAGGGCCCTGAAGCTTAAGCCTCACTCGGTCTCTCAGCATCTTTTGATCTCAGAATCAGAGGTGTCCTTTCCCAACCTTTCACATCTTCTTGCTGTAACTGGAGGATATTTTTTCATATTAATTATCATTATTATTACTATATGAATGTTAGTTTGCAAGACAAGTGGAAGAACGTTCCCAACATTGTCAATGTTATGGGATTATGGGAGACTTGATTTTTGTTTTTTTTTTTTGAGACAGAGTCTGGCTCTGTCTCCCAGGCTGGAGTGCAGTGGCCCGATCTCGGCTCACTACAACCTCCGTCTCCTGGGTTCAAGCGATTCTCCTGCCTCAGCCTCCTGAGTAGCTGGGACTACAGGCATCCGCCACCACTCCCGGCTACTTTTTGTATTTTAGTATATTAGTAGAGATGGGGTTTCACCATGTTGCCCTGGCTGGTCTCGAACCCCTGATCTCAGGTGATCCACCCGCCTCGGCCTCCCAAAGTGCTGGGATTACAGGCGTGAGGCACCGTGCCCGGCCAGAGACTTGTTTTTTAAAAGACAAATTGCTGTATTTGATTTTTCTTTTTTTTTTTTGAGACGGAGCCTTGCTCTGTTGCCCAGGCTGGAGTGCAGTGGCATGATCTCGGTTCATTGCAACCTCTGCCTCCCGGGTTCAAGCAATTCTCCTGCCTCAGTCACCCAAGTAGCTGGGACTTCAAGCATGCACCACCATGCTAGGCTAATTTTTGTATTTTTAGTAGTGACGGGGTTTTGCCATGTTGGCCAGGCTGGTCTCAAACTCCTGACCTCAAGTGATCTGCCCACTGGTATTTGATTTTTTTTGTTGTTAGAATCATCATTACTTTTGGATCTGAAAAAAAATATGTATAATTTCATAACGGACAGTGGTCCTTAAGAGTGTTTTGGGGCTGTGCACAGTGGCTCATGCCTGTAATCCCAGCACTTTGGGAGACCGAAGTGGATGGATTGCTTGAGCCCAGGAATTCGAGCCCAGCCAGGGTGACATAGCAAAATCCTGTCTCTATAAAAAATACAAAAAAAGTTAGCCAGGCATGTGTGCCTGTGATCCCAGTTACTTGGGAGGCTGAGGTGGGAGAATCACCTGAGCCCACGGAGGTCAAGGCTGCAATGAGCTGTGATTATACCACTGTACTCCTCCAGCCTGGGCAACAGAGTGAGATCCTGTCTCAAAAAAAAAAAAAGTGTTTTGGACATGAAGACCGGAGAGAAATAATTATAGCAACTATAAAAATGATATCTTATCTATTTATCATATTTTAAAGTTTGTAGAGCATTTTCACAGAGATAAATTAACTCAGACCTATCAACATCATGTGATGAAACCAGGGCAGAAACAGTTTCTACTTTTTACAGATAAAGACACAGAGATCCAAAAAGTGGGTCTCAGATTGCCATAGTTCAATGTAATGGACTCCCATTCCCTCACCTACTCTGGATGGCTCTGCTGGCTCTACTGACCCCGCTCCTCTTCTGGATCTCATTATCTTCACCTGGACTGTAACGGGAGCCTCCATTCTGAGTTCCCTGCTACCAGCCTCTCCTTCATGACATTCCCTTGCATAAAATCCTTCACTGGCTCCCCACCACCTGCAGGACCACCGCGTGCCAATCCTTCTAGGCCCTGTATACCTGGCCCCTACCGGCCTCCCCAGGCTCATCTCCTGTCTCTCTGCCCTTGCAGTAAATGCTCCAGCCAGGGCTAACTAAACATGCCAGGCTCTCTTAGACCTCAGGGCATTAGCAGATGGTATTCCTTCTGCCTATCCGATTGTTGCCACATCCTTCAGACGTAAAGGAGCACGGGGACCAATCAAATAATTCTATCCTCTGTGGAAGCCATCCGCAAACCTTCCAGATAGTGTGCATTTCTCTTTCTTCTATCTTAGGGAGTCACGAATGCCTACAGTGGTGCTGTAGACAGAATGTTTACCTCTTCCTAAAATGTGTATGTTGAAACCTAATCTCCAGTGTGTTGGTATAGGAGGTGGGGCCCTTGGGAGGTTATTAGGTCATGAGGGGAGAGCCCTCATGAATGTGATTAGAGCCCTTATAAAAGAGACCCCAGGTAAGAAAAAAATACAATAAAATAAATAAAATAAAAGAGACCCCAGGCCAGGTATGGTGGCTCACAACTGTAATCCCAATAGTTTGGGAGGCTGAGGCAGGTAGATCACTTGAGTTTAGGAGTTCAAGATGAGCTTGAGAAACCCCATCTTTACAAAAAAAATACAAAAAATAGCCAGGTGTGGTGGAGTGTGTCTGTAGTCTCGGCTATTTGGGAGGTTGAGGTGGGAGGATCACCTGAGCCTGGGAGGTGGAGGTTGCAGTGAGATCATGCCACTGCACTCCAGCCTGGGTGACAGAATGAGACCCTGTCTCCAAAATAAAAGAGACCCCAGAGAGCTCCTTTGTCCCTTCTACTATGTGAGGACTCAGCCAGAGGATGGCCATCTATAAACTAGGAAGCAGGACTTCACCAGACACTGAATCTGCTGGAGCCTTGATCTGGCACTTCTCAGCCTCTTCAATGGTGAGCAATACATTTCTGTTGTTTTTAAGCTACCCAGTAAATGGTATTTTGTTATAGCAATTCGAGCAGACTAAGACAGTGATCAGGCAAGTAACAATATAAATTGATAGAGAGCTGTATAGGATAATAAACCGATTTTTTTTTTTTTTTTTTTGAGACAGAGTTTTGTTCTTGTCGCCCAGGTTGGAATGCAGTGGCGCGATCTCGGCTCACTCCAACCTCCGCCTCCCACGTTCAAGTGATTCTCCTGCCTCAGCATCCTCAGTAGCTGGGACTACAGGCACACACCACCACACCTGGCTAATTTTTGTATTTTCAGTAGAGTCAGGGTTTCACCATGTTGGCCAGGCTGGTCTCGAACTCCTGACCTCAGGTGATCTGCCTGCCTTGGCCTCCCAAAGTGCTGCGCCCAGCTGATAAACTGATTTTTATCATTTTATATAAAACCAAATATAGGTCCATGATAGATAGCATGGATAGTGTCTGTCACTATGGGCTGGGGGACTATTGAAAACTTGAGCGCACATGTCTCTCCTGAAGAAGGCGTTCTCTACACAACTCCACCTCACTGTTGTCAAGCACCAATGTCAGGTCCACAGTTGCCAGATTTCTTAGTTTTTTAAGGTAAGTCATAAATCTGGATTTTTACATTAAAATTCCAGATTTTATTTATTTATTTATTTATTTGTTTATTTTTTTTGAGACGGC
>NW_012116132.1:1026171-1028554 GCF_000951035.1 Colobus angolensis palliatus | reverse complement strand
TTTTTGTATTTTTTAGTAGAGACGGGGTTTCACCGTATTAGCCAGGATGGTCTCGATCTCCTGACCTTGTGATCCGCCCGTCTCAGCCTCCCAAAGTGATGGGATTACAGGCTTGAGCCACCGCGCCCGGCTAAAATTCCAGATTTTAAAATGCTAGCAACCAATTCAAATTTAAAGCATTATACGGGCTAATTCTTCCAAGCCAAATAAAAGATACTAGTGGGTAGGGTTTATCTTGGGAACCCCGAGTGTGCAAACTCTCTTTTACATTGTAAGGGAACATTGTATAGAATAGTGGACAAAATTTACTAAAGGCTCAGTATATGTCAGGGTAGTCTTTTTTGCTATGTTGCCCAGGCTGGAGTATAGTGGCATGATCATAGTTCACTATAACCTCAAATATCCACTTACCTCAGCCTCCTGAGTAGCTAGGACTACAGGTGTGTACCACCACACCTGGCTAATTTTTAAAATTTTTTGTAAAGACAGAGTCTTGCTGTGTTGCCCAGGCTGGTCTCGAACTCCTGGCCTCAAGTGATCCTCCCACCTTGGCCTCCCAAAGTGCTGGGTTTACAGGTGTAAGCCACTGTGCCTAGCCTCAAACAGGTCCTTTTCTATCTGCTTTACATGTATAGTATTCATAGATTCAGTCCTCTCAACAGCCTAAGAGGCGGATAGTATTATTATTTCCATTTTATAAAGGAGGAAACAGAAGTAAAGTAACTGGCTCAAGGTCACGAGTTAGTAAGCAAAATTCCAGCACTGGAAGCCTGGCCCTAATTTGGTGCTTCTGCCACAGTCTCACCTACTGGACCATAAACACCTTGGGTATAGACACCACAGCACTCACCTTTATATTCTAAAATACCTGGTATATAGCCAGGCATGGTGGCTCATGCCTGTTATCCCTTTGGGAGGCCAAGGTGGACGGATCACAAGGTCAGGAGTTCGAGACCAGCCTGGCCAAGATAGTGAAACCCCGTCTCTACTAAAAATACACATATTAGCTGAGCATGGTGGTGCACACCTATAGTCCCAGACCCTAGATGCATGCCACCATGCCCAGCTAATTTTTTATTTTTTGTAGAGACAGGGTCTTCCTATGCTGCCCAGGCTGTACTCAGGAGGCTGAGGCAGGGGAATCGCTTGAACCTGGGAGGCGGGGGTTGTGGTGAGCCGAGATCATGCCACTGCACTCCAGCCTGGACAACAGAGCAAGATTCCGTCTCAAAAAAATAAAAATAAAAAATAAAATAAAATGAAACAAAATACTTGGTATACAAGGCACTCCTTACACGTATGTTGAGCTGAACTGATATTGTGTGTAATAGCGTAATTACACTTTCATTCATTCACTCAATAAAACATTCTGAGTGCCTACTATGTTTCCTATCCTGTGCTAGGGACTGAGGAAGAGAGCAAAAGTCCTTTCTCTCTAAGTGCTTGCAGTCAGGAGTACAAAATAATTCTCACTACTAAAGGGTACTGCATTACTAAATAAGACTAACTACAAAACTTTACTGAGTACTGATTATTAGTTCACCAGAAAAAGGAGGAAACAAAAAGTTGAACTCAGTCCCTATCTAGTGATCCATGATTACAGAAAAGATGAAAATATGTGGAGAGAACAAATGGAAAGTCTAAATTTCAGAAAGCATTTCAGAAATGGTAAACACTTCATCTGGAAAATTATTGAATGGAATGGAGCTTAAGAAATTCACACAGCAAAGTTGGTGGATTGGAAAGTATCCTTTTTTTGGCTGGGTGCGGTGGCTCATGCCTGGAATCCCAGCACTTTGGGAGGCCAAGGCAGGCAGATCACCTGAGATCAGGGGTTCGAGACCAGCCTGGGCAACATGGTGAAACCCCATCTCTACTAAAAATACAAAAATTAGCTGGGCATGGTGGTGCATTCCTGTAATCCCAGCTACTCAGGAGGCTGAGTCAAGAGAATTGCTTGAACCCGGGAGGTGGAGGTTGCAGTGAGCCAAGATTGCGCCACTGCACTCCAGCCTGGGCGACAGAGTGAGATTCCACCTCAAAAAAAAAAAAAACTATCCTTTCTTTTTTTTTTTAATGAAAGCAAGTTTATTAAGAAAGTAAAGGAATAAAAGAATGGGTACACCATAGGCAGAACACCCAAAAGTATCCTCTTTTATAAAAGAACAGACATGGAAAAGATATTGGAAAGGTTTCAAAAATACACCTTTTTGATCAATCTGTGTGCCTCCTCACTATAAAAGACAGGGATATAGAAAAACAGGTAGTTGGCCAGGCGTGGTGGCTTACGCCTGTAATCCCAGCACTTTGGGAGGCTGAGGTGGGCGGATCATGAGGTCAGGAGATCGAGACCATCCTGGCTAACACGGTGAAACCCCATCTC
>NW_012116132.1:1022798-1024671 GCF_000951035.1 Colobus angolensis palliatus | reverse complement strand
TGGTCTCGATCTCCTGACCTTGTGATCCGCCCACCTCGGCCTCCCAAAGTGCTGGGATTACAGGCGTGAGCCACCGCGCCTGGCTTTGTATACCTTTTTTTTTTAAATAACCTTTTTTTTTTTTCTGATTACAAAATAAATGCTTATTGTGAAAACTTGGAAAACAGAATCTATCATTTCATGAAGAAGGGTTGTATTTACCCTACTCATTATCATCCCAACGGTTACTGAATGTTAAAGGTAGGACACTGAGCTAAACACAGGGAATATATTTATAACATTTTGAAGGTTAGGCACATAATATGCATATTTTTAAGCTAATGAAAGCTAAATATAAAGATCCAAGCAAAGTGGGAAGAACACAGACTTTAGAGCAGTAGAATTAGTTTTTAGTCCCCTACAGCTAGAAGTGGGTTTATCATAAAGTTAATGAAGCTCAAGCTTCAGGGCGCCTTGCTTACACAGGCCCCTCCCAAGGCCCTTAGAGTGGCCTTAGCAGTATATGCTTCTGTAAGTTTTGAGAGTAGGATATTCAAGACCTCTGTCTTCGTTTCTAACTTCCCTTCATCATCCTCCGGAGTCTGGTTAGGAGGTACTGAAATGGCTATAGGCTTTGTGGGGGATTTGGCTAAGGAGACAATGAATAGGGATACATTTAATTTGGAGTTAGTGGCATGCATTTAAGTGGTTTGCAGTCACTTCTGCATGTTGTTAAATTTTTGTTCACCATGGGTGTAGGAATGGCTTTTCGGAATATACCTACTGCCCATTATGTCAATTTAGCCAGCACCATGTCACAAAAGTGCAAGGCCAGAGGGGGAAGGAGCCCTATGTTGCCTGATACAGAAAGTACTTGGGTAGTGGAGGAAAAACAAGGTTTGAAAGAAAAGAAAGAGCTAGTAAAATTCTTCCATTGCTTTTCCTTCTCTGGGGACGTTGCCTATAGGCACACAGAATGGTCCAGCGTTTGACATACTGTTGTAGGCTTTCCTACAATACAGCTTCTAACAAAACTAGGCTGTCCTGAACCCCTGGTAAGAGAATTGCTTACCTTTATACCAAGAAGGCTGGGAAAGCACTAAAATCTGCTGTGGTGTGTAGCCAAGCAGACTTCAAGGGGTTCGTGCTGTAAGACCCAAAGTTCTTATGAGATTGTCCAAAACAAGAAAAACCATCAGCAGGGCCTATGGTGGTTCCATGTGTGTTATATGTGTTCGTGACAGGATCAAGCACGTTTTCCTTATCGAGGAAAAGAAAATCATTGTGAGAGTGATGAAGCACAGGGTCAGAAAGCTAAACAAAAAATGAAGGGTTTTTGAGTAATTAAAATTAGAAGACTTCGTGATCATGGTATCTCCCCTGCCAGGTAAGTATAAAATTAGAAGACTTAAAAAAATGCTTCCAACAATCAGAAGTGAAAAATCTTAAGGAGAGGGATCAATTTTCTCAAAGCCTAATCAAAATGAAGGTTCTCACTCACTGAGAATCTAAGTCATATCTGCAATTATAACTGCACCATACTTCTTTCTGTTTTTATGTGAATCATGCAAATGGGAATAGATGAGAATCCCTACGTTTATGGGACATAAACTTATAGTTGTACTACAGTGAGTCTGTCTGTATGTGAAGCTATATGTCTTACTCACCGTAATGGATCAGATCCTGTCTGAATGTAGCATACAAATCTTGTCCTGAAAAAACTCTCTAGGGCTTCAGTAAAAACCACATACAAAATTGTCACTGAAGCAGCCAAATGGCCATAAAATCTCATAGCACATCTATGAAACTTGAGAGAGGTTTCCCAAACTGAACAATAGCCCTAAAAAGGTACATAACAATATCAGTAATGAGTTGTGATGCTGAAATAAACTTA
>NW_012116132.1:1014405-1022443 GCF_000951035.1 Colobus angolensis palliatus | reverse complement strand
AAACCCGGGAGGCGGAGCTTGCAGTGAGCTGAGATCCGGCCACTGCACTCCAGCCTGGGCGACAGAGCGAGACTCCGTCTCAAAATAAAAAAAAAAAAAGAAACAAATTTAATCAGCCATACTGGAGAAAAGACTGATCTTTCTCTTTTCTTTACAGAAAATTACAAAATAGGCCGGGCGCCATGGCTCTCACCTGTAATCCCAGCACTTTGGAAGGCTGAGGTGGGCAGATCACATGAGGTCAGCAGTTCGAAACCAGCCTGGCCAACATGGGGAAACCCTGACTCTACTAAATTTACAAAAATTAGCCGGGCGTGGTGGCGGGTACCTGTAATCCCAGCTACTCAGGAGGCTGAGGCAGGAGAGTTGCTTGAACTCGGGAGGCAGAGGTTGCAGTGAACCCAGATTGTGCCACTGCACTCCAGCCTGAGTGGCACAGCAAGACTATCTCAAAAAAAAAAAAAAAAGTTACAAAATAATTGTTATAGGAAAAGGCAATCAAAAGTATGCAGCCAAAACAAAGGTGGGAAAAATGATCATAAATGGTGCTCCCCAAGTCTGGAAACACAAGTGAATATAGATAATGTCAGGGGAGACTTCAATCTTTCAGAAAAAAATAGGTTTCCCGGCTCTCAGAAGCCCTGTAGAAGAATATCAGGCAGTCAATGAAAATATTACAGTTATGTGTGCGATGTTTGTGGGTTTTGTTAACTTTTAAAATGTCATTTGTTATTTCTTTCTCTTTCTAAATATACATTCACTTTCCTACCCTTCTGCACATTTCAGGCTCCCCAACTCCCATTGGTCCTGAACTCCCCTCCCCCCGCATCCTTTCAGATCCCAGTTGCTCCAGGTTGGCAGGTGCTACCACCCCCGCCGCTGGGTCATTTCAGTACCTCCTAATTTCACCTTAACGGATCAGATCCTGTCTGAATGTGGCATACAAGTCTTGTCCTAAAAAAACTCTCTAGGGCTTCAGAGAATAACTGAAGGGGTAAATAAGCCATTTCAGTACCTCCTAACCAGAGGAGGATGATGAAGGGAAGTTAGAAACGAAGAGAGAGGTCTTGAATATCCTACTCTCAAAACTTACAGAAGCGTACACTGCTAAGGCCACTCTAAGGGCCTTGGGAGGGGCCTGTGTAAGCAAGGGGCGCTGAAGCTTGAGCTTCATTAACTTTATGGTAACTTTTTGTACTCTTTCCTAATGAGGGTCCCCACAAATTGTATGAGCTGCGCTTCCTGCAAAACCAGGATCAGCCCCGTCTGCAACCTCAAAGTCACTGAATTTCTCAGCAGTCTCAGTTTCCCCTTTTTAAATATTGGGAATTTGCCCTGCATTTCCTTAGAGTTGCTGTGAAGGCCAAACGACATTGTGGTGGGCAAAAGAGCTCTGCAAACCACGCAAGCCCCTGCAAATGTGAAGGGTCTCTGACCTGGAGGGTTGGGTGCTGGCCAACCTCGTCAATCCTCCCTGCTCCGACCCCCGCGCGGGGATCCACTGACCCCGCCCCTGTTGGGCACTGACATCCGCAGCACCGAACCGAGGGGTGGGGGTGATAGCACCCGCCCACCTGGAGCAACTGGGATCCGAAAGGATGGGGGTGGGTGGAGTGGAGTTCGGGACCAATGGGAGTTGGGGAGCCTGAAAGATGGTCGCGGAGCCGGGGCAACTGATGGTTCCGGAGGGGGCGGGGCACCAGGCCTCAGCCCCTCTCCCGGAGCCCTACAGCATCTTCAGCAGCGGAAGTTCCGGTATCGGTAAGCGGAGGTCAGAGGTCAGCAGGAAGTCGATACGTGGCCGCCGCCTGTCCCCGCCGAGGAGGCGCAGCAGCCAGAGATGGCGGCGGTGCTGAACGCAGAGCGACTCGAGGTGTCCGTCGACGGCCTCACGCTCAGCCCGGACCCGGAGGAGCGGCCCGGCGCGGAAGGCGCCCCGCTACTGCCGCCACCGCTGCCACCGCCCTCGCCACCCAGATCCGGTCGCGGCCCGGGCGCCTCAGGGGAGCAGCCCGAGCCCGGGGAGGCGGCGGCCGGGGGCGCGGCGGAGGAGGCGCGGCGGCTGGAGCAGCGCTGGGGCTTCGGCCTGGAGGAGTTGTACGGCCTGGCACTGCGCTTCTTCAAAGGTGAGCCTGGCCAGCCCCACCCCTGCCGCTTCTGCCCGGTCCCAGGAGCCCTGCACGGGCTGTGGTCTCCAGGGTGACTGGACCAGACTTGCCCTCAGCCACTCATACTGGGCCGTGGTGACTCAAGCGGGGTTCCCTCCTTGGGGGTACCCCAAGTTTGTCACTACCTGCTTGGTCACACCCCTGACGAGCCTGCAACCTTGGTTTAGCAGTCATGTCCCGCCTCCCAGAGGTTACCAGGGCATTTTACCTGATTTAGCTTCTGGGATTTCCAGGAGCCAGGGTGGAAGAATGGGCCCACTTTCTTCCAAAGGATCCCATTCTGGGATTGCCTTGTATTATTATTTTTTTACTGACGCTTTTCTTTTCCTGTTTCCCATGGCTTGTCACATCAGGACCCGCCTGTTTTTACCCTTAGTGGAAGAAATCTGTCAAGAGGTTCCGTATATAGCTTTCCAGCCGTTCTTGGGAACCATAAAGTCGAATAGGACTTGATCCCCTGGCAGATTGATGTGGCAGAGAGGAGGAAGTAAAGTGTTAAGCTCATCATCCCCTCCGGCTTGTCAAACTCTTGAGGAGGGATGTCCACTATGTTCTAGTAACTTCTAGGTAGTTAAAATTTTACATTGTAAGCAATGTGCAAGAGTGAATTCTCAGACCTTCTAACAGTACCTTCTGTGCTTTTCGCATGATTGTTAAATGTCTCTTGTCTTAAAGCAAGATTGTAGTGTGCGGGTTTTGTTTTTTTTTTTTTTTTTAATTGGGTGATTCACTTAGTCAAATGGTGGAGAGACCAATCACATGATTTTTGTCAGTGGGAAAATCTGATGAAAAGCCCGTTAGTTTGATTCTTAAAGATACTTAGTCTTTTAGGGCGAACGGACAGGGAGGGGCATCAAATGAAACTTTAAAAGTGGTTGCTAGGTTCTACGTACATTCCAGAACAGCATATTTATGACACTTTCCCCTGAGGGGGTACCTTTTGGAGTACATACTTTACTAGCCGAAATTGAGTAGTTCAATGTAATGATACACACGGAAGTTGTTTTCCCTCAAAATAACTTTAATTGTGCAAACTAGTGAAAGTTTTATAAATTCTCCAGAACATTTGATCATTTCACATTCAATGACATTTTCGTGGTCATTGCACAATGAGTTGAGCCCTCTGTGTACTAACTAGCTTGGGGAATTGGTAATGGCTAGTGGGTTTTGGATCGTTTGACTTTTAGATCACTGGCTTGAATTTAGAGTTTGCTGTAGTGATGATATATTACCACTTTATAAAAATCAGATGGTTTCTGTACAACTCATATAACTACATTCCACTTTAAATTTTTATTCTTGGAACTTATTTTTCGGTAAAGTATATTGTAGCAGAGAGTAAGACTAGAAATGAACTTTTTGTTTTTGTTTTTGAGCTGGAGGCCTTCTCTGTTGCAGGACTGAGGGAGGCTGAGGCAGGAGAATCACTTGAAGCCGGGAGGCGGAGGTTGCAGTGAGCCAGGATGGCACCATTGTACTCCAACCTGGGTGACAAGAGTAAAACTCCGTCTAAAAACAGAAAAGAATCGCTTGAATCTAGGGGGCAGAGGTTGCAGTGAGCCGAGATCATACCACTGCACTCCATCCTGGGCGAGAAAGTGAAATTCTGTCTCAAAAAAAATAACGATTAAAACACTGTAACGTGTAGTACGTTTAGTGAAATTCTGTCTCAAAAAAAAATAACGATTAAAACACTGTAACATGTAGTACCTTTAGCATTGTTTGGAGAGTCAGGAAGCTCTGGATTCTAGTTACCTTGTAAACTAGACAATTAACTTTTCCAGACTCAGTTTCATATGTATAAAGGGAGCTGGATTCGATGAAATATGATGTCTCAGATTTAAGATTCAGTGGTCTAAACCTAACAGATTATTTTAGCATGTGTCTTGAGTGGTAGGAATCCTGGGGAAACTTATAACTTGGGGCCTAGGTGTTAGTCACCTTAGAGAATAAAGCTACATTGATAGGTGTGGTTCACTCACTTCCTAAATTAAGTTCTCAAAGCGATATCCTGGTACTAAAAAGGAGAAATAGCTGTGTAGCAATTAAAAGCTACCTTTCTGCATGGATCATTGGAGACTTAGTATATGAGACACTAACTGAAAAAAGAAAGGGAAGGATGTAAAAGCAGTCAGAAGAATTATGGAATGTGGAGTGAGCCGAGTAATGCTGCCTTTGTTTTTTTGTTGTTTTTTTGGTGTTTTATTTTTTTAAACGGAGTTTCACTCTTGTTGCTCAGGCTGGAGTGCAATGGTGTGATCTCTGCTCACTGCAACCTCCGCCTTGAGGGTTCAAGTAATTCTCCCACCTCACCCTCCCAAGTAGCTGGGATCACAGGCATGCGCCACCACGCCCAGCTAATTTTGTATTTCTAGTAGAGATGGGGTTTCTCTATGCTGGTCTCGAACTGCCGACCTCAGGTGATATGCCCGCCTTGGCCTCCCAAAGTGTTGGGATTATAGGTGTGAGCCACCGCGCCCGGCACCTTTGTCTTAATGTGTGGATTTTTCTAGTGGAACACTTGGTGTTTTGTCAGTCTTGCAAGGACTTTTAATCACTGTTCTATGGTTTTGTACTGGTATCTCACAAGAATTAGAAATAACATTACATTTTCGGCAGGGTGCAGTGGCTCACGCCTGTAATCCCAGCACTTTGGGAGGTCGAGGCAGGCGGATCACAAAGTCAGGAAATCGAGACCACCCTGGCTAACAGGCGAAACCCCATCTCTACTAAAAATACAAAAAATTAGCTGGGCGTGGTGGCGGGCGCCTATAGTCCGAGCTATCCAGGAGGCTGAGGCAGGAGAATGGCATGAACCTGGGAGGCGGAGCTTGCAGTGAGCTGAGATTGAACCACTGCACACTCTGTCTCAAAAAAAAAAAAAAAAAGGAAAGAACATTACATTTTCTCTTCCACTGTGGAATAAATACGAATCTTGAAAGCATGGATATATTTTTCCATTGCAAATAGCTTGGATTGGAAATGACAAGCCCTATTTCTTACTCCATCCTTGTCAGGGTGGTAATAGACCAGTGACTGAATCGATTATGTCAACTATTCTTAATTTTTTATGACAGTAAAAGTAAAATAGATAAAGATATGGGTAAATGTAAGTTAGCATTTTACCATCTAACTTTCAAACATTATTGACTCCTCAGTATGGATAGTTTTGTATTAGATTATAACTATAAATCAGTAGTACATTCACTTTTGCTTAGAGTTCAAAAGAGGAGTTAAACCTTTTAAGAGACCCAGTGACAACTGCAATACAGTGTGGAGGACTGAGGGAGCACGTGCCATTCCAGGGTGGGGGAAGGCCAAGAGCCATGAAAGCCATGAAAAGGCAAAGCATGTGTGTTTGCAGAATGGAAAATAGAAAGCAATTTGATGGGGAAAGCTGGGAAGGTAACTGAGTTCAGATCTTGGATGGACTTGCATGCCATTGTAATTTTTTTTTTTCTGAGATGGAGTCTCTGTCACCCAGGCTGGAATACAGTGGCATGATCTCTGCTCACTGCAACCTCTGCCTCCTGGCTTCATGCAGTTCTCCTGCCTCAGCCTCCTGAGTAGCTGAGCTTACAGGCTTGTGCCACCATGCCCAGCTAATTTTTGTATTATTAATAGAGGTGGGTTTCACCATGTCAGCCATTCTGGTCTTGAACTGACCCCAGTTGATCTGCCCGCCTCAGCCTTCCAAAGCGCTGGGATTACAGGCATGAACCACCGCGCCTGGCCATGTAAATATTAGTAGTTTGGCCTTTTTGTCAGTAAATTAGAAGATGAGGAACTGCTGGAGGTTTTTAAAGGGAGGAGCAAAGTTGCTTAATTCTTTTTTTTTTTTGTAAGACAGTCTAGTTTTGTTACGCAGGCTAGAGGGCAGTGTCACGATCTTGGATCACTGCAGCCTATGTCTCCCAGGCTCAAGCCATCCTCCCACCTCATCCTCCTGTGTGGCTGGGACCACAGGCACAAGCCACCACGCCCAGCTAATTTTTGTAGAGACAGGGGTCTTGCTTTGTTGCCCAGGCTGGTCTTGAGCTCCTGAGCTCAAGCGATTCACCCGCCTTGGCCTCTCAAAGTGCTGGGATTACAGGTGTGAGCTGCCACGCCCAGCCAGAGTTGCCCATTTCTATTTTAGCAATGTTAAGCTAGGTTTTCTTATCTCCATGGGTTAAGGACCCATAGGAATCCAGTGGGTTCGTTTTATTGTAGCCTTTATACTTCTTGGATGGAGTTGACCTGGGGAATTGTATTTTGGTTTTTAGAGTTCTTTGGGGTGGACTTTTCCTTCGTTACCCTATTACATTAAGCTGGTAGATTGTTTACATTAATTTAAAATTTCAGAGTAATAATTGTCAATAGTTTAGTAGATGTTTACTAAATCTCAGGTACTGTGCCACAAACTGTATATGCATTATTTTGTTTAATCTTCCAAGAGGCCTTCTGTAAGGATATTAACCCCATTTCTGAGTTAAGGATCCTGCCTCAGGCCCCTCAGTTATTTGGAAGGTAAGTCTTGGACTCATTTTCTTTATGGAATAGTTAATTATACTAGCATTGCTATTGATTATACCCAATTATATTACTGATAGCGGAGTATTATATGTTGGGAGAGAATTATATTAATGATAGCAATCAAATGGACAACTGAAATGGTTCCATTTCCTGTTGTCTTTAGACATAGGCAACTACAAGAGCATTTATAAATGGCTTTCTTAATGTTTTAAAATACTGTACAGCTGTAATTTATTCATTGGAAACATATATAATTAGCGTGCCTCCTGAACTTCAGTGGTCTATCCTCAGATAATTTCAAGTTTGTTACTATGGAACATCTATTACATTTTTTCCCCCCTTTTATTATCTTTACCTTTAGACATAAGTATGTAATACTGTAGGAGGATATATAGACCTAAGAGAGACAGATACAAGACAAAAACAATTATAGCCACCAGTTTCATGTTAAATTTGAGCTGAACCAAAACTTTCGTTTAACTGGATTCAGGGGTGTGTACGTGTTGTTTTTGTTTGTTTGTTTGTGTTTTTTGAGACGGAGTGTCACTCTGTCACCCAGGCTAGAGTGCAATGGCGCAATCTCAGCTTGCTGCAACCTCCGCCTCCTGGGTTCAAGCAGTTCTCCTGCCTCAGCCTCCCAAGTAGCTGGGATTATAGGCACATGCCACTATACCCAGCTAATTTTTGTATTTTTAGTAGAGACGGGGTTTCACCATGTTAGTCAGGCTGGTCTTGAACTCCTGACCTCAGGTAATCCACCTGCCTCGGCCTCCCAAAGTGCTGGAATTACAGGCATGAGGCACTGTGCCCGGCATGTGTTTTTAATGTAAGTGATTTTAACATTTTCCTGAGGCTTGCCTTTATCACACATGCAATGCACTAAAGTATACAAATACTAAGTGTGTAGCTTGATGAATTTTCACGAAGTGGTCAGTGTAGCCAATGCCCGGAAGCAGATATTTTATCAGTTAACTAATACAAGAGCTACTGTGAATCAGTATTTAGAAAGGTAAGCTCAGGAGTCAACACTCTTTAGGGTGTGTTTTCCTTGCTCTGCCACTTAATTGTGTTAACTTTTTGTGCTTTGCTATACTCATAAAGGGTTGTTTTAGAAATTATAAGAAATTATATATATAAACTCTTAGCAAAATGCCTGGCTATTGGTATTTTTGTGGCTGCTTATGTTATTGAAAAGGAGATACTTCTGAGAATTGATTATGGATGTTTTGAGTTAATGGAGGGGAAGTCTTAAAACTTTTACTGGACAGGCGCGGTGGCTCAAGCCTGTAATCCCAGCACTTTGGGAGGCCAAGACAGGCGGATCACGAGGTCAGGAGATCGAGACCATCCTGGCG
>NW_012116132.1:1005890-1010659 GCF_000951035.1 Colobus angolensis palliatus | reverse complement strand
TTGACTGTTCCTGATTCAAGATGACAGCTACAATGGTACTGTCAAAAACAGCTACATGGGGCTGGGCACGGTGGCTCATGCCTGTAAACCCAGCACTTTGGGAGTCCGAGGCAGGCAGATCACAAGGTTAGGAGATCGAGACTATCCTGGCTAACACGGTGAAACCCCGTCTCTACTAAAAAAAAAAAAAAAATGCTGGGAGTGGTGGCCACCTGTAGTCCCAGCTACTCGGGAGACTGAGGCAGGAGAATGGTGTGAACCTGGGAGGTGGAGCTTGCAGTGAGCTGAGATGGCACCACTGCACTCCAGCATCAACCAGGACTACTTGAACCAGTTCCAGTTCAAGCGACAAAGCAGGACTCCGTCTGAACGCAAAAAAATCCAGCTACATGGGAGTTTGTTCCTCTGCCGCATTGTGCAGTGACTGGTTTCACCCAGTACTTTAATGTGAGAATAAGCACTTTCCTCATATCAGGAATATTGTTGGTGTTGCCTATTATTCACAGCTGAATGTAATCTTCAGTACATTATCAATTATGTTTGATTGTATGTGATTAAAAAGAATGTGCATTTTTTCCTCAAAGTTGCTGGACATGTTTCTTCGAAAGCAGTTAATAAACAATTTCTAACAATTTATCTACTAACAAATATATATATTTTTAATTTACTGAGAAGAAATATTAAAATATCTCATTGACAGTCATGGATCAGATAAACTTTATAATTAGCCTTATAATTTAGCTCATTTGATTGTGAGTCAGTATTATATGCACAGAACTTGAGGCATTTTTTTCTTCATGTATGTTTTACTTTTCATATTCATATGGTTGCAGTTTTTATGATAGTAATGTCTCATTCACTCATAATACCAAAAGTTAGATCGTGCTTTTCTGAGTGCCCTCTTGCCGAAGATCACCAGGATCACAACTGTTGTTAAAGAAGGTGTAAAAAATTGTAGTAATAAATACGACCGCAAGCAAAGCGAACAAAAAACTACACACACACTTAGAGATAGGTCCTGTTGGGGTAAAATCAGGGTGTCGGCAGGGCTTTGTTTCTTCTGGAGGCTCTAGAGGAGAATTGTTTCCTTGTCTTTTCCATGTGCTTCCAGGGAGCACCTGCAAGCTTTTTTTTTTTTGAGACAGTCACGCTCCATAGCCCAGGCTGGAGTGCATTGGTGCGATCTCGGGTCACTGCAACCTCCACCTCCTGGTCTCAGTTCAAGCAATACTCCTGCCTCAGCCCTCCGAATAGCTGGGAATACAGACACGTGCCACCACGCCCATCTAATTTTTGTGTTTTTAGTAGAGACAGGGTTTCACCATGTTGGCCAGGGTGGTCTTGAACTCCTGACCTCATGATCCGCCCACCTCGGCCTCCCAAAGTGCTGGGATTACAGGTGTGAGCCACCGCGCCCAGCTGCAAGCTTTTGTTTATGCCCCTTCCTCCATCTTCAGAGCCACCACAGCTTCTTCAAATCTCTGACTCTTTCTCCCCTTCCATTTATAAGGACCCTTATGATTACATTGGGTCCACATGAGTAGTTCAGGAAAAGGTCAACTGCAACCTTAATTCTGCCTTTGCAAGTAACCTAACATATTCACAGGTTCCAGAAGTTAAACATCTTTGAGGAGCCATGATTCTGCCCACCACTTGTGTCATAGTAGCTTATGACCTGATTACTGAAATTGTGCATGAGTTTATTCGTTTTACCTTTTTATTAAAAATGGAAACCAGAGCAATTGAAAAGGTGAAATTGTACTACAATATTTATAATGAAAAATAGTCATCCTGTTTTCTGGTGTTTTTCCCATTTCCTAGGTCCTCTCCCCAGAGGCAACTGCTTTCCATTGTTTTAACTGTTTCTTCTGGTATTTGCTTCCATTTTCCTACTGCTGCTTTAATTTAAAAAAAAAAAAAAAAAAAATTCCAACTTATGTATGTCTGTATCTCTCTTTCTCCTTTCCTCTTCTCAGACTCCTACTTTTGTTTTGTGGTTAAATTGTTGTCTGGTGTTTGTTTTTATGTTATTCTTTGCTGAAACAGATCATGCACTTTAATTACATTTTTGTTCTTGTGCAAACCTTTTTGTAAAGACATCTATCTTAAATGTCCTTAAATTCTTGAACCAGTCTTAGTGTTTGTGGTAAGACTTAGTTAAGTCGGCTGCCCAGTTGTCATCCTGGAAATTACCTTCACCTTTTCCTATGGTGTTGGATTCTGTTTCCCCTGAATCACTTATTTTCCTTTGTTGTTGTTTTTATTCCATTACTTTGGAAATGCACACCCCTTAGTATCTTCTTGTGAAAAGAGTACCTGAGACCATGCCTTTCCAAAAATGTGTTTTACTGTCACTTTTGATTTATTTGATTGGGCATAAAAGTCTAGATTGGAAATAGTTTCCCTCTGGAATTTTGAAGGCATTATTCCATTCATTCTTTTCTTTTTTCTTTTTCTTTGTTTTTTTGAGATGGAGTCTCATGCCAGGCTGGAGTTCAGTGGTGATCTCGGCTCACTGCAACCTCCTCCGCCTCCTGGGTTCAAGCGATTCTCCTGTCAGCCTCCTGAGTAGCTGGGATTACAGGTGACTGCTGCCATGCCCAGCTAATTTTTTTTTTATATTTAGTAGTAGGGGTAGACGGGGTTTCATCATGTTGGTCAGGCTGGTCTCGAATTCCTGACCTCAGGTAATCTGCCTGCCTCGGCCTCCCAAAGTTATGGGATTACAGGCCTGAGTCACTATACCCAACTTCCCGTTCATTGTTTTCTAGCATTCAGTATTCCTTTTTTTTTTGAGATGGAGTCTGACTCTGTCACCCAGGCTGAAGTGCAGTGGCATGATCTCAGCTCACTGCAACCTCCGCCTCCCGGTTGAAACAGTTCTCTGCCTCAGCCTCTCAAGTAGCTGGGATTATAGGCACCCACCACCACACCCAGCTAATTTTTGTATTTTTAGTAGAGACTGGGTTTCTCCATGTTGGTCAGGCTGGTCTCGAACTCCCAGCCTCAGTGATCCGCCCACCCGGCCTCTCAAAGTGCTGGGATTATAGGCATGAACCACCACGCCTGGCCCAGTTTTAATATTTCTAAAAGATGGATTTTAATCAATGTGTATTCTCTATGAGGTGACAGTGTGATATGGCCATGAAATAAAACAGATTTGATCTTAGGCTGCTTTGATGGAAATATGGTACCTAGGATGAGGGAAAGAGAGAGATAGTCCTGCTGTCCTCTGCACCACAGAGTACACCTCAAGCCCTGGATACTGCTTGTTTGAGGCATCATCCTTTAGGGTTAAAAACAAAATGGAGCTCATTCAGAAGAGAGCAACTGGTATCTAGTGGGAATTCAAATCCCTGCCATTATTATCATAATGGCTGCTGTTTAGTCAGTGTCTGCTCTATGCAGGCACTATACCAAAATTTTGGGACACATTTCTAGCCCTCACATGAACCCTGAAGAGCAGTATTATCTTTATTTTATTGATAGCAAAACAGATTTCAAAAGATTAAATAACTTGTCCATGTTATATACTTAATAGCAGAGCTGGGAATTAAATTTAAATTTGAGGTATAATTAAGCTGAGAATGTTTAGCCAAGAGAATAGAGAACTCAGGGCAAACACAATAGGTATTTTGTGACTTTCTTGAGGTCTAATTAGTTAGATGTGTTTTAGTTAATGCTGAGGACAGGAAATAAACCCTGTGGATGGAGCTGAGAGATACCACCTCAGAATAAAGAGCTAAGAATCACAGCTATTCAGAGATGGATTAGACTGCTTTGGGACAGTGAGTTCTCTTTACCAGGAAGTATTCAAGCATAAGTTAGCAATTGCTGGGTGGATATTGTAGAGAGGATTTGAGCTTTAGTTTGCAATTCAATCACCTACCTTTAACATCCCTTCCATGCTGTAGATTTTATGGCCTTTTAATTAAATGAAGGCTAGAAGGGACACTGAAATAATTTGGTACATTCCTTTTCCTCCAGAGAGAAGAGAAAAAATATTATTTATCCTATAAAATAGCAGTTGCAGTGTGAGCCTAATAGTCTTTGTATACTTAATTTCAAGTGGGAGGGACTTAATTATCATCTTTCAGAGCTTTGGACTTGGTATCAAATTATGCTGTCCTATTTGAACTGAAAAGTTAAATACTTGTAAGTTTAGTAAGAACATAATGTAGATCCCATTATCTGTTTTTAATTGCCTGAAAAATGTGTTTTATATATCATGTTAGTTTCCTATTGCTCTTGTAACAAATTACCACAAATTTATTGGCTTGGGCTGGGTGTAGTGGCTCACGCCTGTAATCCCAGCACTTTGGGAGGTTGAGGCAGGTGGATCACTGAGCTCAGGAGTTTGAGACCAGCCTGGGCAATATGGGGAAACCCCATCTCTGCAAAAAAACACAAAAATTAGCCGGGCATTGGTAGCTTGTACCTGTAGCCCGAGCTACTCAGGAGACTGAGGTGGGAGAATCAAATGAACCTAGGAGGCAGAGGTTGCAGTGAGCAAGATCGTGCCACTACACTCCAGCCTATGTTACAGAGCAAGACCCCGTCTTAAAAAAAAAAAATTTGTGGCTTAAAACAACTCTTGCTAAAAATCTATCTGCACTTAAGATTTTCCTGCAAGCCCTGACGTGTGTACCAGACAACCAATTCAGACTCTCATGGTTGGGAATGTCCTCTGATGATCTGACTCTCCTAGTCTATGGATTAAATTGATAGAAGATCTGATTTGTATAGTAAACTCCTCTGTTCATTCTGGT
>NW_012116132.1:1001216-1005165 GCF_000951035.1 Colobus angolensis palliatus | reverse complement strand
GCTGGGATTACAGGCTTGAGCCACCGCGCCCGGCCATGTTTTCTTTTCTAAGCAGGATTTGTGTTTGCTTTTGTTTGCCATAGAAAGCAGAATTCCAAAATTGATTGAATTAAATAACTTTGTAATAATAATAATTAATGAGTGCAAGAGCTGAGGATGATGCCTGCATTCCCTTCTGGGAGGACTGAAATAGAACTTTCCTTTAGGAATAGGGCCCTGGTTAAAGATTTTTGAGTTTCTACAAGGCTTTTTGTGTCAGTGCAGTTAGTGGAGTTATTACTTTCCTGCTAACTACATTTAACGTTTACGGTACCAGAAATAATTTAGAAGAAAATTATTCTTGGCCGGGTGTGGTGGCTCATGCTGTAATCCCAGCACTTTGGGATTCTGAGGCAGGTGGATCACCTGATGTCAGGAGTTTGAGACTAGCCTGGTCAACATTGGTGAAACCCCATCTGTACTAAAAATAAAAAAAAATAGCTAGGTGTGGTAAGTGCACTTCTGTAATCTCAGCTACTGGGGAGGCTGAGGCAGGAGAATTACTTGAACCTGGGAGGCGGAAGTTGCAGTGAATTGAGATTGTCCCACTGTACTCCAGTCTGGGCGACATGAGACTCTGTCTCAGAAAACAAAAAGAAGAAGAAAATTATTCTCATCTGATTTAAAAGACTAAACTCTTGTCATGTGTCAACCAGAGCCACCTGAAGAGTAAGAGAGAAGTAACTTTTTGTGTAATACTAGTAGTCTGCCTAACAATATAGATTATGAAGGATTTTTATTTTTCTGTGGCTTTTTTTTAAGCTTAGGATTTCAGTACTGTGTGAACTATGCTATACCAAAACTGGTTGGGATTAGCACAGCCTCCTGGGTTTTGTATGTTGCTTGGGAGAATAATCTCTTAACCTAATCCCAAAGGCTGAAAATACATTGCTTTGACTTTAAAAATGTGTATTAAAAAAGATAATGTGTATGTGTGTTTGATTACAAAGTACATATGCTTACTGAAAATTTGGGGAAATAAAAAATGAATACATAAAATAAAATTAATTTGTAATACAGTCTTTCAAAAATAATTTTTAGTATTAACATTGTTTCGTTTTGAGACAGGGTCTCACTCTGTCACCCAGGCTGGAGTGCAGTGGCACCATCATGGCTCACCACAGCCTCAACCCCTAGGATCAAGGGATCCTCTCGTCTTGGCCACCCTAGTAGCTGGGACTGTGGTACACGCCACCATGCCCAGCTAATTTTTGGGTTTTTTGTGTGTGTGGAGACAGGGTTTCACCGTGTTTCGCAGGCTAGTCCCAAACTCCTGGGCTCAAGCACTCTACCTGCCCTAGCTTTCCAAAGTGCCAGGATTATAGGCATGAGCCACCAGTCTCAGCTGGGTTTGTTTGCTTGTTTGTTATTTAGACAGGGTCTTCATCTGTCACCCAGACTGGAGTTCAGTGGTGCTTTCATGGTTTACTGGAGCCTCGACCTTCAGGCTCAAGCAATCCTGAGCCTCCAGAGAAGCCTGGACTTCAGGCACATGCCACCACACCCAGCTGTTTTTTAGTTTTTTTGTAGAGGTGGGGTCTTGCAGTGTTGCTCAGTTTGGTCTCAAACTCCTGGACTCAAGTGATCCTCCCACTTCAACCTCCAAAGTGTCGGGATTACAGGCGTGAGCCACCACATCTGGCTGTTTGTTTTCTTGATTTTTTTTTGAGACAAATTTGGCTCTCATATAGAAAAATTGTTAATTTGGAGATTTAGTAGTAAGATTTAAAGAAAGGATTGTAGAGCAATTATTTGTATTTTCTTCAGAGTCAGAATCTCAATGGATTGCCCAGGCTGGATTCTAACTTGTGGATTCAAATGATCCCTCCTGTCTCAGCGTCCCGAATAGGTGGGACTATAGGTGCATGCCACTGCAGCTGGCAACAGAGCAATTCTTAAAACTAGTAAGTGCGTAAAAGAGTAAATAAGAATGCCAGGACAGTTCACAAGAATGGATATACTGTTTTGTTCATTCTCATAGTAGTTGACCCATAAAGTCAATTTCTTTTGTGAGATTTGCTGGGCGTGTTTTTTGATGAGGGCCTGTGAACAAAAACATAGGCTTAAGCACTGACGTTCACAGAGGTCAACGAATCTGTTTGACTGCCTGACCAGAACTAATACTGAAAACGTATTCCTCTTTTTTTTTTTTTTTTTTGAGATGGAGTTTTGCTCTTGTTGCCCAGGCTGGAGTACAATGGCACAATCTTGGCTCACTGCAACCTCTGCCTCCCAGGTTCAAGCGACTCTCCTGCCTTAGCCTCCCAAGTAGCTGGGATTACAGGCATGTGCCACCATGCCCGGCTAATTTTTGTATTTTCAGTAGAGATGGGGTTTCACCATGTTAGTCAGGCTGGTCTCAAACTCCTGACTCAGGTGATCTACCCGCCCCAGCCTCCCAGAGCGCCAGGATTACAGGTGTGAGCCACTGTGTCTGGCCACATATTCCTCTTTCTAAAAATACATTTATTGGCCAGGCACGGTGGCTCACGTCTGTAATCCCAGCATTTTGGGAAGCCAAGGCAGGCAGATCACCTGAAGTCAGGAGTTCAGGACCAGCCTGGCCAACCCAACATGGTGAAACCCCATCTCTATGAAAAATACAAAATTTAGCTGGGCATAGTGGCACACACGTGTAGTCCCAGCTACTCAGGAGGCTGAGGCACAAAAATCGCTTGAACCCGGGAGGCAGAAGTTGCAGTGAGCCGAAATCACACCACTGTGCTCCATCGTGGGTGAAAGAGCAAGACTCCATCTCAAAATAAATAAATAAAAACACTTTTTAAATTTGCACTATATTTTTAATTCTGTTAGGTATAAAAAGGGCAGATGTTAAAATAACATCCAAAAGTACTGAAACTCGACCAGGCACGGTGGCTAACACCTGTAATCCCAGCACTTTGGGAGGCCGAGACGGGCAGATCACGAGGTCAGGAGATCGAGACCATCCTGGCTAACACGGTGAAACCCCCTCTCTACTAAAAATACAAAAATTAGCCGGGCGTAGTGGCGGGCGCCTGTAGTCCCAGCTACTCAGGAGGCTGAGGCAGGAGAATGACGTGAACCCGGGAGGTGGAGCTTGCAGTGAGCCGAGATCGCACCACTGCACTTCAGCCTGGGCGACTGAGTGAGACTCCGTTTCAAAAATAATAATAATCCTATTGCCTCTGAAGTAGCAACTTCTGAAGTGTAACCCTCTCTTTATTGATGAATAAACTGAGAGGTTGAATGGTCACATAGCTAGGAAGTGTCTCAGATGAGATTTAAACCCAGGCCATCCAATTCCAAAGCCTTTTCCACCACATTGTACTGCCTCAGTGGGATGGGTACATTTTTGAATACAGCCTTTCAAAGTGTATGTAATCTGTTATGCATGATCATGTTAAAAGGGACTAATATAAAATTATTTTAAGTGTTTCTTTTCTCTCTTGGCTAAAAATTATTTTTAAAAGCTATTTTAAAAACCGATTGTTGGCCTGGACATGGTGGCTCACACCTGTAATCCTAGCACTTTGGCAGGCTGAGGCAGGAGGATTGCTTGAGCCCAGGGCTCAAGACCAGTCTGGGCAACATTGTAAGACATTGTCTCTGCAAAAAATAAAAAATTAACCAGATGTAGTGGCACGTGCCTGTAGTCCCAGCTTCTTGGGAGGCTGAGGCAGAAGGATTTCTTAAGCCTGGGAGATCAAGGCTGCAACCTGACTGCAGCTTGACAGATGGGTTTTTCTGTAGTAGCTTTAGCATAAATTTTTTTTTTTTTTTTTTTTGAGACGGGGTCTCGCTCTGTCACCCGGGCTGGAGTAGAGTGGCAGGATCTCAGCTCACTGCAAGCTCCGCCTCCCGGGTTTATGCCATTCTCCTGCCTCAGCCTCCGAGTAGCTGGGACTACAGGCGCCCGCCACCTCACCCG
>NW_012116132.1:994307-1000711 GCF_000951035.1 Colobus angolensis palliatus | reverse complement strand
AAAAAAAAAAAAAAAAACCCATCATATAGGATTTCTGTCTTAGGTTCTGTTATTAATAAAATGTAGTAATTGGGCTGGGCATGCTGGCTGAAATCCCAGCACTTTTGAAAAGGAGGCTGAGACGAGAGGCTTGCTTGAGCCCAAGAGTTCGAGACCAGCCTGGGCAGCCCCCGTCTCTGCAAAAAGACATGTTTGGTGACACGCATGTATAGTCCAGCTACTTGGGGGGCTGAGGTGGGAGAATCATTTGAGTCCAGGAGGTCAAGGCTGCAGTGAGCCGTCATCACACCACTGCACTCCAGCCTGGACAACAGAGTGAGACTCTGTCTAAAAATAAAAACAGTTTTAAAAAGTAATTGAAATAAAAATTTCACTATAATAGTGTTTGTGTCTATTACAGGCAGTTTGTGACATACTTTGTAGTAAAACTTTAGTATATAATGCTGAAAATTATGTATTTTGCCAGTGCTAATTGTTTTCTTTGTGTTTCTTACAGAAAAAGATGGCAAAGCATTTCATTCAACTTATGAAGAAAAATTGAAGCTCGTGGCACTGCATAAGCAGGTTCTTATGGGCCCGTATAATCCAGACACATGTCCTGAGGTTGGATTCTTTGATGTGCTGGGGAATGACAGGAGGTAACAGTGTTTTTCTGTGTAGTGAATTTAATGAGAATAATGCTGGCAAAGGGTACAATGTGTATTGGTTAAGACGTGAATAGCTGGTTCTTTAGCTTTAAATAAGAACTTAACATTTTTGCTTGCAGCTTCTGGAGTCTTCAGATATTTATCTGTTTTTAGTTTAGAGATGTTTATGGCTAAATATTGTGGAAGAACTGTATTCATCTGATTATTAACATAAGACAAGTAGAGGTTCATTTGATTCTTCCCAAATAATATTAAAAGTAGCCGTTTAAAATACATAGTAATTGATTCCGTTATTGAGGCATAAAATTGTGACCAAAAAAAATTGAGTATTTTTGTTTAATTAAGATTCAAATATTATATAAGAAAAGTAGGCCGGGTATAGCAGTTCACGCCTGTAATCCCAGCACTTTGGGAGTCCAATGTGGGTGGACCATTTGAGGTCAGGAGTTCAAGACCAGCCTGGCCAACATAGTAAAACCTCATCTCTACTAAAAATAAAGAAATTAGCCGGCAGTAGTAGTACACGCCTGTAATTCCAGCTACTCGGGAGACTGAAGCAGGAGAATCGCTTGAGCCTGGGAGGCAGAGGTTCTGGTGAGCCAAGATCACGCCATTGCATTCCAGTCTGGGCAACAAAGTGAGATCCTGTCTCAAAAAAAAAAATTGATACCCTTTTGCTATATGGGAATCATCAGCAATGCAGTTGTTTGGATTGTATGTGGCATATCTAGTTTAGTAAATCAATACGTACTTGTTAAAACTTGGTTTTGAGCCTTTTGCTTACAGTAGAATCATTCTTCATTTTAGTTACAATTAAGAATTATTCATATTTAGTTTAAATTTAAAAGTTCTCTTTCTGCTAAGAAGGGGAGGTAACTTTTCTTGTTATTCCTTACAGGAGAGAATGGGCAGCCCTGGGAAACATGTCTAAAGAGGATGCCATGGTGGAGTTTGTCAAGCTCTTAAATAGGTGTTGCCATCTCTTTTCAACGTATGTTGCATCCCACAAAATAGAGAAGGAAGAGCAAGAAAAAAAAAGGTGAAGTTTGAAGGCATGGAATACTTTACTGCTGCGCAGCCCAGTGTACTCATGCTTTTTGTTTTATGGAGTGTCTGTTCTAGTTCTACATCAGGTGTTTTGCTTTCCTTGCATCCCCATTTCTTGTGGCAATTGTTCAAACTTCCTGATGTGAGCAGGTATTATATTATGAGTTTTGGGGGGAGAGAGAACTGCTTCCTACTGGCTGTGCCTTTAAAAGAAACCTCCCATCCATCATGGCCTTCCTTTTGTTTTATTACACTAAGTTTCTGAATAAGCCCCACCATCAACTCAACCACTCCCTCCTCCCTATCCTCTGGTCTGACATACCCTTTGTTGCAGTCTCCCTTGAGCTTCTAGAATACTCATGCTCCATTTCATTGTTTGCAACTATGCTACGTTATATAGACATTCATGTTGGCTTTGGCTTCCAACTGGCTTATTGATTATTTTCAGGTTTTGGAGGAGGAGCTACTAGATGTGCTGTTTATGTTTATGGGATTCTCCGTCGTAGTTGTGAATTAGAATTATAGTTACACCTTATTTATCTAGTAGCTATATTTTCAACAGTTTTGACTACCTAAAATTTTAAGTGATGAAAATGATGCTACAAAACCAATTTTTCTTCAGGTTATGTTATACTTTTTTTTCTTTAGACGGAGTCTTGCTCCGTTGCTATTGCTCAGGCTAGAGTGCAGTGAAATGATCCTCTGCCTCCTGGGTTCAAGCAGTTCTCCTGCCTCAGCCCCTTGAGTAGCTGGGATTACAGGTGCCTGCCACCAACCCAGCTAATTTTTGTGTTTTTAGTAGAGATGAGGTTTCACTATGTTGGCCAGGCTGGTCTCAAACTCCTGACCTCAGGTGATCCACTGCCTCGACCTCCCAAAGTGCTGGGATTACAGGCGTGAGCCACCTTGCCCAGCCGATGTTATTCTTTAAAAACAATTGATTCTCTGGTTTCCTACCTTAACCTGGATTAAAAATAACAGATTAGGGCCGGGCGCGGTGGCTCAAGCCTGTAATCCCAGCACTTTGGGAGGCCGAGACGGGAGGATCACGAGGTCAGGAGATCGAGACCATCCTGGCTAACACGGTGAAACCCCGTCTCTACTAAAAAATACAAAAAAAAAACTAGCCAGGCGAGGTGGCGGGCGCCTGTAGTCCCAGCTACTTGGGAGGCTGAGGCAGGAGGATGGCGTAAACCCGGGAGGCGGAGCTTGCAGTGAGCTGAGATCTGGCCACTGCACTCTAGCCCGGGCAACAGAGCAAGACTCCGTCTCAAAAAAAAATAAATAAATAACAGATTAGAAGAGAAAATAGTTTGATAATGAGGGACATAATAGAAAGCATGAAAAATAGACATGAGAATTATAAAAGCTTGGCATTCAGGGGTCATATAATATGAAGGTAAACTTCTCTATTACAATAGTATGATGTACAATTTTTATGTTTATAGCTGTAACCCCTGAGTCATCAAGAGATGGAACATTAGATATGATTTATTCCTGTTTAAGATAATAGGAAATGGCTTAATTACATTTTCAGAAAATATTTATCCAAAGAAAGTTTTTTTAATCTAAAGGAGGGGTTTTGGTTCTTAGGAGAATAGATTAATGAGATTTCTTTAACTGGAAAATTGATTTATGTCCTATAGTCCTTTGTGTAGTGATGTTGGATCAATCAGGTATTGCTATGATGTCTGTAGAATAAGTATCTATTGCTTTTTAAGTTCTTATTTTAATGATATATATGCATATTTCTCTTAAGCATTGTCAAAAGTTACTACTCAACATATAGAGCTGCATTTTCTTTTTAAAAATATACTTTTGTCATGGGATAAAGTCCATATAGAATTATTTTAAAGTGTTGAAGAGTAGACTTCACCTATCCTGAAGCTTAAGCTCTGGCTTGTGAACCTTCTTGCCCTGTACCAGTTGTGACACATTAAAAGTAGGTCATGGCTGGGTGCAGTGGCTCACGCCTGTGGTGGCTCACATCTGTAATCTCAGCACTTTGGGAGGCCGACGCAGGCAGATCACTTGAGTCCAAGAGTTCAGGACCAGTCTGAGCCACATGGCAAAACCCCATCTCTACAAAAAAAAACATAAAAATTAGCCAGGTGTGGTTGCAGGTTCCTATAGTTCCAGCTACTCAGGAGGCTAAGGTGGGAAGATCGTTTGAGCCTGGGAGGCAGAGGTTGCAGTGAGCCAAGAACGTGCCCCTGCATTCCAGTCTGGGTGACAGAGTTGAGACCCTGTCTCAGAAAAAAAAAGTAGGTCATGTTATTGCTTTATTTTGAGCCTTGGCTGTGGCTCAGGTAGTTGTTAATCACTTATAGGAGTTAGAGGGGAGAAAGGTGAGGTAGCCCAGACAGTTCTCGTGGTAGAACCAAGAAATGGTGTTTTATCTGATACTCCTTAGAAATCTTACCTTTCATCCTGTCTGCAGCCTCCCTGGACACCATACCACTCTCAGACCCTGAAGATGTCCCTTCCTAGCACAATAGGATCTGTTCTTTTTGGAAGGGTCTTGTGGGATGGGTGAAAGCTGGGCAAGGGCCGCACTGAGAGGTTAGCCATTCTTTTTTAAATTAAAGGCTTAAAAAAAATTTTAATTTCAGAAATAATACACAAATATATTCGATATAAAGATTTTCATTTATGGCGGTATATGAAACACAAACTGAAAAAAATCTTTTTTCCCACATTTTTTTTAATTCCACTCTCCTTTGCATAGATAATAACTGATAAATTTAGGGTATGTCCTTCCAGATCTTTTCCTTTGTATTCATCTTTTTTTTTTTTCATTAAGCAAATGTGTTAAATGTCTTTACATATTAGGCATGTATTTCTGTCCTTTGGCTCTGTGGTGTTTCAGGGTGGATTTTTTACTTCTATACACGTTTGTCAAGTGCTTGTTCTTTCTAGCACTGTGCTAAGCCCTGAGCATGTAGTGGTGTGAGATAGGCAGTCTCTTTCCCTATGAAGCATCTACTTTAATGGGTAAGGCAGATCTATTGCTAAATGTATCACACAAATTTAATTACAATGACAGCAGGTATTATGAAGGAAAAGCTTTTAGTGCTGTGAGCCTGTATTAGAGGGGATCCTTCAGGGTATGGGAATATCATAATGATTTAAGTAGTGTCTTATGATGGACACATTTCTGTTGCTGTGCAACAGGAATTATTCTTGAGGTGATTTGTATATTGTGAGATTGATTCCCTATAAGTTTCTGCTAGTAAAGTGTGTGTATTTTAAATTTTGATGTGTATATCCACATTGTTCTCTAAAAAGGTCATGTCAGTTTTCACTGGGAACTGAAGTTTTATATTTAAACAGGATCCAATGTATAGTGTTCATTCTCTATCCTTTGCCTTGTAGGAAGGAGGAAGAGGAGCGAAGGCGGCGTGAAGAGGAAGAAAGAGAACGTCTGCAACAGGAGGAAGAGAAACGTAGGAGAGAAGAAGAGGAAAGGCTTCGACGGGAGGAAGAAGAAAGGAGACGGATAGAAGAAGAGAGGCTTCGGTTGGAGCAGCAAAAGTAAGCTTATTATATGGCTTATGTTTTAAAATGAGAAATGGAAAAAAAATAGAATAAAAATAAGAAATGAGCAGGCTCGGCGTGGTGACTCACTCCTGTAATCCTAGCACTTTGGGAGGCGGAGGCAGGCAGATCACCTGAAGTTGGGAGATGGAGACCATCCTGGCTAACACGGTGAAACCCTGTCTCTATTAAAAATACAAAAAATACAAAAAATTAGCCAGGCATAGCGGCACATGCCTGTAATCCCAGCTACTTGGGAGGCTGAGGCAGGAGAATCGCTTGAACCCAGGAGGCACAGGTTGCGGTGAGCCAAGATCGTGCCATTGTACTCCGGCCTGGGCAACAAGAGCAAAACTACGTCTCAAAAAAAAAGAAAAAAGGAACATATTAGAAGGTTTTGGGGTTCACTTGCAGAACCTAGAGATTGGAAGCAGGAACTGAGGTTGCTTGGTTGTGCTCTCTGTTTCTTGTCTCTGCTTCTCTCAGCTTGTGTCTCTGCTTCATTCTTACTCTCTGCAAGTTGTCACTGTCTGCTTTGGCATATGCAAGTCTATCCCAGAATTTATTTGGTCTATGTTTCCATGCATCTGACAGAGACCGACTGGAATCTGTGAGACCCAGTTGCAACTTCCCAGGACAGAGAATCTTGTTGGCCCGGTCTATGTCAGATATCCATTTATGGTCCTTCATACAAGATTTGGAGGCTGCAACTATTGCTTACTCAGTAAGGGCTTTGAGACTCAAGGACTGACGGTTCTTCAAGAGGGAGCTGTGGGTACAAGGAGGCAGTGATTTAACACCCGTAGAACACTGTGGGAAGTAAGTCTGAGGTTGTAGGGGTGGCAGGGCTTATAGGTTAAACCAGAGAAGTTGAGAGTCCATTGATTTCTTCTCATTATTTCTGGGTAGTTCCTCAGAAAAAGATTTAGTGCTAGCCTCAGACTCACCCAGGGCCTCATTCGACTTTGGAGAAAGACTATGAATGCAGTTCTTTTTTGGGGGAGATTGTCCTAGGTGGATCCAGTGTTGTGCTGTATGCAGGAGTTTGTGAGGCTTTGCTTTGTTATCTATTAATAGATGGCTGTGAGGTCTCTGTTAAGTTGGTCACATAAGTGGTTGCTGGCCGTGGTGGCTCATGCCTGTAATCCCAGCTACTTGGGAGGCTGAGGCAGG
>NW_012116132.1:989406-990203 GCF_000951035.1 Colobus angolensis palliatus | reverse complement strand
ACCATTTCTTTTGTGTACATTTGAAAATGCCCTTTGGATACTTGGAACTGCTAAATTATTTTATTTTTTACATAAGGTCACTTAAATGAAAAGCGATTAAAATACATCTTTCCTACATTGCCATCTACTTAACATCAGATATTACAGGTGTTAGATTGCATCTCAGTGTTAAATCTTCACTGATAGATGTACTTAAGTAAATCAAGAAAATTCTCCTTATAGCCGGGCGCGGTGGCTCAAGCCTGTAATCCCAGCTACTTGGGAGGCTGAGGCAGGAGAATCGCTTGAACCTGGGGGGTGGAGGTTGCAGTGAGCTGAGATCACACCACTGCACTCCAGCATGGGTGACAGAGTGAAACTCCGTCTCAAAAAAAAAAAAAAGGACTTCCTCTCAAGCTTGGCGTTTGTTTGGTGGGGTCCCACGCAGGTTCAACAAGCGTATCGAGAGGTGTTATTTCTGTTCGGGGCCCATCTACCCTGGACATGGCATGATGTTCGTCCGCAACAATTGCAAGGTGTTCAGATTTTGCAAATCTAAATGTCATAAAAACTTTAAAAAGAAGCGCAATCCTCACAAAGTTAGGTGGACCAAAGCATTCTGGAAAGCAGCTGGCAAAGAGCTTACAGTGGATAATTCATTTGAATTTGAAAAACATAGAAATGAACTTACCAAATACCAGCAAGAGCTATGGAATAAGACTATTGATGGAATGAAGAGAGTTGAAGAGATCAAACAGAAACGCCAAGCTAAATTTATAATGAACAGATTGAAGAAAAATAAAGAGCTACAGAAAGTT
>NW_012116132.1:976994-988866 GCF_000951035.1 Colobus angolensis palliatus | reverse complement strand
GGAGGCGGAGCTTGCAGTGAGTTGAGATCCGGCCACGGCGCTTCAGCCCGGGCGATAGAGCGAGACTCCGTCTCAAAAAAAAAAAAAAAAGAAAAGAAAATTCTCCTTATAACTATAGAAGTGAATTGTGGATATAAAATGGTTATGCCATTTGGATAATGGCACTAAGCAGCATTTGTATAGTAACTAATGGCAAAAATTCATGGCTAGTGATGTATAAAATAAAATATTCTTTGCAGTAAAATATTTCCTTTGTTAATGTTATAGAAGGGAGGGATACAAAAAGGAACTAACAATTTGTATGGCAGTGTCAGATATTATTTTAATTTTATTATTTCCTGTTTTGGTTTATTTGCATCTTAGAAGAGCATAATGACATTGTTTGATGAAGCCTGAATTATGCTGGACTGTTTTGACCCTTTTGATAGGTAGTTATGGATGTTGGGGATGAGAACTGAATAATCTTTGCCTGGAGTGACACTACACTCTAGAATTTCCACTTTGGAGAATATTCAGTTCTAACTTGTGATTCCTGGTAGAACAAACTTTATTTTTCTAGCCCAGCAATGATCTAGAAGCAGAGGAATCCCAGCACCTTTGAAAAGTTATTATGTGGTTTTCTTTTAAAAAGCTCCTGTTTTTGGAAAGTAGAATTTGTGGGTACAACATATGTTCATTATTTGTACATAAAATAAAACCATTTAAAAAGTAAAAAAAAGAAAAAAAAAAGCAGCAGCAGCATGTGGTTTATCTGTAAAAGAATATGAGTGTCTCTAAACTAAGCATGCCAAGATATTTTCAGTATTTCCTCTATTAAGACAGGCTTTAAATTAAATGCTGTGGACCCTCAATTTTTCACTGGCTTTATTTATACTTACCAGGGCCACCTGTAACATCTTCCAGCTATTCTTCAGCCTCTTAACTGTTTTTTATGTATTTAGGTAGAGAAGCCATAACCAACAGTTAAATACCTCATCTGTGTCAGAGATGACAATCCATCATCTTACAGCATCATGGTTAATTAGTGTAACTCTAGAGCCAAACGGCCTGGATTTGCATCAACTAGCAGTATAGTCCTGGGCAAGTAACTGAACCCTCTGTCATAGGGTTGTTGTGAGGACTAAATGGGTTAGTATGTGTGAGTACTTTCAACCCTGCATGGCACATAGTAAGGGCACAGTAAGTGTTAGTAATTATGATGGTGGTAATGATGATGATCGTATGCTCTTCTTCCATCCCGAATTTTCCTGGAAAATCCTAAGTACAAAATTAGAGGCCAGGCTTATTTTCTTAAATCTTTCTTCTGGACCCAGAACACATACTAATTGGTATACATTACTAGCTTAGTTGTTTTTAAGAGTTACAAACTATAAAAGTATAAAAGTAAGTAATAAGGACATTTTATTTTGTCATGAACAATCTCCTATAGCCAGACTAGTATATATATTTTTAATGTTTTTAGGCAGCAGATAATGGCAGCTTTAAACTCCCAGACTGCCGTGCAGTTCCAGCAGTATGCAGCCCAACAGTATCCAGGGAACTACGAACAGCAGCAAATTCTCATCCGCCAGTTGCAGGAGCAACACTATCAGCAGTATATGCAGCAGTTGTATCAAGTCCAACTTGCACAGCAACAGGTATGATAGACAACCCTAGAATTCAGCCTTAGAGAGAGTTTTTAGTTTCATTGGAACCCAAGTTCTTTTTTAAAAGTCGCAAATGAATTTTGCATTAGTTAGCCTCTAAGGTGTAAAGTAACTTTTGGGCAGACTTGAGAATTGCACAGGCAATTGTGAGAGAAAATACGTGTTTTCAGAGCAACCGATGATGTTATATTGTTATAAGGATATTTGGGAATTGTATGGGTTGAGTGTCTTTACTGTGAGTCTGACATAGACCCTAATGGTGGTTCTAGAACATGAGGACCTGAGTAACTAGCCTTAGTTCAGAGATGTCCTTCAGGCAGTGCACTGTCAGAGGCTCGGACAGCCTCCAGTGGGAGGACTCCCCTGCCCTAAGACCATGGAATGGTTTTGCAGAGCTAGCTTGGGTCCATTTGACTTTGTGTTAGGCACCATAGTTAGGCAGTGCTCATGACAGCACATTACTATTCCTCCTCCAACTGCCTGCCCCCAAATATTTTGCTTCCACCTAGGAGAGGTTGCTTTAGGTGAAAGAACATGGGACTGGGAGTCTGATAACACTTGGATTCTCTTCGGGCTTTGACATTACCTTGTTTGATCTCAGACAAGTTATTACTGCTCGGATTGTTCTGCGCTTTCTTTCAGTCCGTAACAATAGGATATAAAATCAAAGCACCTGTCCTGTTAACCTCACAGGACTATCAGAGGAGTCAAATGAGAAGAGTTACCCTGTGAACCATTTTTGTACTTGTGGAAGACACTAATTTTACATTCATTTTTTGCATCTTGTGCAGGCATAAAATACCTCCTTAGACTTAACCCAGCTTAGTTTAACTTACTTAATTTTCACTTACAAAGCAGTTACCACCTGTCAGAAAATCTGAGGGAAGAAAAGTGTTACATTATAGTTGCTCAGCATTTCTTATTCCATGAAATAATCTTTGTTGTTTTTGCCAAACTCTTTAAATTCCTTGAAAATGTGTATTCTTACCTAAACAACGTTTTCTCCTGAGTCTTTAGCATCAGTTAGAAGTTAAAAAGCACTGCAGGTTTTTTGTAATCCTGAAGAGGAGGAAAAGATGCCAAACCAGAGTTTATTCAAGATAATAAGTGGTATTTTTGAGAGATTTATTCTCTCTCCTCTGAAGCCTGTTTCTACTTTAGTTTCACTTTTCCTCCTGCTTTGATAGGCAGTGAGATCATTTTTAATAGCACATACACTCTGCTCTGTCCTGTTTATAGATTGCTATCACTTAATGAGAAGTAAGTCAAGTAGGACAAAACCACAAATCTTTGAAATGAAACTAGAAAGCCATAATAGAGGCTGGGCATAGTGGCTCATTCCTTTAATCCCAGCACTTGGGGAGGCCAAGGCCAGAATGGTTGCTTGAGGCCGGGAGTTTCAGACCAGCCTGGGCAACATAGGGAGACCCCATCTCTTAAAAAAAGAAAAAAAAAATCAGCTGGGCATGGCGGTGCATGCCTCTAGTCCCAGTTACTTGGGTGGCTGAGGCGGGAGGATCACTTGAGCTCAGGAGTTTGAGGCTGTATTGAACTATGATGGCACCACTACATTCCAGCCTGGGTGACAAAGCGAGACCCTGTCTTGAAAAAAAAAAAAAAGCCATAGGCCAGGTGTGGTGGCTCACGCCTGTAATCCCAGCACTTTGGGAGACTGAGGCGGGTGGATCACCTGAGGTTGGGAGTTCGAGACCAGCCTGACCAATATGGAGAAACCCCGTCTCTATTAAAAATACAAAATTAGCCGGGCATGGTGGTACATGTCTGTAATCCCAGCTACTCGGGAGGCTGAGGCAGGAGAATCACTTGAACCTAGGAGGCGGAGGTTTCAGTGAGCCAAGATTGTACCATTGCACTCCAGCCTGGGCAACAAGAGCGAAACTCCATCTCAAAAAAAAAAAAAAAAAAAAAAGCCATATTTGAGATTAGAGTGATCAAACTCAGTTTATCAAATTGGTTGCTTCCGAGAAGAGAAAAGGAAAGGGACTGGGGAAGGAACAAAGGGAACTTTACTCCTATAAAATATTAATTTTTATATAAATAGCAAAATGAATACATTTGTTAATTTTGGGGTGTAGATACATTTGTGGGTGTTTGTTACATTGCTTTTATACCTTTCTGTGCTTTTTTAAACTTCCTAAAAACAGGAAAGAGTATGTAAATAAATCAGTACAATCTATTACATGTAGTACAATAGACTCATGGTCAGGGGATCCCAGAGAAAATTGTTTTTCTGCTAGAGCCTTTCAAGAAAGGACTAGTGGAGATGAGGGACCATTTGAGCTGGGCCTATTGATCATCAAAAATGTTCTTTTGCTTTCCTGTCATGCAGTGAATGCTCTGAGTGTGCTGACTTGTTTTGATTTTAGGTACTTTTTCTGGAAGCCAATATTCCCTCTAGAAAACTGATGTGGAAATTACTGAAAATCCAGACCTTGGAAGAAGATATCTTAAAATCTTAAGCGTGTTATTAACCTATATTAAAAGCAAAGAGAGGCATTGCTTTTCATTTAAGTAACTGACATGCAAATGATACATTCAATGAAATGTGTTTAGAGATGTGCCAAAATTTATCATTATCCCTACCCCATGGGATCATAAAGACTTCTTCCGTGTGTGTGTGTGTGTGTGTAATTTTTTTTCCTGCAGTGAACATATGCTTACTTGCTTGCTTGTGACAGTGTTTTAGTTTAAAACATTGCTTACATGCCCAAATGCTCATCAACAGTAGAATGGATAGATTTTATCTTTTCATGATGGAATAACTTAATAGTAATGCAAACAACAAAATACAATTACTTGTGACCCTATAGATGTAGCTTATAAAAGTAATGTTGAGGGAAGCCAGACATAAAAAAGAACATATACTATACAACCCATTTCTATAAAGTTTTAAAATAGGCAAAGCAAATCTATAGTGTTATAAGTCAGAATAGTTGTTACCCTTCAGGGCAGGTGCCCAGAAAGGGGTACCAGGGAATATTCTGGATGCAGATACTGTCTTGATCTGAGTATTAGTTACATGGATGTGTTTGATTTATGAAAATTGATCAAGTTGTGTAATTTATCATTTGTACACTTTTCTACATGTATGTTGTAATTCAATTTATAGTTCCCCACCAAAGTTACCTAAGTAATACTAAGGTATTTGAAGTAGTGTCTGTCCATATTGATTTAGAAGAGGAATGTCCCAAAATAGTCCTTTGGATTTAAGATGTTTTTACTGCCATTTTGACTCAGAGGACATTTTGATTTTGTATTTATGAATACACGTTTCAATCATAACTATGTAAGCAGTGACAAATTTTCATTGAGAAAATATTTTTACCTCAAATTGCATCCTGTAAGCCTGTTTAATTCTTAGGTCAGCATTTCACAGCACGATTAACAATTTTCAGTTTCATTGTGATCATAATTTTTCCCTGAAGTTTTAATTTATTGATTTTTTGGGGTCAATTATGTTAGAATAATTGTCCATATTTGATTTTTTTAATCACTTTGGAGGCCCATACCAGATTTTACCAATTATAGCTTCTGCCTTTGTGAATTTTCTTCTGTGACTATTTCTACCAAGTTTAATTTTTCTAATTCGAATTTTGTGTAAAGTTTATCAAGATTTTTTTCTTCCATCAATTTTAAGAGCACATGTTACTGTGTTCACTTTTTGCCTTTAATAGTTTTATTTTGGGTTATTTCTTTCTTTCTTTCTTTTTTCTTTTTTTTTCTTTTGAGATGGAGTTTCGCTCTTGTTGCCCAGGCTGGAATGTAATGGCACAGTCTCAGTTCACTGCAATCTCCGCCTCCCCGGTTCAAGCGATTCTCCTGCCTCAGCCTCCCAAGTAGCTGGGATTAGAGGCATGCACCGCCATGCCCAGCTAATTTTGTATTTTTAGTAGAGACAGGGTTTCACCATGTTGGTCAGGCTGGTCTTGAGCTCCTGACCTCAAGTGATCCACCCACCTCGGCCTCCCAAAGTGCTGGGATTACAGTTATGAGACACTTCGACTGGCCTTACTTACTTCAATTTTTCCTGGTTAGTTTTTATAGTGATTCTCAGATCACAGAAATTTGAGCCTTAGTTTTAGGTTTTTGTCCACATTAATTTTTTATTATTGATTTTTTATTATTTTTAGCTGTCAATTTGATATTGTACTACTAATATTCATTATAGACAGGATAAAAACTGATAAAAAATTGTTAGTAATTTCTTGAGCATAGCACTTTGATAGGTCAACAGCATGGTATCAGATGTACTCCAGGGCAGATGTCCTATTTGCTAGCCTTCCTGGTCAGTGTGTCTTCACTTTCTCTTGATTTATAGGCAGCATTACAGAAACAACAGGAAGTAGTAGTGGCTGGGTCTTCCTTGCCTACATCATCAAAAGTAAATGCAACTGTACCAAGTGATGTGATGTCAGTTAATGGACAGGCCAAAACACACGCTGACAACTCCGAAAAAGAACTGGAACCAGAAGCTGCAGAAGAAGCCCTGGAGAATGGACCAAAAGGTAGGTTTTGCATATATGTTTGTCCGGATGTCGTAATTCCAAATCTGTGAAAGGCAAAAGTCAAGAAGTCAGGTTATACTTAGCTTTTGAGAACAATTACATCTTTGTGAGAGTTGAACTTTTTTTTACTCTTTTTAGTCTGAATCTGATGCTCGGGTGACTCATAGACCAGTGTAGAAGAGCAAATCAGATGTCTTTGGACACTTTTAAGACAAAAGTTATGTTTTGTCTTATTTTATATATATAAAAATTATCTATTGCTGCATAACAAATTACAGGCTGGGCGCAGTGGTTCATACCTGTAATCCCAGCACTCTGGGAGGCTGAGACAGGAAGATACTTGAGCCCAAGAGTTTGAGGCTGCAGTGAAGTATGATTGCACCTGCCTGGGTGACAAAGCAAGACTCTTAAAAAAAAACGAAAACAAATTACACCTAAATTTAGTAGCTTGAAATAACAATAAACATTTATTACTTTCTTGCACAGCTTCAGTGGGTCAGGATTTCAGGAGCAGTTTAGGTGAATGGCTCTGACTTAGGCTCCCTCATGAGATTGCAGTCAAGGTGTTGGTGCCGAGACTAGAAGATCTCCTTCCAAAATGGTTCCCTCACATGACTGGCTTTTGGCCAGAAGCTCAGTTCCTGGCCCCATGAAGCCTCTCCATAGGGCTTCTTGAGGGTCCTCAAAACAGTTACTAGCTTCCACTAGAGCACATGATCTAAAAGAGAATGGGGCAGAAGTGGCAGTGTCTTTTATGCCTTGACTTTGGAACTTCCCACCATCATCTGTTGGTCACACATACCAATCCTAATATATTGTGGCTGGTGACCTCACAAGTGCATGAAGACCCAGAGGCGAGGATCCCTGGGGACCATCTTGGAGGCTGGCTACCATATAAATATATATATTTTTGAGACTAACTTACCATGTTGCCTAGAAAATAACTGCATTTTCAAAGCTCTACTAACTTTCCATGGGCAGCTCATTTGTTCATTCAGCAATTAGTTGAAGGTTTCCTGAGTGCTGGGAGTACAGTGGTGAGGCAAAATAACACACAGAAGATGTAGATGGTAAGTACAGTGATGGAGAGAGGGGTACATTATCTTTGAGAGAATGTAAAACAGGGAAGTGTGACCTAGTCAGAGAGGCCATCAGAGGCTTCCCAGAGGAAGGGACGTTGACCTAAGATATCTGAAGCAAGAAGAATTAACTAAGTAAGGAGGAAGAGGAGAGCATTTCAGTGACAATGGTCATGGATGGTGGTGTGGTTCATAAGAAATTTGGTTTCAGAGATCTTCTTGTCTGTTTAGAAAAAGTAATAATTGCTTCAGAAAAGGCTTTGAAATCCCTTGGTTTACTGCCCCCCTGCCTTTTTTTTTCTTATCAAGGGATTATACTAGCATTTTCAAATGAGAGAAAATATTTCAAAGGCTCTGTGACTTTGAAAAACTTACTGCATAGTCAAGTGCATATAGATACTGCTCAGTAACAAGACTTCACCCCTTTTTCTCAATCCCTAGTGGTTCTAATCCTGTCTGAGTTTTCGTTTCTTTGAGCTCCTTTAGAATAGCCCCTAGAACTTTGGGATAGTTGGAGGTGAAGAATTTTTCAACAGACAGGCTGAAGTCAAAGTCCAGCTTTCTTTGTTCACATCTACAAGATCTACAAGAGTAATTTATTCCTAAAGCCAGAATCTCTCTTCCTTGCTAGAATATTTCCCTCACTCCAGCTGGGGCCTTCCCAGGGTCATTCTTGAATCTCCATAGAGGGAGTGTTGAAAAAAATTCGTTTCTAAGACTGTGGGATGCCATTGTTACTTGAAGAAGTGTGATGACCTCTGAGTGCCTGCAACATTGTTAAACATAGTAATCTGGAGAGACTCCCATAGGGAGGCTTTTTTATTCCTCCTCCTTGATCTAAGCTAGACCATATTGTACTTGGTGCCTGAGTACAACTGATCAGGTAGTCCTGTGAAAATGTGGCTGCCTGCAGGGTGAAGGCTCTTTTTCTTTAGCGTTTTAATTCCTGTTGCCTTTAGAATCTCTTCCAGTAATAGCAGCTCCATCCATGTGGACACGACCTCAGATCAAAGACTTCAAAGAGAAGATTCAGCAGGATGCAGATTCCGTGATTACGGTGGGCCGAGGAGAAGTGGTCACTGTTCGAGTACCCACCCATGAAGAAGGATCATATCTCTTTTGGGAATTTGCTACAGACAATTATGACATTGGGTTTGGGGTGTATTTTGAATGGACAGACTCTCCAAACACTGCTGTCAGCGTGCATGTCAGTGAGTCCAGCGATGACGACGAGGAGGAAGAAGGTAGAACCTTGGTCCATATTCAGTAGCTGCTGGGTTGTATGTTGGCAGAAATGGTACATGGTTCAGGTGTCACCCAGCCTTATGCTTCCTGATTAACACTTCATGGTTAGGGAACACTTTCTTCATTAGTGGGACCTTGGGCTGAAAAGGTTGTGAGGCCAGGCTCCTGTAGGGGATTGGAGCCTGAACCTGAATTTTTCAGAATGCCAGGAAAATCTATTTGGCAATTTGCTATTTTACTCCTTTCTGAATACTATTTTACTTCTAACCTTGTGTGTTGAAAAACCAAATATGTAAGATCACTTTTTAAAAATTTAAAAAATTTTTTCTTTTTGTTTTTGAGATGGAGTCTCACTCTGTCACCCAGGCTGGAGTACGGTGGCGTGATCTCTGCTCACTGCAATCTCTGCCTCTTAGGTTCAAGCGATTCTCCTGCCTCGGCCTCCTGAGTAGCTGAGATTACAGGCACACACCACTATGCCCGGCTAATTTTTTGTATTTTTAGTAGAGACGAGATTTCACCATGTTGGTCAGGCTGGTCTCGAACTCCTGACCTTGTGCTCCACCCACCTTGGCCTCCCAAAGTTCTGGGATTACAGGCGTGAGCCACTGCGCCTGGCCCACTTTGAAAAATTTTAAAGGAGCAAGTAAGAATTCCTGTCAACCCTGGCATTTACCTAAATGTATATCGTTGATATTAGCTTTTAAGGTCATTATTCTAAGATTTTTTTTTTTTTTTTTTTTTTTTGAGACAGAGTCTTGCTCTGTCGCCCGGGCTAGAGTGCAGTGGCCAGATCTCAGCTCACTGCAATCTCTGCCTCCCGGGTTTACGCCATTCTCCTGCCTCAGCCTCCCGAGTACCTGGGACTACAGGCGCCCGCCACCTCGCCCGGCTAGTTTTTTGTATTTTTTAGTAGAGACGGGGTTTCACAGTGTTAGCCAGGATGGTCTCGATCTCCTGACCTCGTGATCCGCCCGTCTCGGCCTCCCAAAGTGCTGGGATTACAGGTTTGAGCCACCGCGCCCGGCCTATTCTAAGATTCTTTATGTAAATACAGAAACTCACCAGAACATTCCACTTAAAAAAAATTTCAAATATTTTTCCATTTGGAAATCCCTATTTTGCTAGAGTGGAATTTTTTACTTCCTCTGAAAATGGAAGTAATAAGTAGACAATAAGTTTCTGTCTAATAAGTAGACAGAAACATATACAGCAGGTGTGCTATAACATTTCTTGAAATTAAGTTTAATATTCAATTTAACAGTTAATATTTAATGCTAATCAAAAGATAATCCAAATATAATTCTGTACCATTACCTACATGAACCATCAGAGTATCCCAGAAGTTTCAGTACATCTTGCAGATTGACTTATTGTCTGAATAAGTAGACAAAATTGGGTGTTTCAGAGGACAGTCTAAAGGACAGTCTCAAATATCTTGGTCTAAGAAATAGGTTTTTGAGATGATGGTTTCTGTATTTTTGTTACCCAGGGAAAGTTAGAATGTAGGGTTTGTTTATATACACTTAATAAGCACTTATTTGTTGACTTGATTCAAAGTGATGTGGAATGTGTGCTCTGTGAGAATGGAAAAGCACCACGTCTCAGTTCTTCTGGAATAACTGACCGTTTACAAGGTGGCTTGTAAACAGACTGCTTGTTCTTGAAGAGGGTTGGCATTGTTGCTTTACAGATTATAGTGGGATAAAGTTAAAAAGATATTGTTGGAAGTACATGGAATAAGCCTGAAAGTTCTATCAACTTGTGAAATACAGAGTTGTCCAATCATGTTACCATACCATGCAACACCCTGGGGCCTCTGGGGCTATCTACAGAAACATACACAGCAGGTGTGCCGTAACATTTCTTGAAATTAAGTTTAATATTCAATTTAATAGTTAATATTTAATTTAATGCTAATCAAAAGATAATCCAAAGATAATTCTGTACCATTATCTACATGAATCATCAGAGTTTCCCAGAAGTTTCAGTACATCTTGCAGATTGACTCTTACCCCAGAAGCAGATTTAAAATCCTTCATTATACCACAGGTCCAGATTCTAGCTGGTAAATATGGAAGCATGAGCTGCTTTGTCTTACATGGCATTTTGTTTTCATCAGTCTTTATTCCTGAGTACCACAAGCAAGGTAAAGCATTGCCCATAAATAATACTGACTGAGACAGAAAGAAAAAATATAAGATTGAAAAAGCCTGGGCCGGGTACAGTGGCTCATGCCTGTAATCCCAACACTTTGGGAGGCCAAGGTAGGCAGATCACAAGGTCAGGAGTTTGAGACCAGTCTGGCCAACATGGTGAAGCCCCGTCGCTACTAAAAATATAAAAATTAGCTGAACGTGATGGCGGGTGCCTGTAAACCCAGCTACTTGGGATGCTGAGGCAGGAAAATCACTTGAACCTGGGAGGTGGAGGTTGCAGTGAGCCAAGATCACACCACTGCACTCCAGCCTGGATGACAGAATGAGACTCCGTCTCAAAAAAAAAAAGAAAAAGCCTGTCTGGGCATACAACTGTAATCTCAGCTTTTGGGGAGGCCAAGTAAGGAAGATCTCTTGAGGCCAGAGGTTTAAGACCAGCCTAGGCAAACCGTTTTGTAGAGTGACACCCCATCTATCCAAAAAAAAATTTTTTTTTAGTTAGCTGGGTGTGATGGCATGTACCTGTAGTCCCAGGTACATGGGAGGCTGAGGCAAGAGGATCGCTTGAGCCCAGGAGTTCGAGGCTGTAGTGAGCCATATGATCACGTCACTGCATTCCAGCCCGAGCGATAGAACTAGGCCCTCCCTCTAAACAACAAAAACAAAAAAAACAGATTAAAAAAAACAAGAAGCGGTTAGAGAGCGGGACTGTAGCAGATTGGCCAGGGGCCACTACTGTTTTCTCATGTGACCTTCAACAATGTCAGAACCTGTTCTGTCCTTTCTGTTGCATCACAGGGACTCATTAAAGTCAGACTCTCTGCAGATGTCTGGGAAGGAAAGCTTTTGTATGTGTACAAATTACTGTACTTACAAAGAACTGTGTGAGGCCAGGCACGGTGGCCCCTGCCTGTAATCTCAGCACTTTAGGAGGCCAAAGCAGGTGGATTGCTTGAGCTCAGGAGTTCAAGACCAGCCTGGGCAACATGGTGAAACCCTGTCTCTAGCAAAAATACAGAAAACTAGCTGGGCATGGTGGTGTGCACCCAGCTACTTGGGTGGCTGAGGTGGGAGGATTGCTTGAGCCCAGGAGGTAGAGGTTGCAGTGAGCTGAGATCAAGTCAGTTCACTCCAGCCTGGGCCACAGAGCCCGACCCCATCTCAAAAAAAAAAAAGATGGCCGGGCATGGTGGCTCACACCTGTAATTCCAGCACTT
>NW_012116132.1:968845-969474 GCF_000951035.1 Colobus angolensis palliatus | reverse complement strand
GTATTTCATATGGTAGAAGAGTCTGGGATTTTTTGTTTTTTGGTTTGGTTTCTCTTCCTTAGGTCTTGAAAGGTAGACAGAGGAGTTTGCTTTCTTTGAAGAAGCATGGATGGTAACACATCCTCCTGTTTTAATTCTCCACTTTGTTGTTTACAGGTCCTGAACCTTTGTTTAAATTCATAAAAGATACCTTTTCATCTATCCCAGTAATCTTTAGTTTTATAGATTTTGAACAAAATTTGAGTTTTGAATCAATGGACCACTCTGTTTCTTGAATGTCAACAATAGTGTACATTTTGGATGGTTCTGTATTTCTCATTTGCATGTGAAGCATGCTTAATTATAGGTATTTCTGTGGTACAGTAAATCTGATTTTGACCTACATTTATTAGAGTGCCATCTGCTTTTTTAAAATAAACGTTCAATTTTAGAATACTTTTGGATTTACAGAAAAGTTGCAAAGATAGTTCAAAGAGTACCCATATACCCTGTACCAAGTTCCCTCTGTTGTTAGCATCTTACATTGTACTGTGATGCACTCATCACAGCTAATGAAATAATATTGATACATTGATTCATTAATTAACTAGAGTCCATATTTATTCAGATGTTTTTAGTGTTTTTTTTTT
>NW_012116132.1:943830-967263 GCF_000951035.1 Colobus angolensis palliatus | reverse complement strand
CTCCAGCCTGGGCGACAGAGCGAGACTCCGTCTCAAAAAAATAAAAAATAAAAATAAATGCTCGCATGCACATAACTTGTTCGGTGGTTCAACAGAATTCCCAACAAGAGCAGTTTCTCAAAGAAAGGATAGGCCAGGCGTGGTGGCTCACGCCTGTAATCCCAGCACTTTGGGAGGCCAAGGAGGCGGATCCACGGGGTCAGGAGGTGGAGATAATCCTGGCCAACATGATGAAACCCCATCTCTACTAAAAATACAAAAATTATCTGGGTGTGGTTGCGCACGCCTGTAATCCCAGCTACTTGGGAAGCTGAGGCAGGAGAATCACTTGAACCCAGAAGGCGGAGGTTGCAGTAAGCTGAGATCACGCCCCTGTGCTCCATGCTTGGGTGACAGAGCGAGACTCTGTCTCCAAAAAAAAAAGAAACGATAATTGCTTGATGCAAGTGTGGTTTTCCTGAATCTGTTCATTGACTTGTCTCTTTTCTTACAGAAAACATCAGTTGTGAAGAGAAAGCCAAAAAGAATGCCAACAAGCCTCTGCTGGATGAGATTGTGCCTGTGTACCGACGGGACTGTCATGAGGAGGTGTATGCTGGCAGCCACCAATATCCAGGGAGAGGAGTCTATCTCCTCAAGTTTGACAACTCCTACTCTTTGTGGAGGTCAAAATCAGTCTACTACAGAGTCTATTATACTAGATAAAAATGTTGTTACAAAGTCTGGAGTCTAGGGTTGGGCAGAAGATGGCATTTAATTTGGAAATTTCTTTTTACTTTTGTGGAGCATTAGAGTCAGGGTTTACCTTATTGATATTGGTCTGATGGTTTGTGAACTCTTGCTGGGAATCAAAATTTCCTTGAGACTCTTTAGCATTCATACTTTGGGGTTAAAGGAGATTCCTCAGACTCATCCAGCCCTTGGGTGCTGACCAGCAGAGTCACTAGTGGATGCTGAAGTTACATGAGCTACATGTTAAATATTTAAAGTCTCCAAAATAAAACACCTCGATGTTGACCTTCCCCAGCTGATGGTTAGCCCCTTGCTGCCTGCTCCATGTGTCTTATGAGAGCCCATAGTTACAGTGCCCTCTAATTTGAAATCCTTAAGTTAATAAATCTATATCAGGTGCAGCTGGCTTTGATTAAAGGTCATTTTTAAAACTTAAAAACTCAAGACCTCACAGATTATAATAGAAAAAGAAATGGCCTCAGTTTGATCTTGTTTGGAATGACCCAGATTGTTTCTGCTTTAGGTGCAGCTGTTTAGTTCAGAGTTATATTACAGAGAATTATTTTCTGAGATAATCTTAAACTAGAATCTTCAAAACTAATTGATAATTGAAGTATCAAGATACGTAGAACACCTCAGAGATTTTTCTTCAGGAGCTTCCACAAACTTTGAATCCTTGTATCTTTATTTGGTATTCATACTACTAGTAGCAAAATACAAGTTTTTTGTTTTGTTTTGATTTGGTTTCATAGAGTATCTCAAATTGAAAGAAACTTTTCTGCACAAAGAATACAATTAGGGATTTTGTAAACTCAAATTGGCACCTACTGAATTAAAATACATAAAATCATTTAAATATAATTCAGCATATGGGAAGTAACATTGCACTAATATGGAAATCACTGCCAGAGACAGTCTATTTTCTTTTAATTTGTTACTACTTAGTCACAAATCCTACATTATTCCAGTTTGGAATTACTTATTAAGGAGAATTGGAAATACATATGCCCATGCTTAAATTTTATAGCTTTAATTTGTATTATTTCTTTATTGGCGGGAAGAGGTACATCTTTGTTTTCCTTACTGAAAACAAATATGGATTAATTGCCTCAAATTTGTATAAGTGATTGGCTAGTGATTCTTGTTTTCAGAAGGGAGAGTGGTGTAGATAGAAAATGACAAAGATGGCAATATACACTTAATGTTGTTATATGTTGTTACTGAAATACTTAGATTTTTAAAATTTCAAATCCTAAATCACTTCTTGTAGGAGGGTTTTCATTAACTAGCTGCAATATATACAGTTCACTACATATGGGTTGTTTGAATTTTTTGTGTGCTGTATTTCTTTCTGTTTTTTAATACCTGGTTTTGTACATATCTAACTCTATTGTCTTTTGGTTGTTCAGAAACTGGATTATTTTTTTCTTAGGCAGTGCTTAATTTGTGTTTTTTAATTTTGATTCAGAAGTAGTCCCAGCTCATAGGTGTTCATACTGTTACATCTAGAACATTTGTCAGGCTGTCAGCTCTCATGTACATATGGTATAGAAACCATGGAGTTAGGCACTTCCTGGATTTTTTTTTATGAGAAAAATACTGTGTTTAAAATGTAAAATAAACTTTTAAAAAGCAGGCACTAATATATATTTCTTCCAGCCTTTGATTACAAATTTGTCCTTGCACATGTTAAGATGAATTATCTCCTAAAAATATGATTGTTCTTGGGAGCAGTGTATGTTACTTTACATAGCAGCGGTTCCTGTCATGTGTTCATGTCAGAATATTTTTGGTTTTAAACTTTTTTATTGCCTTTGGCTGTTGATTAGTACAGTACAAGTGCAATTTCAGAAAGATCTTGAAAGTAATATATTTAATCAATTAAAATGTTTATCTGTAACTTGTTGATGTTTCATTAATATAGTTACTCTCTGAAGCATTAGTACAGTATTTCAACATTCGGGTAGGAGAAAAAGAAATGTTTCAAATATCTTTTTTTTAAAGGCTGTGGTTGAAAAACAACTCTTTCTGGCCGATTATTTAGTTTTACTATTAATTACCTTACTGAGTTAAAATAGATTTAAATTTTTCCACACTTTCAAATGCAAAGGCTAGCACTGATTTTTCTTCTTGAAAATGACTAGGTTATAAAGCTGTTTCTCTACACTACCATGTATGTAGTGTGTTCCATGAAATACATGGACCCAGCACACTTTAATAGATCTCCGGAGGCAGAGCCCTCGCTCACTCGGGGTGGATGATTGCAGAGCAGTTGTGGGGAAGTGCCCAGTCAGTGTGATGTGGAGTCCCAGAATGAGGTTGCTACATCCAGATGACCCCACTGATAGGCAGGGTGACCAGCGTCATTTTTTTCTTTTGAAATCTGGGGAGACAGATGAGGTGACCCATCTTGGTCTTTTTGCTGTGTGGGACACCATAAAGCCAGACTGAAGACGCATTAAGGAGAGCAGCTGAGATAAGCACACCTTGGAAACCATGCTACTGAGTCTTGACCATCTGTCTTTTGGAGCAGGAGAAGCAACTGGTTCAAAATAATAAATAATTGCTAATAATTCATTAGGGCTTAAAGTTCAACAATGAGGGACCGGATGCGGTGGCTCACGCCTGTAATCCCAGCACTTTGGGAGGCCGAAGTGGGTGGATCACGAGGTCAGGAGATCGAGACCATCCTGGCTAACACGGTGAAACCCAGTCTCTACTAAAAATACAAAAAAATGAGCCGAGTGTGGTGGCGAGTACCTGTAGTCCCAGCTACTTGGGAGGCTGAGGCAGGAGAATGGCGTGAATCTGGAAGGTGGAACTTGTAGTGAGCCGAGATGGCGCCACTACATTCCAGCCTGGACAACAGAGTGAGACTCTGTCTCAAATAAATAAATAAATAAAAATAGAAGTTCAACAGTCAGTAACCGGGCATGGGGGCACACACCTGTATAGTCCCAGCTACTCAGGAGGCTGAGGCATGAAAATTGCTTGAACCTGGAAGGCATAGGTTGCAGTGAGCCTAGATCGCACCACTACACTTCAGCCTGGGTGACAGAGCAAGACTCTGTCTTGTGGGGGAAGAAGGAAAGTTCAACAATCTACAACCAAAACCATCTTTGCTTCTCTCCCTGGCTTTTTCTCAGTTCAACACTTTGGTCTGCAACCTAAAAACGTGTGCCTGTGTATCTACTTGGGGTAGAGCAGATCTTCATTTCCATTCATTAGCTTTTCAAAATATGTGTACATCAGTATTGGACTTTTCTCTCACATATATCTCAGTTCTTCAATTTTCTTAAAATGTTTTTTCTTTTCCTTTTTTTTTTTTTTTTTTTTTTTTTTTTTTTTGAGACAGGGTCTCACTCTGTCACTTGGACTGAACTGCGATGGTACAATCACAGATCACTGCAGCCTCAACCTCCTGGGCTCAAGCGACCCTCCCACCTCAGCCTCCCCAGTGGCTGGGATTATAGGTGCATGCACTACCATGCCTGGCTAATTTTTGTATTTTTTGTAGAAATGGGGTTTTACCATGTTGTCCAGGCTGGTCTCAAACTCCTGGACTCAAGTGATCCACCCGCTTCAGCCTCCCAAAGTGCTGGTATTACAGGCATAAGCCACCGCACCTCACCCTAATTTTTATATTCTTAGTAGAGATGGGGGTTCACCATGTTGGCCAGGCAGGTCTCAGATTCCAGACCTCAGGTGATCTGCGTGCATAGGCCTCCCAAAGTGCTGGGATTATAGGTGTGAGCCACTGTGCCAGGCCAATAAAAACGATCTTTATCTTTTTCCAAGGTCATTAACTTACATGTCTCCAGTGAAAGGTAGCACCCCTTTTTTGGGCATGGCAAAGTGTGGAAATGTGAACATGTTTTCTATAAGGTCTACGTTTTGCAACTTTTAAAATTCCAGGTTGTGTTTTGGAGAACTTTTTAAGTATTCTGTCGTGTTCTTTTAATCAACTGTGTGTTCTTCCATAGAATGTCTTTTTAGCTATTTTTCTGTTGTTGAACATTTAGGTTACTTTTGATTTTTCATTGTTACTAGAAGTGATGTTCCAGTTATTTGTCTCTCCGCAAATCTGCATGAGGTTTTCAAAAGTATATACCAAGAAGTGGATACTGGGCCAGGCGTGGTGGCTCACGCCTGTAATCCCAGCACTTTGGGAGGCTGAGGTGGGCAGATCACTTGAGGCCAGGAGTTCAAGACTAGCCTGGCCAACATGGCAAAACCCTATCTCTACTAAAAATACAAGCAATTAGCCAGGCCTGGTGGCAGGCACTTGTAATCTCAGCTACTTGGGAGGCTGAGGCACAAGAATCACTTGAACCCAGGAGGCGGAGGTTGCAGGGAGACGAGATCGTGCCACTGCACTCCGGCATGGGTGACAGAGTGAGACTCTGCCTCAAAAAAAAGAAAAAAAGTGGATACTGGATCATAAATTTTTGGCATTTTTATTTATTTTATAAATAAATAAATTTATTCCTTCCTGAACTACTAGGGTGGCAGAGGCCAGAGGATCACTTGAGTACAGGAGTTGAAGGCTACAGTGAGCTGATGGCACCACTGCACTCCAGCCTGGGTGATAGAGCAAGACTCTGTCTCAGAAACAAAATTCTGAAAAATAAATTCTTATGCTCATGTGCAAGTTTCTCCAGTGTATATACCAAGAAGCAGAATTGTTAAGCCATAACAGTGGCTTATGGTCTAAAATAACAAGGTCTATTTTAGACGATACAAAACTGCTCTTCAAAGGTGGTGCCAATTTAAACTGCCAATAGGAAAAGAGTTCCTATGTTCCATACCTTTGCTGAATTGTCAGATTTTGTAATTGTACCAGTTTGGGGGGTGTAAAACAAAATCTCATCTGTGGTTTCAATTTGTATTTTCTTAATAACCAGCGGAGCTGGGCATGGTGGCTCACGCCTGTAATCCCAGCACTTTGGGAGGCCGAGGTGGGCGGATCACGAGGTCAGGAGTTCAAGACCAGCCTGACCGACATGGTGAAATCCCGTCTCTACCAAAAATACAAAAATTAGCCGGGCCTGGTGGTGCATGCCTGTAATCCCAGCTACTCAGGAGGCTGAGACAGGAGAATCGCTTGAACCCAGGAGGCGGAGGTTGCAGGAGCCAAGATCATGCCATTGCACCCAGCCTGGACAAGAGTGAGACTCCATCTCAAAAAAAAGAAAATAAATAAAAAACCAGCAGGGATAACCATCTTTTCTTATGTTACTGGCCTTTTGTGAGTTGTGTATTTATATCCTTTGTTCATTATTCTGTTGTACGTGTCTTGAATTGTAGGTGTACTTTAAATATTGTGGATACTAGTCTTTTTGGTCATGTACATCACAAATAATTGATGCCACACTGTGGGTTTTTGGTCTCAAACTCCTGACCTCAAGTGATTTGCCCGCTTCAGCCTCCCAAAGTGCTGGGATTACAGGTGTGAGCCACCACACCCGGCCTTTTTTTTTTTTTTTTTTTTTTATCTTTTTTTTTTTTTTTTTTTGAGACAGAGTCTCACTCTGTCGCCCAGGCTGGAGTACAGTGACATGATCTTGGCTCACTGCAACCTCCACCTCCTCCCAGGTTCAAGCTGTTCTCCTGTCTCAGCCTCTCAAGTAGCTGGGATTACAGACACCACCACCACGTCGGGCTAATTTTTTGTATTTTTAGTCGAGACGGGGTTTCACCATGTTGGCCAAGCTGGTCTGGAACTTTTGATCTCAGGTGATCTGCCTGCCTCGGCCTCCCAAAGTGCTGTGATTACAGGCATGAGCCACCGCACCCAGCCTTCATTTAGATTTATGGTTTGAGCTTTCCGTCCGTATCTTTTGTTTGAGACATGGTCTCTCTGGAGTACACTGGTAAAAGCCTTGAACTCCTGGGCTTAAATGACCCTCCCACCCTGGCCTCCCAAAGTACTGGGATTACAGGTGTGAGCCAGTGTGCTTGACTTCCCCTGCTCCTCAGATTCTTCAGGTAGAAACTTAGGTTATTGATTTGAGCCTCCCCTTTTTTTTTAATCCAAAGCTAAAAACTGTTGAGTGTTGCTTTTTTTACATCTAATAAATTTTGATATGTTGGGGTTTTGTTTGCATTTAGTTGAAAATACTTTTTTTTGTTTGTTTTTTTTTTGGGACGGAGTCTCACTCTGTTGCTCGGGCTGGAGTGCAGTGGCGCAATCCTGGCCCACTACAACCTCCGCCTGCCGAGTTCAAGTAATTCTCCTACCTCAGCCTCCTGAGTAGCTGGGATTACAGGCACATGCCACCATGCCCAGCTAATTTTGTGTTTTTAGTAGAGACAGGGTTTCACCGTGTTAGCCAGGGTGTTCTCTAACTCCTGACCTCAGGTGATCCACCCACCTAGACCTCCCAAGCTCCTCCTCCCAGGATTACAAGCATGAGCCACCAAGCCCGGCCCAATTTAAAATATTTTTAATTTCCTTTGTGATGTCTTCCTTGTTACATGGGTTATTTAGAAGTGTATTCGATTCCATATGTTTGAGGATTTCCCAAGTGTTTTTCTGTTGTTGATTTCTAATTTAATTTCATTATTTCTTTTCTTTTTTCTTTTTTTTTAATTTACCAAGGCTTGTTTTATGCCCCAGAATGGTGTTTTAGTGGATGTTCCATGTTCACTTGAATAGAATGTGTAGCCAGCTGTCATTGGGTGGAATGTTTTATAAATGTCAGCCAAGTTAAGTTGGTTGGTAGTGATGGTAAGGTTTGCTTGTTCTGTCAATTACCAAAACAGGAGTTTTGAATTATTCAACTAAATTGCAGATTTTTTTCTTTCCCCCATTTTTGGGGGCATTTTTGCTTTATTTCAGAGTTTTCTGTTGGTATATACACGTTTATGATTGTATGGCTTCTTGATGAATTGACCTCTTTATTATTATGTAACGTATCTCTTCATGTCTAGTTATATTCCTTGTTCTGAAGTCCATTTCATCTGGTATTAGTGTTGCCACTCATGCTTTCTTTTGATTAAAGTTCACATGATATATCTTATTCCTTCTTTTTTATTTTTTTACTTTTTTATTTTTTTTTTGTTTTTTGAGACAGAGTCTCGCTCTGTTGCCCAGGCTGGAGTACAGTGGCCGGATCTCAGCTCACTGCAAGCTCCGCCTCCTGGGTTTACGCCATTCTCCTGCCTCAGCCTCCTGAGCAGCTGGGACCACAGGCGCCCGCCACCTCGTCCGGCTAGTTTTTTGTATTTTTTTTAGTAGAGACGGGGTTTCACCATGTTAGCCTGGATGGTCTCAATCTCCTGACCTCGTGATCCACCCATCTTGGCCTCCCAAAGTGCTGGGATTACAGGTGTGAGCCACCATGCCCGGCCCCCATCTGTTCTTTGGATTATTTTTTCCCTCTTGTATGGCCTTCTTTTGGATTGAGTATTTTTTATAGATCAATTTTCTCCTCTTGTTGACTTACTACATTAGTTCTTCTGTTGTGTTTTTAGTTTTGTTTTTTAGTGTGCTTGGATCCAAAATGTACATCTTTAACACAGCACAGACTACTTTCAAATATATTACACTACTTCACACGACTTCACATACAGCATAAGAACATTACAACAGGCCGGGTGTGGTGGCTCACACCTGTAATCCCAGCACTTTTCGAGGCTGAGGTGGGTGGGTCACCTGAGGTCAGGAGTTCAAGACCAGCCTGGCCAACATGGTGAAACCCCGTCTCTACTAAAAATATAAAAATTAGCCAGGCATGGTGGCGTGAGCCTGTAGTCCAGCTACTTGGGAGGCTGAGGCACAAGAATCACTTGAACCCAGGAGGCGGAGGTTGCAGGGAGACGAGATCGTGCCACTGCACTCCGGCATGGGTGTCAGAGTAAGACTCAGTCTCAAAAAAAATAAAAAGAACATTACAACAGTATATTTCCATTTCCTCCCTAGTGGTTTAAGAGTAGATTTTTGCCTGAACTTTTTTTTTGAGACGAGTCTCGCTTAGTCGCCCAGGCTGGAGAGCTCACTGCAAGCTCTGCCTCCCGGGTTCACGCCATTCTCCTGCCTCAGCCTCCCGAGTAGCTGGGACTACAGGCGCCCGCCACCATGCCCCACTAATTTTTTTGTATTTTTAGTGGAGGCGGAGTTTCACCATGTTAGCCAGGATGGTCTTGATCTCCTGAGCTCGTATTCTGCCCGCCTCGGCCTCCCAAAGTGCTGGGATTACAGGCGTGAGCCACCACGCCCGGCCCTCTTTCTGGGTTTTTAAGCTTCACTGCATGAGGAGGTGGGGAGTAGGTACCATCCCATGAGAGGCCAAGCAGTCCCTGCAGAGTGAGGACAGGTAGTCAGCCAGGCCAGTGGAGGGGAGACTGGAGGGAGCTGAGGGCTATGTTGCCCAGGCTGGTCTCAAACTCCTGGGCTCAAGCGATCCACCCACCTCAGCCTCCCAGGGTGTTGGGATTACAGGCGTGAGCCACTACACTACGCCCAGCCTTCAAGTTTCATCTTGGGAGGAAAAATGCTAATGTGCCTGGAGCCTGGTTCCCACTAGCTTTTGCCTCATCTCCTTTCTGTTGCACACACGCAGGCTGCTCAGCAATGTCTTACACCCCTCATCTGTCCTGTCAACCCAGTAGTCTGGCTTGTGCCCTCACCAAAGATCACCAGCAGTTTCTGTGGATAAAACCTTTGACACCTTTGTATCCTGGACTGCTTTGCAATATTTCACTCTCTTTCCTGCCCCTTCCTCCTTGAAAGTCGGCTCCACCTCTCCCGGTGCTCTCCATTCCCTGCTGCCTCCCTGGGCACTCTCCCACCCTCTCCCCAACTCCCACCTGTCCCAGAAACGCCAGGTCCCTGGAATTCCGGTTGCAGCCCTCTTCTCCCTCCCCTGTGGGCTCCCACCCGGCCGCTGGTTTGGGAGCCTCCTCTCTTGTAGTCCGGGAAACGTGAGCACACCCTGCAAAGCGTTCTTTTAGGATTTTGAACAGTCATGTGTAAAACGCTTTTGGTAACCTGTGTTAGCAGCTTATACACTGGGGGAGGGAGGGCTCCTCGGTCCTTCCTGGAACCCTGTGGATCGGCTGCAGTGATGTGTGAACCCCCTGGAAACCTCAGTGCAAGATGTGGACACCTAGGCCTTTTCTCAGTTTCCACCCTGTTCTCAAAGGACGCTGACCAAAGAAGTGCATGTCCACTGCTCTGCACACTCTGGCTGGTGTGTCTCCCCTCCTGCAGCTCTCACTGGCTCCTAAGCCCAGCTCCAAGCTGAGTGGGGTGTGGGTGTTTCCCCTAAAAGGAGTGCCATTTTCCCCACAGCAGGAAGGAGAGTGGACTTTGGCACTGAGAGAGGAGAGAGGTGCTGGCAGAAGGCCAGGCCTAGCACGGAGGCTGTGAGGGCGCCCTGCCCTGGGCCCGGCTTGCGCAGAAGGGCCGAGTGCACAGAGGGCAGCAGCATCAGAGCCAGGGCCATCTGGGCTAACTCCTCAGCCTGACATTGTCCCTAGGTGCTGTTTTCAGGGGCAGGGCTGTCATCAGGCTCCCAAATGCCAGGGCAAGGAAGCAGCCTGGAGCAGGGTTCTGCAGCATTCAGTAACAATTCATTGAACAAACACTCTTGGAGCACCTGCGCTCCTGGTGCCAGACTTGGGCGAAGCCGGGCATGGAGCCCAGCACGGGCCCTGCTGTCAAGTAACTGACATCCTGTTGGCCAGAGGCAGACCAAATAAGGAAAGGAAATAATAGATAACGAAAAGCAGTGAGAAAAGTGAAGGGATGATATGGGGGCCACTACCTTAGCTTGAGAGGTCAGGAAAGGCTCTACAAGGAGGGACTGTTTGAGACCTGAACGATGTTAGCCCCGCGAAGATGTGGGCAGAGCCTTCCAGGAGGGAACAGCCAGTGCAGAGACCCTGAAATAGGAACACGTTTGTGTGTGTGGAAGACGACGGCCAGTGAAGCGCAAAGTGAGAGGCTGGAGGAATAGCAGGGGATGAGATCGGAGAAGGTGGCGGGGCACATCGTTCCTTTGCAGGTGTGGTGGGGCCCGTGGGGGAGGCGTGAAGCCCAGGAAGGGCATGATCTGGCTTCTGTTTGAAAACATTTCTCTGGTTGCTGTATAGAGAGTGGGGAAGCAGAAGTAGATGCAGGGAGATGAATTAGGAGGTGAGGGCAGTGGTCCAGGTGGGGCTCTGGTGGTTTGAACTAGGCTGGAGCAGTGAAGACAGGGGAGTTGAATGCAGGATACATTTTGGAGACAGAGCTGACAGGTGACAGCACCTGTCTGGAGTGGCAATGTTTGGGGTGCTGCTGGGCCAACGTTTATGCTGAAAGTCACCCCACCTGGTGACCTGAGCAGTATTCAAAAGTCCTTTGGAATCCTCTGCCTGAGACCATGACCACCACACCTGTACACAGAGTGGGTCTCACCCTGCACACTGAGTGGGTCTCACCCTGCACGCTGAGTGGGTCTCTCCCTGCACGCTGAGTGGGTCTCACCCTGCACGCACGCTGAGTGGGTCTCTCCCTGCACACTGAGTGGGTCTCTCCCTGTCCACTGAGTGGGTCTCTCCCTGCACACTGAGTGGGTCTCTCCCTGTCCCCTGCACACTGAGTGGGTCTCTCCCTGTCCACTGAGTGGGTCTCTGTCTGCACACTGAGTGGGTCTCTCCCTGTCTACTGAGTGGGTCTCTCCCTGCACACTGAGTGGGTCTCTCCCTGTCCACTGAGTGGGTCTCTGTCTGCACACTGAGTGGGTCTCTCCCTGTCCACTGAGTGGGTCTCTCCCTGCACACTGAGTGGGTCTCTCCCTGTCCACTGAGTGGGTCTCTCACTGCACACTGAGTGGGTCTCTCACTGCACACTGAGTAGGCCTCACCCTGTCAGAGTGGGTCTCACCCCTCTCACCCCGTCCACTGAGTTTGGTGTCACCTGGGAGAAGACATGTGAGGAAGGGAAGGGGAATCTCCTGTCAGTGCTGGAGGGAGGGCTGCGTGATGTACCTGGAATTGTAATGGGGGCTGCTGCCCTTATTCACAATGGGAATAGAGCTGGCCAGGTTATGCTGAGATATCCTGGGTTCTACTATGGGGTCTCACTGGTATCTCAAGTTTGTGTGTCCGAAACTGCCCCCAAATCCACCCTCCTGGATCCCCGTGTCTGTGAGTGGTGTCCTCTTTCTATCCTCCCTCCTAATCAGCGCCCAAGTCCTGTTGCTTCCACTTCCCAAGGACTCTTAAGCCAGCTCCTCTCCCTCCCCGGGCTCTCACTAGTTCTCTGCTGAGTTGCTGCCCAGCCTCCTCATCCATTCAGTCTCTGCAACACAGCCAGGGAGCTTTCCAAAAGGTGGATCTAATGTCCCTCTCCAGCTTAAAATTCTTCAGTCCCCAGAGGATTCTAGACAAAAGCCAAACTTCTAAGCAGAGATCACTCCAAAGTGCAGCATCAGCTCCACCTCCTCCTCCCAGGCCCCTCACTGCTCCCCACTTGCCTCCAGGACATGCCCCCAAATTCATCAGTCACCCTTCTGGGCCTTGCCCTTCCTACTAACTTGGCCTTCAGGACTGTGTCCTCCCTCCATAGAGGCCCAGGGACCCCCTCTGCACACAGCACCGGGCCCCTGTCCTCACACAGCTTCTCACCATAGCCCTGACCTTGGAGCACACTGGGTCTTACCTGCCCCTCTCTTCCACGACAGGAACCAAGGATCTGGCAAGCCCTGGAGGGCAGGGCCGTCTTTCGTCTGTGTCTCATGCCGTTCCTGTCATAGCGACAGGACATTAATAATATGGTGAACACCATCCCCTTCCCAGGAAGGGAGGAGGCGGAGGGCCACTAAGAGAACAGAGGCACAAGTCTTTCCAGAAAACTCGCCAGGCTAGGGAAAGGTCATGACAGGTTCATTTGGTGGCACTGGAAGAGCTGAAGGGCGCTGCGTGGGCAGAGGCACCAGCAGAGGCCGCCCGGAACAGCTTTGCCCGCTCACAGCAGCCTGCACACTGGTGGCACATGGGTCAGTGGCCCTCAGCTCAAGCCCACACAGCTGTTCTGTAAGCATGAATTTGAGGAGGGTGGCAAGGAAAGAAAGTGCAGAGCTCTTCCGTCCCCTCAAGCCAGTGTCCTAGGCAGTGTCCCAGCCTGGCCTTTGTTCCTTGGTCTCCATTCCCACCTAGTGAGGCCCTGGGAGCCTCCAGGTTGGCAGCCTGCAGGTGGAACTGGAAGGAGACCCGGGATTGGTGTTGGCAGGGTGCAGCTACATGGGCAAACAAGATCAAATTTGCTTTCTGGAGGCCCCACAGGACTCTCCCTGGGGGACCTTCCTGCCCCAGGGCCATGCCCTTCCCCAGCTGGCTCACTCTCCTGTCCCTGTACCCCAACTCCACCCAGTCTCTCCCCAGAATCCCATCATTCTTTCTAGGTTGTTTTGTTTTGTTTTGTTGAGACGGAGTCTCGCTCTGTCGCCCAAGCTGGAGTGTAGTGGTGTGATCTCAGCTCACTGCAACTTCCGCCTCCTGGGGCCCCGCCCAGCTAATTTTTGTATTTTTGGTAGAGACAGGGTTTCACCATATTGACCAGATTGGTTTCAAACTCCTGACCTCGTGATCCACCCACCTTGGCCTTCCAAAGTGCTGGGATTACAGGCGTGAGCCACCACTCCCGGCCCTTTTTCTGGGTTTTTAAGCTTCACTGCATGAGGATAGGTGGGGAGTAGAGGCCAAGCAGTCCCTGCAGAGTGAGGGCAGGTGGTCAGCCAGATCAGTGAGGGGAGACTAGAGGGAGGCGTCGACGCGGGGTGAGAGGGGAGGGGCTATCGTCTTATGTTCATTTCCACCCTCTGGAATAATCACAGAGGCGCACATTGAGCATTTACTTCCTACCAACTGCGGTGTTTTCAAACACTCTCACTTCTTATTCCCGTTTTACAGAGCAGGACGCTGAGCCTTAAAGAGGTCAAGTCATTTACCCAATATAGATTACAGACAGCAAATAATTGGCAGACATGAGAGTCAAGTCAGTTTCAGGGCTGTCCGGCTCCAAATCTCCAGCTGAAATTAAAATGGAGGTTTCCAGAGTCAGGCTGCCTGAGGTCAAATCCTGACTCCATCACTCACTCTGAAGACTTGGGCAAGTGACTTAGCTCTCTAAATTTCTGTTTCCTCATCTGTGAGGTGGTGTTGATAACAGAACCTCTCTCAAAAGTTGTTCTGAAGAGTAGAGAGTGAATGTGCCGAAGGTGCCAGGCAAAGGGCCTGATGATAAGCATTCGGCAGGCGTGATGGTCGTGATGCCTGATGGTGATCATGGTCATCACAGCCCTGGAACTGGCCTGCTGAGGTTTAGCTGGAAGGAAACTGAACTAGGTGGACCCCCCCACTCAGCACCCTTCTTGTCCTGCTACACAGGGCCCCCAGCTGAACCTCTAGGTCTAAGGCACTACTGGGTTTGCCTTTTTTGTTGTTGTTGTTTTTTTGAGACAGAGTCTTGCTCTGTCACCTAGGCTGGAGTGCAGAGACGCAATCTCAGCTCACTGCAACCTCCGCCTCCTGGGTTCAAGTGATTCTCCTCCCTCAGCCTCCCGAGTAGGTGGGACTACAGGCATGCGCTGCCACGCCCGGCTAATTTTGTGTTTTTAGTAGAGACCAGGGTTTCATCATGTTGCCCAGGCTGGTCTGGAACTCCTGACCTCAGGTGATCCACTCGCCTTGGCCTCCCAAAGTGCTGGGATTACAGGCTTGAGCCACTGCACCTGGCCCCGGGTTTGCCTTCTTACTGGAGCCAGGAGAACACGTGTGCATTCTTCTCCCTATCCAGTCACCTTTTAAGGGAGTAAGTCTTCAGTCCTGGGACCATCACCTCCCAGACTCCTGGTGGGTTCCTATACCTGCTTTCAGGACCAGCACCACTGATTTTTCCTATTGGTCACAGGCTCCAATACAGCTCAACATGGTACTGTTATTGAGACTGTCTTTAACTAAAGTTTCAATATTTTGTTCATCATAGATTTGTTTGCATTTTTTTTTTTTTTTTTGAGACGGAGTCTTGCTCTGTCGCCGGAGCTGGAGTGCAGTGGCCGGATCTCAGCGCACTGCAAGCTCCGCCTCCCGGGTTTACGCCATTCTCCTGCCTCAGCCTCCGGAGTAGCTGGGACTACAGGCGCCCGCCACCTCGCCCGGCTAGTTTTTTTTGTATTTTTAGTAAAGACGGGGTTTCACCGTATTAGCCAGGATGGTCTCGATCTCCTGACCTCGTGATCCACCCGTCTCGGCCTCCCAAAGCGCTGGGATTACAGGCTTGAGCCACCGCGCCCGGCCCGCATTTTTATTTTTAAAATATTGCATTATCTATCTTGATTACTGACTTTTTTGGCATCCTGTTAAATATTGTGCCTGAGGCAAGTGCCTCACTCACCTCACCCTGGTCCCAGCCCTGCTGCATAGCGCTGCTTGAGTGTCCTTACAATATGGCAGCTGGCTTCCCCCAGAGCCAGTGGTCCAAGGGAGCCAGGAAGCAGTAGTAATGCCTTTTATGGTCTAGCCTTGGAAGACACACCCTGTCTGTCACTTCTGCAATATCCTATTCATTACACAGGTCATCCCTGCTCAATGTAGGAGGCACTACATACGAACGTGAATACCAGGAGACAGGAATTACAGGGTCACCTTAGAGATTAGCTACCACACCAAGTCTCCAGCCCAGAGTCTTAGTGGTTGACAGCAGCCTCCACAGAAGGAAACCAAGAATCTGGTAAGGGAGTTTAGGGGCAGTGGGGAAATATTGGTCACAGGATATAAAGTTTCAGTTAGGAGGAACAAGTTCTGGAGATCAATGGATATGTTAACTATCTTGATTTAGTCATTCCACAGTGTATACATATATCAAAACATCATGTCGTGCACCATAAATATATACAATTTTCATGTTTTAACTTTTTTTTTTTTTGAGATGGAGTCTTGCTCTGTTGCCCAGGCTGGAGTACAGTGGCAAGATCTTGGCTCACTGCAAACTCCGCCTCCCAGGCTCATGCAATTGTCCTGCCTCAGCCTCCCAAGTAGCTGGGAATACAGCCGTGCACTACCACGCCCAGCTAATTTTTGTATTTTTAGTAGAGACGGGTTTTCACTATGTTGGCCAGGCTGGTCTTGAACTCCTGACCTCATGATCCGCCCGCCTTAGCCTCCCAAAGTGCTGGGATTACAGGCGTGAGCCACCACGCCTGGCCAACTGTTTTTAAAAAACAATAAAACTGGTGAGGCTTTACCCCTTCTCCACCACCCTTCCCTCCCTTAGACCCTGAGTGGTACTGACCCAGAGCTGGCCCATGTGGGGCCCACTCGCCTGATCACAGTTCATTGGTCCAGGAAGAAGCACCTAACCCAATTGGCTGTCTCCCAGGATTTTTAAATTTGTAAGCGAGTGAGTTCCTCTGGTGGAAGATGGACCCTGTGAGTGATTGTTCCCAGATGGATGGGGAAATTAGCCTAGAGAGACTGGAGAACCCAGGCCTCAACTCCCATTGTGCATGAAGCCCAGTGATATCTCTGTACTGCTTTTTAGTCCATTTTCTACCACCATACAGAATTCCACAGACTGGGCCAGACACGCTGGCTCACACACTTTGGGAGGCCGAGGCCAGCAGATCACTTAAGCCCAGGAGCTGGAGACCAGCCTGGGCAACATGGTGAAACCCCATCTCTACTAAAAATACAAAACTTAGCAGGGCATGGTGGTGTGCACCTATGATCCCAGCTACTTGGGAGACTGAGGCAGGAGAATTGCTTGAACCCAGGAGGCGGAAGTTGCAGTGAGCAGAGATTGCATCACTGCACTCCAGTCTGGGTGAGAGAGCAAGATTCCATCTCAAATAATAATAGTAATAATAATAATAATAATACATTTTAAAAAGAATTCCACAGACTGGGTTGAAAAGAAATTGATTTCCCACAGTTCTGGAGGCTGGAAAGTCCAAGAGCACGGCACCAGCGTCTTGTGAGGGCCCCGCCATGGCAGAGGATGGAAGGCAGAGGTGAGCATGTGAGACAGAGAGTGAAGTGGTACAGAATCATCCTTTTCATCAAGAACCCACTCCAGAGATGATGGCATGGATCCATTCCCGAGGGCAGAGCCCTCATAACCTAATTACCTTGCAAAGGCCCCACCTGCCAATGCCACCATCACAATGGCAATTAAATTTCAACATGAACATTGCTGGGGACATTTGAACCATAGCACTGTTTTGTCCATGGTCTGGGCTTGGAACCAATAAAATACCCTTTCCTCCCAAGCCTTCTTGAGTTGGGTGATGAAGTTCTGTCACTTCATCACCTCTTCCTGGGTGGCCTTCTGTGGAAGCTGATGCTATCGGCAGTATTTCTCAGCATATAGCCAGTGCTATCAGCATCCAAATCACCCAGGGCTCTTGAAAATGTCAGTGCCTGGGCCCCACCTCCAACATGCTGAATCAGATTCTCTGGGGTGGGCCCCAGGCTTCTGCAATTTTAACATTGGAATTTGGGCAGGATTATGACACAGTGACTCATGGCCTCTCTCCAGCTGTCCTGTGTGTCCTGCAGTTCATGCTGGTTAGTGTTGACGGGGTCTGAGAAACCCAAAATGTTGTAGCCCTGGGAGAGGGTATGTGGGCTTATAGCTTTGGGGAACCAAGGGGAGTTAAGAGCTGTGATACAAGTGCTGTGGGCGTTCCAGGCTGAGGTGGGGGCTGAAATCTGAGGAATGGAGGAGTATCTAGGAAAGTGGCTGGAAGCGGACAACCTTGTGCTGGCTGCAGCTCATTCTTAGTGGGCAGGTCTTAGCAAGTCATGTCACTCACAGCCCTGTTAAAAGATGTACTGGGCCGGGCACCATGGCTCATGCCTGTAATCCCAGCACTTTGGAAGGCAGAGGCGGGCAGATCACCTGAGGTGACGAGTTCGAGACCAACCTGGCCAACACGGTGAAACCCCGTCTCTACTAAAAATACAAAATTTAGCCAGCCGTGGTGGCAGACACCTGTGATCCCAGCTACTCAGGAGGCTGAGGTAGGAGCATCGCTGGAACCCGGGAGGTGGAGGTTGAGGATCCGTCTCAGAAAATAAAATTTAAAAAATAAAATAAATAAAATAAAATAAAATAAAAAGTTGAACCAAGATTGCAAAGTTCCCTTTCAAAACTCAAGCCAGGGGCCCTGTGAGGTGAATGATTTCCTTTCCCAGAAGGCTGGGCCCTGAGATTGCTGAGGGCACTTCCATGCAGGTGCCCCTTCCATCCAGGAACTGAGCTCTGCCCCCCTGTTGGTTTGTTCACTTTACTCCTCCCCCAGGGGCTGAAGTTGCTTCTGGGAAGGAGGCTGGGCACTTCTGGGCTGAGCCTTGTTTCCATAGCACCCAGCCACCCTGCCAGGAAGACACAGGTTTCTCCTGGTTGACTGTGAGAGGACTTTGACCCCCACCTCTGTTTCCTGCCACACTGCTGGGCCAGACCTAGGAGGAGGTACCAGGGCAAGCAGCACAGTGGGACTTGCAGGTCCTGGACCCAACCCTTTATTCAGACCTGTTGTCCTGGAAGTTTGGGCCCCAATCAACAGCAACAGCAGCAGTAGCAGGAAACTTTTGGAAATGCAAATTACTGGACTCCACCCTTGACCTCAATTAGAAACTCTAGGGTGGGGCCAGCCATCTGTGTTTTCATAAGTCCCCAGGTGTCTCTGATGCACACCAAAGTTTCAGAAGCACTTTATTGATTGTGTGTGTGTGTGTGTTCGAAATGGGGTTTTCTCTGTCACTGAGGCTGGAGTGTAGAGGTGCCATCATAGCTCATTGCAACCTCTACCTCCTGGCCTTAAGCAGTCCTCTTGCCTCAGCCTCCCAGGTTGCTGGGACTACAGGTGTGTGCCTGTTTTTTCTTTTGTAGAGCTAGGGTCTTGCTAATGTTGCCCAGGCTGGTCTTGAAGCCCTGGGCTCAAGCAATCCTTCCACCTTGGCCTCCCAAAGCACTCAGATTATAAGTATGAGCCTCCATACCCAGGCCAAGAACCTCCACGTTATTGTGTGATAAACTGTTCCAGTTTGCCTAGGACTCTCAGTTTTAGTACTGAAACTCTTTTTCTGCAACCTCTGTCTGCAAGCAATCCTCCTACCTCAGCCTCCCGGGTAGCTGGGACTACAGGTGTGTGCCACCATGCCCAGCGAATTTTTGTATGTTTTTGTAGAGACAGGGTTTCACCATGTCGCCCAGGCTGGTCTTGAACTCCTGAGCTCAAGCAATTCACCCACCTCGATCTCCCAAAATGCTGGGATTACAGGCATAAGCCACTGCTCTCACTCATTCATTCATTTTTTCAAAACCAGATCTGAGCTCCAGTTCTGGGAGCCTGGGGCAGCTTCTGATGCTAGGAGAGGCACAGGCCTGGGTACCACCATGGGTAGTAGAGGAGTGGGGTCAGCTCTGAACTTAGGAGAGTGATAGGAGGGAGAGGAGGCTGGGAGAGTGACAGGAGGGAAATTCTGTTGCTGCTGCTGCCGCCTTGAAGCTTTCCTGGGTAAATGGTGACAAGGACCACAACCCTCCTAACCTGGGCGAGGGCTTTGGGGGATTTCAAAGCACCTTCACTTATATCACCCTACTGGATTCCAAATTACTCCTTAGAGCAGTGCCCATAAGAACTATTGTATTTGTCCAGTTTCTATTTCCTCTGCCTGAGCTTGAGCTGCTTTGGTGGCAGGGACCATCCCAGTGTCCTCATCAAACCTTCAGTGCCCAGTAGAGAGAACCCTCGCCCCATCTTCCCGTCCAAATCCTGTATCTTCTGCAGGAGCTAGCTTCTCTGCAGGTACTGGCAATACGGAGCACACGGTCGATAGCTTTCCTCCCACCTATGGATTTCCTCTGGGCCATCACAGCCTGTCCCACAGACTGAATTTCAGCTCCCTGTCTTGCCCAGGGCACATCCTGTCTAACCATTCATGTTCACCCAGCTTTGCATCCTCTTCAGCCTCCCTGCTGTTTAAGCGAGGCAGCTGGCGGTGCAGGAAGAATATTCATTCATTTCCTAGGAGCTAAGGAGTCAGATCCCGGGCCCAGACTCCTGCAGTAAGTCGGGGCTTCTGTCACAAGGGCCTCACCTTACTGGCTTTGGCGCCCTCTAGTGGACGCAACGGGGTCTGCGGGGACCGCAGCCCTTTCTGTGACCCAGAAGCAAAACCAGCGACTTACGTGGCCATACATTATTTTTGAGTCCCAAATCTGAAGGGGTGGCCTGCCCCTCCACACCTGTGGGTGCTTCTCGCTAGGTGGAACGAGAGACTTGAGAAAAGAAATAAAGACACAGAGACAAAGTATAGAGAAAGAAAAGCGAGGCCCCAGGGGGCCAGTGCTGTGCTTCCAGAGGACCCACACTGGCACCGGTCTCTGAGTTCCCTCAGTATTTATTACCAAAAAGATAAGGGAGTAATTTAGTAGTAAGGCATACAGATACACAGAAATGTTACATTTTCCCAGGGATGGGCAGGAGACAGATGTTTTTCTTTTACTGAGATTTAAGGGAGTGGTACTGACCTTCAACCACAAGCAGGCTTTAAACATTTGGCTAACAAAGCACATTCCTTACAGCCCAAAATCCTTTCAACCTTGATTAGCACAGCGATGTTTTTAGTAAGGACAAGATTGGGGGTAGAGTCACAGATTAACAGCATCTCAAATACAGAGCCAAATGGAGTCTTTTAAACTTACTTTTATTTATAATAACACAGTAACAGGCTGACCTCTCTTTTTCCCCACACAAATCCACGGTCCAGTCACTCTCCCAACCCAGCTCAGCATGTCCTGTCCACTGCCTGCTCAATGCCGGACCAACACACCTTCACCTCACATCCACAGGGACTCAAACAGAGCCTCTTCCCCTCAAATCCCAGCCCCATACTCAACTGTTCGCACAAAAGCAAGCATGAAACAACAGCAGAATGAAACAACCGAAACTTCCCTCAAGATGGGGAGCATGCACTCTACGGAATATTATGAAATGGATAAAAGGGTGTGCTGGATTGGAAACATCTCCAAAAGCACATTAAAGAACAATACATACAACATGATGCCGACAAACCCAAGCCTGATCCATTGTTCACATATCCGTTTGAAATGTAGAGGGAGGGCTGGACACACACCAGGCTAATCATGGGGACCTCTAGGGAGGGATGGGGGTGGGGGAAAGGTGAAAGAGGCCTTTCCTTTTACACACCTTTACTGTGTTTTTGTTGTTGTTGTTTTGAGACGGAGTCTTGTTCTGTCGCCCAGGCTGGAGTGCAGTGGCTCGATCTCGGCTCACTGCAAGCTCCGCCTCCTGGGTTCATGCCATTCTTCTGCCTCAGCCTCCCGAGTAGGTGGGACTACAGGTGCCTACCACTTCGCCTGGCTAATTTTTTGTCTTTCTAGTAGAGACGGGGTTTCACGTGTTAGCCAGGATGGTCTCGATATCCTGACCTCATGATCTGCCTGCCTCAGCCTCCCAAAGTGCTGGGATTACAGGCGTGAGCTACCGTGCCCGGCCTATCTTTTTATATCTAAGGCAAAAGGTAAATTAAACAAACAATGCCTGTGTTAAAGGTAGAGGGTGTCCAGGTTCTTGGCATCTTGAACAGAGAATTGGAAGAGACACACAAAGCAAGGAAGGAATGAAGATTTTATTGAAAATGAAAGTACACTCCAGTGTGGGAGTGGGCCCGAGCTTAGGGTTCAAAAGGCCCTGTTACAGAATTTGGGGGAGTTTAAATACCCCCTAGAGGATTCCATTGGTTACTTCGGGTCTGCCCTATATAAACAGAGGGGATGAAGTAAAGTTACAAAGTCATTTACCTGGTACGCCCTATGAAGAGGATATTTCCTGTTATAGCTGAAATGTGAATCGGCCTTACGTTCCCTGCCCCCAGACCCTATTACCTGCCTCACCTGGTGCCAGGAGTTGAGTCGCTGCTGCTCTTCTAGGTGCTCCATGATGAGCAGTGCTGGCCACACCCACACCAGCCACCTTCCTGAGCCACCACCAGGCTCTCTAGTGGCGGCTACTCTACCTTGACAGCCTTGTCACCTCTCTGCAGCCTCTTCCCCTCACACCTGGCTGCTGCAGCCCGTCCCCACATCGCTCCCAGCCAGGTGTCCTTCAACAAGCGCCAGCTACTGCTCCTCTGTTGAAGAACCTCCATGGTGCTCAGTGGTGAGCACTCGGTGGGCTGATAGGCATCCGCACACCGCTCCTAGTGAGGGGCAATCCCCATTCTGTGAGCTGTCATGGGAGCCAGGGCCCCTCCTCCCACCTCAAAGGCTGAAAGGGGCAGCATTCCTCTCCTTTCCTGGGCATCTGGCTGACCCTGCCAAAGACGCGGGGACAGGAGCCTTCCCTCCCCGCTACGGTGCCCAGCACCCCTGCCCATCATTACAGCCGAGGCCTGCGGAGTTGTGGCAAAGGCTGCATTCAGCGATACTGCAGCCCAGTAGTGGTGGTGACCACAGTCACCTCCCAAGACTGTCCCTGGCTGTGGCTGTGGCCATCCAGACTCCTGGTCAGCTCCCTGAGCTCCCCACAACACTCCCAAGGACTCTTTTTCTACTTAGTCACCAGGGTTGGTTTCAGTTGCTGGCCACCTCCCTTTGGGCCCTGGCCAGGCCTGTGGAGCTAGTCCTTTCCAAGTGTCACAAGTGAGTGACTGTGTGTGAGCGACAGCAGGTCAGTGTGATAGGTAACCTGCGGTCCATGTAGGGAGATGGTGCCATACCAAGAAGCTGCCAGGACCCAGATGTTAACAGTCAGGGGATGTGACTTGCTAAAGGCAACCACGGGAGATGACTGTGCTGGGAAGATGATTCCAAGAAAACTGGAAACCTAGGAAGCTTGGTGAGCACCCACTTGGACCTTCCCTGGCCTGGCAGGGCCTCACCCTGGAGGGATAGCCCTGCAGCTTCCCCACCAGTGGGCAGGCCCTGGAAGGGCCTGGAGAGGAGAGGGGTCCCCTAAACACACTCCGCCCTAGGGCCTTAGCAGACAAGTGCTGGTGACCTATTATTTGTATTTATTGTAGTAAACAGTCACTTTTAGGCCAGGGGCTCACGCCTGTAATCCCAGCACTTTGGGAGCCCAAGATGGATGGATCACTTGAGCCCAGGAGACCAGCCTGGCCAACATGGCAAAACCCCATCTCTACTAAAATTACAAAAAAATTAGCCGGGAGTCGTGGCGGATGCCTTGTAACCTTAGCTACTGGGGAGGCTGAGGCAGGAGAATCGCTTGAACCCAGGAGGCAGAGGTTGCAGTGAGCCGAGATCGCGCCACTGCACTCCAGCCGGGACGACAGAGCGAGACTCCATCTCATAAAAAAATTCAACAGTCAATTTTAAGAGCAGTGCTCATTTCACCCCGCCTCTACCACACCCTCGGCAGGGCGGCTTCACAGGTGCCCTTCCTGCTGTCTGGGACCCTTTGCCAGCCTCCTCCCCACCTGGCCACCCTTCTTTCCAGCCAACAACGTGGCGCCTCGGTTCCTCCAGGTTCCTCCCTGCCTTGTAAAACCCCTGGTCTCCTGCCAGGCTCAAGAAATGCCCTCGGATCTCTTCCGTGCTTTCGCCCTGCAGGAGACACTGCCTAGGTCCCGCCTCCGTCATGCGACGGAGACTCAGGGAGCGCCCACGCAGGCCGGGCCCGGGCAAGGCTACCTCACCGCCGCTCGCCCACCCACCCACCCCCG
>NW_012116132.1:932926-942510 GCF_000951035.1 Colobus angolensis palliatus | reverse complement strand
AACGGAGGCCGCGGGCCAGAGAACCGAGTTGGGTCGCCGTGTGACCTCGGGGCAGCTGCTAGCCTTCGTTGTGCCTCGGTTTCCTGCCTGTGAAGGGAGAGCGAGCACTGCCCGTCTGTGCATTGGGCCACGATTCCCAAGCTCCCTAGGCTGGCCGTGGGGGAGAAGGCGGCCCCGCCGCCCCTGAGGCCCTGCGTGGGAACTGTCTTAGCAAGGGCAGTGACAACGTCCTACTACCTGCCTTATGGCTGTATTTTAAAAGAAAGTGGGAGCCAGGGCCCCTCATTTCCAGGTGCACCACCCTCCAAAGCTGTGATCTTGCCACTGCTCAATACGAGCCTGGAAAATGATGAACAGCCTTGACTTTAAGCGTACTCGGTAAAAGGAGATCTGTCCCAACAAGCAGAAGCTGATAGTTTGCTTGAAAAGGGATTCCTCCACTTACAAAATAATTTGCAATGGGATTTTTCTCATTGAGTAAATTGTAGGCAAATCACCTGTGTAAATGAGTATTTGTAACAGGCCAGCGGACTTGGAAGTGAGTCTTACTGTAAAAGAAATACTTCTGTGGTAAAAAAAAGGCTCCAGGGCCAAGGATGGGCCTGTGGTTCAGCTGGAGTATGCTGCCGGCTCACCTGATGGGCACCTAGGACGTTCTCTAACGGGCCTCTGAGCCTGGTTCCCTCCCATTCCCTCTACATCCACTCCATTAGGGAGTCCAGGAGGATTCTACCCCTCCTTGGCCAGAGGATGCTGAAGTTGCGCCCCTTCCTACCTGTTTCCTCTCTTGTGCCCCATCTCCTAGGGGAGATCCTTTGCTCCACTAGGCTCCGCTGGAAGAGATCTGTAGGCCATCCAGGGAGCACCCTCACTGGTCAGGCACCCAAGGTGTGCCAAGCATAGCCTCCCAGGCTGTAGCTTTACCGGGAGTGGGTGCTCCTTGTGAAGATTCTGACTTTGCTTGTCCCACGGGCTTGGGAATTCCCACCCTCACTCAACCGCAGCATTGCCAAACTCAGTAGGGCATCTCTCTGGGCACAGAGGGATGGAGGAAATGGCCACTCAGGCTCCAGAACTGCATGGGAAATCTGGGCCATATCTTGGCCTACCAGCCTCAGCTCACCCTGGCCATTCAAGCCTCAGCCTTCCTGGGGCCCCTCAGTTCTGGGGAGGGACCCATTAGCAAATACCATTACTCACTTGCTGCTTTTGAATCTCCTGAACATTGACGGGGCACAGTGGCTCACGCCTGTAATCCCAGCACTTTGGGAGGCAGAGGCAGGTGGATCATTTGAGGCCAGGAATTCAAGACCAGCCTGGCCAACACAGTGAAACCCCATCTCTACTAAAAATATGAACATTAGCCAGTCATGGTGATGTACAACTGTAGTCCCCGCTACTTGGGAGGCTGAGGTAAGAGAATCACTTGAACTAGGGAAGCAGAGGTTGCAGTGAGCCAAGATCACACCACTGTACTCCAGCCTGGGCGACAGTGTAAGACCCTGTCTCAGAAAAGCAAACAACAAAAAACAAACAAAACAAACAAAAAACCCAAAAATCAATCTCCTGAACATTGTGAATTTTTCATTAAATCCAAAAAAGCTGGTGGAACGAGCACAGGCTTTCCACCCTCTCACCTGCAGAAGAGGCGGAAGCCAGTGCTGGTTTGATGGAACTCATTGAGGTTGGAAAGCTGCCCCTCCCCAGCAGCCTGGGCCTCCCCTGAGGTGATGCTCAGGCCTGCCCTGGCGTGCACTGAGGGTAGAATCCTGAGAAGCCTATGGGGAGGGGCGCCAGACCTGGGGCATTAGGTGGGAACCACCCAGCTGCCTTCATTACAGCTCCGGGGCTGTCCTTCCCACCACTGCATCCCTGCAGCTTGAGAGGGCTTAGCGCCCCTTTAAGAGAGATAGGCTTCATCCTCTGTGCACAGGCAGAATGCACCTCATGCAGCGCATTGCCTCCATCCTTTTCTATTTATTCTTCATTCATTTGTCCTACCCACAGTTCCTGACACTTGTTTCAAATCAGGCTCTCCAGTAGGGGTGAGGGCAGAAACATAAAGACATTTTTCTAGGATTCATGGAGAGTGATTCTTACTTCCTCATACTGGGGGGCTAAGGGGGACACTCTGACTTCACCATTTACTAGCTGTGTGACCCAAGCAAGGCAAGTCACCCAGCCTCTCTGAGACTGTTTCCTCATCTATAAAATGGGACCAAGGGGGCCTTGCCCAGAGACCTCCACTGTGAGTCTTGGCCATAGATTGTGAAGGGTTCCAGTGGAACGTTCTCTGGCCACAGCAGAAAGACAGCCTGGGGCTCTGGGGACTGTGGAGATAGGCCAGACCCTCCTCCTGGAAGGCCCTTTGTCTCTCTTCCACCTTTCTTCACCCCCCTGGGTCTCCTCCCTGTTGTCCAGTGATGTCCGAGGGCCTGCTGCCTGTGGCTTGGCTGATTGAATATTGAAGTTCACTGAGGACTCCTGTCTGGGTCAGGGACAGATATACCACAAAGGGAGAAAGAGCTCTCTTAGCCACTCGAGTCATGAGGCCCCGTCCTTGTTCTGACTCTGCTACTTGCCCTGTGTGGCCTCCTCGCAGGGCTTCCCCCATCCCATGAGGGCCTGCTCTGGACATGTCTGGAAGGGGGTGCACACCTCCCTGCGGTCAGGCGTCAGCTCAGCGGAACTGGCTATGCTTCATCCAGACCCTTCCTCTCCTCCCTTAGAAATAGACTCCCAGCTCCAGAAAACTCCTACTCACACCAGGAAGGTCTAAGGATCCTCCCCATCCTGTACCCCACCTCCTACCCATCAAAGCCCAGGGTCCCCAACAGCCAGGGTCCCCAGCCTCAAGAATTTGCTCATTAAGAAAAAGCTGATTCCCCCTCCTTCACCCTTCCCTTCCTCCCTCTTCCCATCTCCTCCCTTCCTCCACACCGTGAGCAGCAGCCCAAGGTGGGAGGGGAGACAGACACCACAACCTCTGCCACACACAGCAATCCTAATTGCCTAGATGAATCTAGACAGAGGCCACCTGAGGCAGGAGCCTCATGTAGGGACGGCACCATGAAAAGATGAACAGTTCACCGCACCCACATTCATCACCATCATTCTTCATCACCTCTCTGTTAGTGTCAGGGGCTTCTTTAATGAACCTTCTAGCTAACAGCTGCCACTGTCCATCAAGAAGTGACATGCCTCTGCTGGAACAGATCATCGGATGAGGGAGAATCCCCCCCCAACTTCCCTTCCTGACCTGGTTCCCCCAAATACCAAGAGCCCTTGTGTGGTCTGGAATGCAGTTGCCATTTGCCCCCACCCAAAGGGAAAGAGCGGACCCCACCCCACCTCCTACAGGACAGAGTACAGCCCTCAGGAGTTGCATGGTGGGGGCAGTCAGAGAGACCCGCTGCGAAGACTTTGTAATACTTGAGGTCCCTGGTCACCCTGAGGGGAGAGTGAGCAGGCCTTTGGGACTCTGGAGGATAAGGCCCGAGCCAGGACACTCCCTGCTTTGCTCCTAGCCTCTCCCAGGTTCCCAGGTCCCTAGACTCACTCTGGTCCTGCTCTCCTCTGGCCTTGGCTGTCATTGTCATCTGCACCCATCAAGCTAGAGCGCTATAAGGCGTCTCATCTCCAGGCCTGGGGCTGGAGGTGCTCCTGACAGGCAGCCTCATTATCCTACTGGCAGGGAAATGTTTGCTGCATACCTGGGAGCCCAAACCTTACAGCTGAAACATAGAGCTGCACAGAAGCCGGGTTGCTGGGGGCTGGGGAAGGGAGGGGGGTTGTCCCTCAATACCCTTTGGCCCTTTCAGAATGTTGAGCTACGTGAATGTTACCCAAAGGGTAAATAAATAAAATATTCATAAAAACTGAGGCACCTGAGAGCCACCTGAGAGGCACCTGAGAGCAGTGGTACACATCTACAGTCCCAGCTACTCGGGAGGTTGAGGTGGGAGGATCACTTAAGCCCAGGAGATGGAGGCTGCAGTGTGCTATCATCGTACCCATGAATAGCCACTGCACATTCCAGCCTGGGCGACATAGTGAGAGAGGTGGCCTCTGTCTAGATTCATCTAGGCAATTAGGATTGCTGTGTGTGGCAGAGGTTGTGGTGTCTGTCTCCCCTCCCACCTTGGGCTGCTGCTCACGGTGTGGAGGAAGGGAGGAGATGGGAAGAGGGAGGAAGGGAAGGGTGAAGGAGGGGGAATCAGCTTTTTCTTAATGAGCAAATTCTTGAGGCTGGGGACCCTGGCTGTTGGGGACCCTGGGCTTTGATGGGTAGGAGGTGGGGTACAGGATGGGGAGGATCCTTAGACCTTTTCTGTCTCTAAAAGAAAAAAACAAAACAAACAAACAAACAAAAAAAAGGGAGGCGTGCAAAGGAATGAACATCACTCACAACATCATGAATTGGGTGTGCATGGGGGAAGCTGGGGTGCTCCTCATCCCTCAGGGCACAGTATCTGTCCACCAACACTCTGCCTTCAGCTCCCAGATAACACTGGTTGGGGCACTTAGGGTATTGTCTAAGAGTTAATCACGGGCTGGGTGCGATGGCTCATGTCTATAATCCCAGGACTTTGGGAGGCCGAGACAGGTGGATGACTTGAGGTCAGGAGTTCAAGACCAGCCTGACCAACATGGTGAAACCCCGTCTCTACTAAAAATACAAAAATTAGCCAGGCGTGGTGGCAGCTGCCTGTAATCCTAGCTACTTGGGAAGCTGAGGCAGAAGAATGGCTTGAAGCCAGGAGGTGGAGGTTGTAGTGAGCCAAGATTGCATCACTGCACTCAAGCCTGACTCCATCTCAAAACAAAAAAAGAAAAAAAAAGGAGTTAATCACATAAGGCTAGCCCGAGTTTCTTGTCATTGAGAACCATGTCCTTGTTATCTCTTTCCCCAAGACCCCTGCCTGTGGACTGTTGAATATATTTGTGAAGGGGAAGAGAAGGGAGGAGGCCATGTAGAACTGGCCTGGGAGCAGAAGTCATCTTTCTGTGGGAAGAGAAAGACCCCCATTTTCCCTGCAGCACCCAGCAGGATAGCGCGGGCTTCTAGGCTGTGCCTGAGGTCCTGGCATCCTTTTTGTTTTGAGACGGAGTTTCACTCTTGTTACCCAGCTGGAGTGCAATGGCGCAATCTCGGCTCACTGCAACCTCCACCTCCCATGTTCAAGCAATTCTCCTGCCTCAGCCTCCCAAGTAGCTGGGATTACAGGTATCCACCACCACATCCAGCTAATGTTTGTATTTTTAGTAGAGACGGGATTTCACCATCTTGGCCAGGCTGGTCTAGAACTGCTGACCTCAGATGATCCACCTGCCTCGGCCTCCCAAAGTTCTGGGATTACAGGCATGAGCCACCACGCCCGGCCCAGGCATCCTTTTTGACTGTGGCACTAAGGGTCACACAGGGCTCACTCTGACCCTCCTCTGAGAAGGAGGGATTAGTGGATAAGCGGCCTCACACCCTCAGTGGTCTGGAAGGCTGCATGCATGCGAAAGTTTGCATCACACTCAAGAGAGACTAGAGAGGGCCCTAGCTACCCACACATGCGGAGGAGAACATTGTGCCTTGCACACTGCAGATGAGACAGGAAAGGGCCCGGTGGAAAGCAAAAGCAGGATCAGACTTATAAAGTTGTCTGGACTTTGAATGTGTTCCTCACAATCTACATACAGATCCGTTAGCAAACAGTGGAAGCTTTACTGGCTCAAATTGTTTGTCACAACCTCCGACCAATCACTGGCTTCCAGGGACAACCCTTTGGGGAGTTATACCTGATATAAATGATGAATTGATGGGTGCTGACGAGTTGATGGGTATAGCACACCAACATGGCACAAGTATACATATGTAACAAACCTGCACGTTATGCACATGTACCCTAGAACTTAAAGTATAATAAAAAAAAAAAAAAAAGAAAGTCAAGCTTAAAAATAAAAACAAGCAGGCTGGGCGTGGTGGCTCATGCCTGTAATCCCAGCACTCTGGGAGACTGAGGCAGGTGAATCATTTGAGGTTGGGAGTTGGAGAACAGCCTGGACAACATGGTGAAACCCTGTCTCTACTAAAAATACAAAAATGAGTTGGGTATGGTGATGCACACCTGTAATCTCAGTCACTTGGGAGGCTGAGGTGGGAGAATCACTTGAGCCCAGTGGAGTGGGGATGGAGGCAGAGGTTGCAGTGAACTGACATCGCACCACTGCACTCCAGCCTGGGTGACAGAGTGAGACCCTGTCTCAAAAAATAAATAAACAAATAAAAACAAGCAGGGAAAATACTGAGCAGATCAGGGCCCGGAATAAAGATTACTAATATTACAATAATATTTTCATTAGAACATTCTAATTATAAAAATAAAATTTGTTTTCTCAAAAGAGAAAAACTGAGCAGAGATAGCAGCAGCTGCACACTGTGAGGAGAAGGCAGACTCTACAGAATCAGTCTAAGCCAGCCACTAAATGAACAAACAAGACAGCAACAGCAACGCTGGGTAAGGGAACTGGAATCCAAAGTTGCTACAATATATTTTATTTATTTTTAATTTATTTTTATGTTATTTTATTTTAATTTTTTTTTGAGATGGAGTCTCACTCTGTTGCCCAGGCTGGAGTGAAATGGCGCGATCTTGGCTCACTGCAACCTCCACCTCCCGGGTTCAAGCGACTCTCCAGCCTCCGCCTCCCGAGTAGCTGGGATTACAGGCGTGTACTACCACACCTGGCTAATTTTTGCGTTTTGTAGAGACGGAGTTTCACCACGTTGGCCAGGCTGGTCTTGAACTTCTGACCTCAGGTGATCTGCCTGCCTCAGCCTCCCAAAGTGCTGGCATTACAGGCATGAGCCACTGTGCCCGGTCTTATTTTATTTATTTATTTACTGAGACATGGTCTTACTCTGTCACCCAGGCTGGAGTGCAGTGGCACAATCTCGGCTCACTGCAACCTCTCGGCCTCTGAGTAGCTGGGACTACAGGCATACCAGTTAATTTTTGTATTTTTTGTATAGATGGGGTCTCACTATGTTGCCCAGGCTGGTCTCAAACTCCTGGCCTCAAGAGATCCCCCCACCTCTACCTCCCAAAGTGCTGAAATTACAGGTGTGAGCCACCATGTTTGGCCATATTATCTAAAATGTCCATTTTTCAACAAAAAATTGCAAGGCATGCAAAGAAAAAGGAAAAAGTGACCCACACTCTGGAAAAAAAGAAAAAGGAGTCAACGAAAACTCACTGAGGGAGCGCAGATGTTAGACTTTGTCTCTCTCCTTCCCTCTCTTTCTCCCTGTTCCAATTTCCAGGGAAGAGGCTCTGACTGGCCAGGTTCCACCCCTGATCCTATCATCTGTGGAGGAAGTGGAGTGGGCAGAAAAAAATTGTAATAACATAGTAGGTTGAAGCTACTTGACCCCACATGGGTGAAGATCATTTCCTAGAGAAAAGAGGGGTCACTGGTTCCAGTTTAGGTAAACATCCCCGGAGGTGTCTGTTGCTCTTGTTTCTTTTCTGAAAGGTAAGTGGTGATGCCTCCAGGAGCCCAGTGGCATTTGGATTTGTTATCTCCCAGTGGGAGGACAGCATCCTTCATTTGCTGGCCATTTCTGAGGTTGGTGATTTGCAAACATCCTTTCTCCCCATGGAGGGACTGTGTAGAGTTGGAAGAGGAGAGGGATGGGAAGAGGCTACATTAACCCTAGGCTCCTTTTTAGTAACCAAGTCTCAGAAGTGGTGCCATCATTCACTTTTGATTTAATGTAAATTGCATTCAAAGAAATAGTTGTTGGATCTCTTCCCTCTGACTCCATTTCTGCCAGTGATCAAGATTGGGCTGTGTGTCCAGGACATGGATGGGAGCTCTGACAACACTCAGTGTGGGCCCTGTGTGAACCGCAGCTCTCAAGTAGCAAGGAGAAGACAAAAGAACCAGGAATGAGAAAAATAAAAGGTATTAAAATAGGCTTAGCTACTTTGGGGTTTTCCTTTGTATTTATTTTTAGCAAGGATTGTGTGCCTAACTCTGCATTAAAATAGCTGATGCTACCAGTCATTGTTCCAGGCCTTTGCACACTGCAGCCTGGCAGGCTTTCTGCAGCCAAAAGTGAAGGCAGCTGGCAGGGCCTGGCCCACCCAAGCCGAGGAGAGGGCATTTATTTCATGGACCCCCCTCACTGAACCCTTGTGGGCGTGAATGCAAACAGAAGCAGGGCACTTTGGGTATGGCTCAGAGCTGGGAAGGCTCACAGAAGCCAACCATGCTCAAGGACTTAAGCCTCCAAAATGCATCTCCTGCTGCCTGCGGCCGGCCGTGGGAGCTAAGATTCCTCCACTGCATCACCAAGCCTGGCATCTCAGGGAGGCAGATGCTACAGCCAGCTCTGCTCACACTGCCTTGGGGACTCAGCAAGTCCTACCTTAAAATGCCCACATCTGCCATATCCTCCCTACGGGCCCATTGGCCACCTGGGAGGAACAGGTGTACCGGTGGAATGGATTAGAGAGTAGAATGGGGAAGGAGCTACGAAGGGGAGGAGGACCCTGGAGTGAGAAGGTTTATGAGACAAACCCTCCCTTTGCCCAGAGGTTTCCAAGTCTTGGCCCTGGTGCCAGTGACCTGGTGCAGAGCTGGACAGAGTCCCTGAGCAGTGGGCTGATAATCCTGCGCAGGAAGGCGGCCATAGCGTCTACTACCGACGTTAGAATACTGAGGAAGAGACAGAGTGATGTCCCTGTGTGCCTGACGGCTTCAATTTGTCCCCTGAGGACAGTTGGCATTTGAAGTGTCCTTGTCAGGAGCCCACACTCCAGAGGTGGCTATGTCAACTGCTTCAAATGCCTTTATCTAAATATGCACCTGGGGGTGTTAAAAATAGTTTCTTTGGGAAAATGATGGGTGTTCCAGATGTGACTGGCTATAGAGTGAGCAGGCACTTATGCTGGGGGAAGGAAGGAGATTACAAATATCTGGCAGACTCCCGCCGCTCCAGCCTAGAGTTCCATCTGTATCTTGAGTTCCCCTTAGTGGGGGGATTCTGTTGGTTGATACTACAGAAGAATATAATTGCATTTGCTTCCAAGAGACTCTTTCTTGCAAGACATGTCAGAAATCCGGGCTCCCGCCGTTGGGCAACAGCACTGTGACCTTTAGCAGGCTATTTAGCTCCGACTTCCGCTTCTGTAGATTGGAGATGATGACAACCTTGCAAGGTGGTGGTGAGGAGTAGCCGAGCTTTAAAATGGCAAGTTTCTGCTGCAGCGCCGTCCGGCTGTGTGGCTAGTGCAAGGTCAGATGGGCCCCGGACCCCAAGCCCCGCCATCTCCATCTCCCCGAGAGCGCGGTCGCGGGCCACTAGCCAGGACGCGCCTAGAGCCGCCCTTCCTTCCTCCGCCCGCGCCGCGCGGACCACCGGCGGACATCTGGTGGCTAAGCAGCCTCTCCGGGCGGCTCCCTCCTCCGCCTCCGCTCCGGGAAGCCCCGATCTGGCGCTCTCGCTCTGGTCGCAACATCGGGGGCCGCCCCTTTCGCCCCGCGCGTGGCTCCGGAGGGAGGCCGGCTTGCCTCTGGGGGTCCGC
>NW_012116132.1:921676-925462 GCF_000951035.1 Colobus angolensis palliatus | reverse complement strand
AGCCCCAGCCCGCGGGTGACGCGCGCGCCTCCCAGCCCTCGGCTCCTCCTCCCCTTACGCAACCCGTCCGGCCTCTGTGCTCCTTCGCCAGGACATCTGTCATTTAGGAACCTCAAAACAAATCTCCACCTGGCGTTTAGAAATGCGATTTGGTTTTCAGAGTTCTTCGATATTCGCATCTCTCGGGATTCTCTGGGCAGGGAGGCAGCTGTGGCCCAGCAGGCTAACGCGCCTCTCCTCGAAGCAGCTCAGGAGAAGGTGACAAGCCAGGAAGCCCCACTCCGACCGCCGCTTTCCCCATGCGCCACGGATCCAGCGCCTGCTCCCATCTTGCCCATAGCACAGTTCCAGGGTACGGAAGTATCAGTGCCCAGCTAGACCGCATACCCCATGGAGCGGCCCGGACGCCCCAGCTCAGGCTTCAGGCTTCTGAAGGGAGCAACTGCATTTGCTCCAACTGTTCTCCCTGCCTGGAAGCCATCCATTAATTCATTTAAAATAGTTATTGAGAGCCTAATAGGTCCTATTCTAGGCACTATTCTAGGAACTGGGGATACAGGAGCAAAAACAAACACAAAAATCCCTGCCCTCCTAGAGTTTATATTGTAATGGGAGAGACAGAGCAACCAAAGTAAAATGTAAAATATGTTAAATAGCGATCAAGCTAAGGGGAAAAAATAACCACAGGGAAGAAGGATATGAAATGTGTATGTAGGAGAAGTTAAGTTTTGGATAGGGTGCCTGGAAAGGCCTCACTGAGAAGGCGACAGTAATTTTTGAGTAAAGGCCAGAGGGAACCAAGCAAGCCACCCACACAGATATCCGGCGGCCAGCTGTGTTCCCGGAAGAGCAGGGAGGCCAGAGTGGATGGAGCAGAGTGAAGAGGAGGTGCCTAGTGGAAGCCAGGGGCCTAGCTCAGTGGCTCATGCCTTTTAATCCCAGCGCTTTGGGAGGCCAAGGTGGAAGGATCACTTGAGGCCAGGGGTTCAGGAACAGCCTGGGCAGCATCTCAAGCCAGCCCATCCCCCTCCCCATCTCTACACTTTTTTTTTTTTTTTTGAAACTTAGCCAGGTGGGCCAGTAAAGTGGCTTATGCCTGTAATTGCAACACTTTGGGAGGCTGAGGCTGGTAGATCACTTGAGGCCAGGAATTTGAGACCAGCCAGGAATTTGAGACCAGCCTGGCCAACTTGTATTTTTATCTTTACTAAAAATACAAAAATTAGGCGGGTGGGATGGCTCACACTTGTAATCTCAGCACTTGGGGAGGCTGAGGCGGGCGGATCAGCTGAGATCAGGAGTTCAAGACCAGCCTGGCCAACATGGTGAAACCCCATCTCTACTAAAAATATAAAAATTAGCCGGTCGTGGTGGCACGCGCCTGTAATCCCAGCTACTCAGGAGGCTGAGGCAGGAGAATCGCTTGAACCTGGGAGGCGGAGGTTGCAATGAACCGAGATCACGCCATTGCACTCCAGCCTGGGCAACAAGAGCGAAACTACGTCTCATAAAAAAATACATATACATACAAAAATTAGCTGGGTGTGGTGGCACATGCCTGTAATCCCAGCTATGTAGGAGGCTGAGGCACGAGAATTGCTTGAACCTGGGAAGTGGAGGTTGCAGTGAGCTGAGATTGTACCACTGGACTCCAGCCTGGGCAACAGAATGAGACTCTGTCTCAAAAAAAAAAAAAAGAAAAGAAAAAAAGAAAATTGGGCATGATGGTGGTGCCTGTAGTCCCAGTCACTTCAGAGGCCGAGTGGGACAATCGCTGGAACCCAGGAGTTTGAGTCTGCAGTGACTTATGAGCATGCTCCAGCCTGGACAGCATAGTTAGCCCCTGTCTTTGAAAATGAAAATAAGAAGCTAGGGCTGGAGAGGCAAGAGAGGGAGATCAGATCTTGGAGAGAGATGGTGGACCATTGTAAGGACTTGGGCTTATAGATGAGAGCCACTGCAGGGTTCTTTCTGAGCAGAGGAGGGACACCTCTGACTTCTCTGAAAGCAGCACCCTGCGGGGTGGGGAGATTGCAGAAGCAAGGGCAGAAACAAGAGACCAGTCAGCAGACTCTTGGGGTAACTCCAGGAGGGATGATTACCCTAGAGGCCGGCCTAGGGTGGTGGCTGAGGAGGCGATGAGAAGGGGTGGGATTCTGGAAATATTTTAAAGGCTGACAGGATTTATCGCCAGGCCAAATATGAAGTGGGAGAGAGAAACAGGAGAGAGGAATCAAGGAAAGTCTCAAGGTTTTGGCCTGAGCAACAGGAAGAAAGGGTTGTCACTAATCAAGATGGAGAAAACCGGCCTTGCTAGTTTGTTGGGTTTGGGTGGGAAGCCCAGTTTTGAACGGGTTAGGTTTCAGACACCCATTAGATACATCTGAGTAGAGGGTTAAGTAGACACTGGTTAGGCAGGTCCAGTGCAGAGGAAATGTGCAGCTGGGGATAAATACTGGGGAACTACCAGCACAGACCTGCTGGTATTTAAAGCCACAGTTTTCTGAGACCATCTAGCTCTGTACTGTGCAATACACTAGCCACATGTGGCTCTCCAACACATGAAATTAGTGCAAATTCTGGTTGGGCATGGTGGCTCACGCCTGTAATCCCAGCACTTTGGGAGGCTGAGGCGGGTGGATCACGAGGTCAGGAGTTCGAGAGCAGCCTGACCAACATGGTGAAACAACATCTCTCCTAAAAATATAAAAATTAGCCAGGCATGGTGGTGGGTGCCTTTAATCCCAGCTACTCAGGAGGCTGAGGCAGGAGAATCGCTTGAACTTGGGAGGCAGAGGTTGCAGTGAGCCGAGATTGCGCCACTGCACTCTAGCCTGGGCGACAGACTGAAACTCCATCTCAAAAAAAAAAAAAAGAAAAGAAAAAAAAAAGAAAGAAATTAGTGCAAATTGTGTGACTGAAGAACTAACTTTTTAAAAAGAGATGGGGTCTTGGTCTGTTGCCCAGACTGGAGTGCAGTGGCACAATCACTGCAGCCTGGAATTCCTGGGCTCAAGCAATCCACCCACCTCAGCCTCCTGAACAATTCGGACTATAGGCACACACCACTGTGACTAACTAATTATTTTATTATTATCATTATTATTATTTTCTTTTAGTGGAGATGAGAGCTCCCTGTGTTGTCCAAGCTGGTCTTGAACTCCTGGCTTCAAGCAATCCTCCTACCTCGGCCTCCCAAAACGTTGGGATTACAGGAATAAGCTACCATGCCTAGCCTAGAACTAAATTTTTTTTTTTTTTTTTTTTTGAGACGGAGTCTTGCTCTGTCGCCAGGCTGGAGTGCAGTGGCGCAATCTCGGCTCACTGCAACCACCACCTCCCGGGTTCAAGCAATTCTTCTGCCTCAGTCTCCTGAGTAGCTGGGACTACAGGCACCTGCCACTACTCCCGGCTACTTTTTCTTTTTTTTTTTTGTATTTTCACTAGAGATGGGATTTCACCATGTTCACCAGGATGGTCTCAATCTCTTGACCTCGTGATCCACCTGCCTTGGCCTCCCAAAGTGCTGGGATTACAGGCGTGAGCCACCACTCCCAGCCACCTAGAACTAAATTTTTACTTTTAATTAATTTAAATTTTTAAAACTAGTATCTGATTCAGTTATTGAAAATGTTTTTAGTATGTTTGGAACAACTCAAGTATATAAATCTACTTTTTCAGCAGCCAAGTTTATGAAATCTAAATACAGATCAAGATTTTCTGATGAAAATCTAGCATCTGGCCGGGCGCGGTGGCTCAAGCCTGTAATCCCAGCACTTTGGGAGG
>NW_012116132.1:892631-920896 GCF_000951035.1 Colobus angolensis palliatus | reverse complement strand
CCAGGTAATTTTTTGTATTTTTAGTAAAGACAGGCTTTCACCATGTTGGCCAGGCTGGTCTGGAACTCCTGGACTCAAGCCATCCACCTGCCTTGGCCTGCCAGGTGTGTTGTCCTGGAAGCTCCTAGAGTGCGTTACCAGGAGGAAGGGAGCCATCTGGTCAGATGGATGTTGCTGCAAGATCAAGTAATGAGGACAAGGGATGAACACCGAGTTCAGCAATGGTGACGTTGGCAAGAGCAGTTGGGAGGAAGAGCGAGGGCCAAGTCTGATGGGAGTAGGTCCAGGAGAGAGCAGGAACGGACTCATCAGCAGAGTTTTGCTGTAAAGGAAGAAGAAGGGGTGGCTGGAATGGGAGGTGAGAAAGAAAGGGCTCTTGTATAGCTGGGAGGAATAGCAGCATGTGTCCTGCTGATGGGTATGACTTGGAGAGGCCAGAGTGGCTGAAGCGAAGTCCTGAGTGGGAGAGAGCTGGATGGTGTGCACAGGGACAGCTGGAGTCTTTGCCCGGGGGTTGAGGGTTCGCTCATAGGTACAACAGGGAAAGCAGAATTCTTGGGCCCAGATGCAGGGAGGTGCGTGAGGCAGTGGTGGGAACTTGTGGAAGTTCTCTTCTGATTGCTTCAATTTGGTACTTTGGATTTGCCTCTGAATTGGTGTGCCCTATTTGCGGTTATCCCCTTGCCCATCCCTCCATCAGAACTCTTGTTTTCATTATAAGACTGAAGAAAAACAGCACCCAGTGAAGGCATATGCCATCTCCTTTGCTTCTCGTACACTCCAGAGCCTGGGCAGTACTGGCTCCCTGTCCTTCCCACATCCAGGACCAGTTCCTCTTCTTGCCAACCCCCACAGAACCTGTCTCTCCTTGGGACACAGGTGAACTCGGGCCCTAGCCTCCCTCTTATCCATGGTTTGTGGGGGTGTGCAGGATACTGAGTTCTCTCAGTTAAGACAGCTGCATTCTGATCAGCCCTGCTCTGGACTCACCTTTCTAGCAGTGTCCAGTACAGTCATGCATCACTTAATGACGGATATATTCTGAGAAATGCATCATTAGGTGATTTCGTCACTGTACTAACATCCTAGAGTGTCCTTAACACAATCCTAGATGGGAGAGGCTACTACACACCTGGGCTACGCGGTGCAGCCTGTTGCTCCTAGGCTACAAACCTGTACAGCATGTTACTGTGCTGAAGACTTTAGGCAATGGTAACGCAAAGGTATTTGTGTATCTAAACAGAGAAAAAGTATGTTAAAAATATGGTATAAAAGAGAAAAAAAATGGGCCAGGCATGATGGCTCACACCTGTAAACCCAGCACTTTGGGAGGCCAAGGAGGGCGAGTCACTTGAGGTCAGGAGTTCAAGACCAGCCTCGCCAACATGGTGAAACTCCATCTCTATTAAAAATACAAAAAATTAGCTGGGTGTGGTGGCACGCACCTGTAGTCCCAGCGACTCGGGAGGCTGAGGCAGGAGAATTGCTTGAACCCAGGAGACGGAGGTTGCAGTGAGCTGAGATCGTGCCACTGCACTCCAGCTTGGGTGGCAGAGTGAGACTTCACCTCAAAAAAATAAAATTAAATTAAAAATTTTAAAAAGAGAAAAAAATGGTATCCCTGGCCAGGTGCAGTGGCCTGTGCCTGTAGTTCCAGCTACTAGGGAGACAGTTGGGAGAACTGATTGAGTCCGGGAGTTTGAGGCTATAGTGGGTGATGATGGTGCCTGTAAATAGCCACTGCTTTATAGTCTGGGCAACATAGTGAGACGCCACCTCTAAAAACAACAACAACAGCAACAACAAAGCAAAACAAAATTGTACACCTATATAGGGCACTTACCATGAATGGAGCTTGCAAGACAGGAGGCTGCTCTGGGTGACTCAGTGAGTGAGTGGTGGGTACTGTCTGCTACTGTAGGCTTTATAACACTGTATACAGTGTACACTAAAGTGACTTAAAATTTTCTTGGGGAAGGCACGGTGGCTCATGCCTATAATCCTAGCATTTTGGGAGGCCGAGGCAGGCACATCACTTGAGCCCAGGAGGTTGAGATCAGCCTGAGCAACATGGTGAAACCCCATCTCTACAAAAAATAACAAAATTAGCTGGTTATGGTGGTGTACACCTGTAGTCCCAGCTACTCAGGTGGCTGAGGCAAGAGAATCGTCTGAGCCCACGAGCTCGAGGCTGCAGTGAGCAGTGATTGTGCCTGGGTGACAGGGTGACACAGCAAGACTGTTTCAAAACAAACAAACAAAACCCACCTTTACTAAAAACACAAAAATTAGCTGGGGTGGTGGAGCACGCCTATAGTCTCAGCTATTTGAGAGGCTGAGGTCAGGGGATCACTTGAACCTGGGTGGCAGAGGTTGCAGTGAGCTGAGATTGCTCCACTGCACTCCAGCCTGGGTGACACAGAGAGACTCTTAAAAAAATTTTTTTTAAACTTTTAGACTCCTGTAATAACACTTAGTGTCAAACACAAACACATTGTAGAGCTGTATAAATACATTTTCTTTCTTTATATCCTTATTCTATACACTTTTTTCTATTTTTACAATTTACTGCTTTTGTTTTGTTTTTGTTTTTGTTTTGAGACGGAGTCTCACTCTTGTCACCCAATCTGGAGTGCAGTGGCACAATCTCGGCTCACTGCAACTTCCACTTCCCAGGTTCAAGTGATTATCCTGCCTCAGCCTCCCAAGTAGCTGGGACTAAAGGTGTGCATCGCCTTGCCCAGCTAATTTTTATATTTTTAATAGAGACAGGGTTGCATCATGTTGGTCAGGCTGGTCTCGAACTCCTGACCCCCGGTGGTCTGCCCGCCTCAGCCTCCCAAAGTGCTGGGACTATAGGCATGAGCCACCGTGCCCGGCTTTTTTTAGTTTTCAAACTCTTTTATTAAAACACAAACACACACAGTAGACTAGACCTACACAGGGTCAGGATCTTCAACATCACCATCTTCCACCTCCACATCTTGTCCCACTGGAAGGTCTTCCGGGACAATAACACGCAGGGAGCTGGCATCTCCTCTGATAACAATGCCTTCTGGATTACTCCTGAAGGACCTACCGGAGGCTATTTTACAGTTAATGTGTTTTTCTTTTTATAAGTAGAAGGTCTATGCTCTAAAATACTGATTAAAAGTATAGTATAGTAAATATATAAACCAGTAACATCATCATTTATAATCATCATCAAGTATTATGTACTGTACATAATTATATGTGTTGTACCAGAGGTCTCCAACCTTTTTGACACCAGGTACTGGTTTCATGGAAGACAGTTTTTCCACAGATCAGAGTAAGGGGGAGGGATGGTTTCAGGATGATTCAAGTGCATTACATTTGCTGTGCACTTTATTTCTATTATTATTATATTGTAATCTATAATGAAGTAATTATACAATTCACCATAATGTAGAATCAGTGGGAGCCCTGAGCTTGTTTTCCTGCAACTAGACATCCCATCTGGGGGTGATGGGAGACAGTGATAGATCAGGCATTAGATTCTCATTAGGAGTGCACAACCTAGATCCCTGGCATACGCAGGTCACAATAGGGTTCCGATTCTAGGAAAATCTAACGCTTCTGCTGATCTGACAGGAGGCGGAGCTCAGACAGCAATGCCAGTGATGGGGAGTGGCTCTAAGTACAGATGAAGCTTTCCTTGCTGGCTGGCTCCCCACTCAACTGCTGCTGTGCCGCCTGGTTCCTAACAGAACACGGACCAGCACTGGTCCATGGGTTGGGGACCCCTGTGCTATACTTTTATATGACTGGCAGTGCAGTAGGTTTGTTTACACCAGCGTCACCATAAACACTGAGTAATGCATTGGTTGCGCTAACACTTAAGAAGGTTATGACATCATTAGGCCATAGGAATTTTTCAGCTCCATCATAATCTTATGGGGCCCCATCTATATGCAGTCTGTCATTGATAGAAACTCTGTCATAAATTCATGACTGTAATTGGATTTGTGCTTGCCTTTTTTTTTGCCTTGCCACCCTCTTCCTAAAACTAGATCCTGAAGGACTTGACCAAAACTGCTTCCCGTTCTTTCTCCAGAGCCCAGCATGTGTCCTGTGGTATATAATGAAATGAATTTGGGCCTCCGGAAAAAGCAATTCCTAAGTGTGTTCCGCAGGTGCCTGGCAGCGAGGATCCTGTTCACATGCGCCCACCCACTGAGCCTTAACTGTGGGAATTAGGCATTCTTCCTAAATGGTGTGACCTCAGGCCCTTTTAAAATCTGAATGCTTACTAATATCATCCAAGGCCATGAATATACTTCGGAAAATACAGTCTATTACTCTCTTTTTTTTTCTTTTTTTTGAGCTGGAGTCTTGCACTGTTGCCCAGGCTAGAGTGCAACCGGGCATGGTGGCTGGCACTTGTAATAGCAGCTACTTGGGAGTCTGGGGTCTCTTGAACCCGGGAGGTGGAGGTTGCAATGAGCCAAGATGGTGCCACTGCGCTCTAGCCTGGGTGACAGCGAGACTCCCTCTCAAAACACAAACAAACAAACAACAACAACAACAAAAACCCCCCCACACATTAGGGGTAGTTATTACTGTGATTTTCCAAAGGGATTTTTCTCTTTCAAGCAGCAGTTTGGAACTCTTACCTGTTGTTTGCTGGTTATTACCCAATGGGCCAAGGAGTGAAATTTTTGAAAAATTAAACACTAGCTAGGTGTCACCACCAAGTGAATGCTGAATATCAAAGTCATCATTAATATTCATAAAGTAAGCCAGTGGAGACCAATGACTACACTGGTTAAAATCTGGTTTGCACAGAATATTTTAGGAAAACACTGTTTAGGACCCAGTATCCTCCCTCAGTGTGGAAGTCAGTGAATGAAAATTGTATTTGACAAGTTGTTCTTTAAGAAGACACTGCTTATGTGAAAGGAAGTCAACTTGAATCCAGTTATGTGTGTCTGTCTCTTACATAAAAAGCCCAGCGGTAGGAATTACAGAGTTGGATGTGCTATGATCTAAACGTTTGTGTCCCCACCCCTGCAAATTCATATGTTGAATTTTTTTTTTTTTCCTTTGAGATGGGGTTTCACTCTGTCACCTAAGCTGGAGTGCAATGATGTGGTCGTGGCTCATTGCAGCCTCAACCTCTCAGACTCAAGTGATCCTCCTGCCTCAGCCTCACAAGTAGCTGGGACTGCAGGCATGCCACCAAAGCTGGCTAGTTTTAAAACTTTTTATAGATACAGGGTTTCCCTGTGTTGCCCAGGCTGATTTGGAACTCCTGGGCTTAAGCAATCCTCCCACCTCACCTCCCAAAGTGCTGGGGTTATAGGCATGAGCCACCATGCCCGGTTTGTATGTTGAAATTTTAACCCCCAATTTTTTTTTAACTTTCATCCTCAAAGGAGGTGATTAATCCCCAATTGATGGTATTATGAGGTGGGGCCTTTGGAAGCGATGAGGTCATAGGATGAAGCCCTCGTGACTGGGATTAGTGACCTTATAAGGAAGGCCCAGAGAGCCCACTAGTTCTTTTCTCTGTCTGAGGACACAGCAAGAAAGCACTGGCTGGCACAGTGGCTGACGCTTGTAATCCCAGCACTTTGGGAGTCTGGTGTGAGAAGGTTGCTTGAGGCCAGGAGTTCCACACTAGCGTGGGCAACATAAGCAGGACCCCGCCGTCTATAAAAAGTTAAACAATTAGCCAGGTATGGTAGCACATGCCTATAGTTCCAGCTACTCTGGAGGCTGAAGTGGTAAGATTGTCTGAGCCCAGAAGTTCAAGGCTGCAGTGAGCCATGATTGCACTACAGCACTCCAATCTGGGTGATAGAGCAAAACCCTGTCTCCAGGAAAAAAAAAAAAAGTTATCTAAAGAGAGTTTGATAGACCTAACTCATCCTTCCCACCAGGCCCCACCTCATAGGCCACTGCCCAGGCAACAGAGTGGCCATGTGGGTCCATCTCACTGTGGCTGGGGTAGGAAATGGGATCACATGGTCTGCCTGGGGCAGCCCCTTCAGTGGGGGGCTGTGGGCTGGGCATTTCACCTGCAGGAGACTGTGGGGGTGAGAGGAAGCAGAAGATATGCTGTGGGAAGAATCTTCATGGACCAGGAGGTAAGTGAGCTAGACTTGGAAGAATGGGTGGGATTCTAGCAAGCTGAGATGGGTAGAACATTCCAAGAGGGGTAAAGGAAATAAAGTATATATTACAGAGCAGTGGTTGGAGCTGGGAGGTATGGGGAGATGGGGAGGGCAGGGAGAGGGGAGGGGAGAAAGAGTGGAAGGAAATCAGGCAGGGTTGTGCTGAGGCCAGAATGGGTAGGGGCTGTATTTTGGGTAAGCTGGGAGAAAGTGGAACTGATGTTCTCTGAGCTGTGCTCTAGGAATCAGCGAGCAGATGGAGGCTGGAGGTAACTGGGAAGGAGCCCACACCTTTCCGGGCATCCTTTGTCATCCATCTTCCTATGTCCAGGCAGGAGCCAAACTGCCCTCCAACCTGGCTTGCACTTGGCTGAACAGACAGTCACTGCCCACTGAGTACCTGTGGGCTCTTCTACCTTTCCAGAACCCTGGCTGCTGGCCAGTGGGCTAGTGCTGGTCAACTGGCTATAATCAGAAGTGTGACCTATGTGGGAAAGAAAACAGAGTCTTGGGGCCCCAAATTCACTATGCCAAAGGGAAAGTTAAGTTTGGGAACTGAGTCACAGAAAAACTGCCTTCCTTTTGTTCTCAAACAGATAGCTGTAGTTTCACAATCCTGTGTCATAGTCGCATTCATAAGCCAGGTTCCCACAACTATAGAAGGCTACATATTTCTCAAATTGTTCACAAGGAAATTCCTTGTGGGCCCCTAAACCTTTCAGAATACACATTCCCCTATAAGCTAGCTCTAAAATCAAGTTCTATTAAATTTCACCCTGACAATGTCAATTACCAGCTCATCTTCACAGGGACAGGATAAGGACAAGACTAGAAATCATCCCTCCTCCTACCCCAAGACAAATGCATAATTGACTTTGTCCTCTGTTTCATATGTAAAAGGTACATTCACTAAGGCTAATCGGAATCTAAGATTGTAGCCATTGTCTACCTTCCCAGGAGCCGAGGTTGCAGTAAGCTGAGATCACGTCACTGCACTCCAGCCTGGACAACAGAGCTAGACTCTGTCTCAAACAAACACACACACACACACACCACCTCCAATAGGCCAGGCTGCTCATGCCTGTAGTCCCAGCACTTTGGGGAGCTGAGGCAGGAGGACTCTTGAGTCTAGGAGTTGGAAACTAGACAGGGCAACATAGAGAGACTCTGTCTCTGATTAAGCAAACAAACAAAACCACAAAAATTAGGATAAGATCCACATACTTCTGGCTCCAGGAAAACAGAGTCTTGAAGAGTGGCTGCGGCAGACTGGCTCCTTCACCCTGGCTCCGCTGCAGCTGCTACCGAAAGTTCTGTCTTCCCCAACTCCCTGATAGGTTCATGCACCTGGACAGTGGCATGAGCCATTCCCCACACCTAGAATGCCCTCACATGTCTCCTGTCCCCCTGCCTCTCTGGCCTGTTTTTGCTCCCTCCACCCTCTAGAACTCCCTCCAGCTCCTTACGGCCTGGAGGTCCCTGCCCACAGTCCCTGCTGCCTCTATGAGGTGCAGACAAGGGATCATCATTGTCCCCTCCCCAAACTCTGTGCCAGGCATGATGCTGGGTGCTATATACAGAAGTGAGCAAAATGAACACAGTTCTTGCCCTCCTGGAGCTGATGGTCTTGGCGGCAAATAATCAGACAAATAAATCTAGAAATCTTGCCCCGAAGGAAAAACAGGTTAGGAGGGATCTATTCTAGAGGCGGGTGGGGGTTGCCAGGGAAAGTCTCTTCAAGGAGGTGTAGTTTTGTTTTTCTTGTGGTTTTTTAGAGATGGGGTCTCCTTCTGTTGTCCAGGCTGGAGTGCAGTGGCGCGATCACGGCTCACTGCAGCCTCCAATTCCTGGGCTCAAGCCATCCTCCCACGTCAGCCTCCTGAGAAGCTGGGACTAACAGGTAAGCACCATCATGCCCAGCTGAGGAGGTGGTTTTTAAACTGATGCTTCCTCAGGGTGGAGAGGCCTTGCTGGATAGCAGGCAGGAGTGTATAGGAGAAGGAAAAGCATGTGCCCAAGCCCTGAGCAAAGGTGGGAGAGGGTAGAAGAATGACCCTAAACTGCAGAACCCTGCAAAACCCAGGACATTCTCCTTCCCCAGCATTTCCTTTTCTGCTTCTCTTTCTCTCCCCCATCCTGTTTTCCCACCAGCCCCGCCCCCTACCCTTAACTATGGCAGGTGCCAGGGATGCACTTAGCACTGTGCTTAGGCTTAACACACTGTCATCCCCCAGCAGCCCTGGGAGACAGGTGTAATCATACCCATTTTACAGACCCAGTAACTGAGACTTAGAGAGGTTAAGAGACCTGCCCAGGGTCGCTGACCAGCGAGTGGTGAAACGCGTATTCAAGCCGGGGCCTGGTGTTTGTGCTGCCCTGTCTGTCCTGAAGAACCCTGCCTGGAGCTTGCCTTGTGCCCCACGGTCCTGCCCAGGCAGGTGGCTAATCCCCTTCTTGCCTTGCTCACTTTCTCCCTGCCAGGTTAGGGGATTGTGGAAGTGGAAGAAGCCATGGCACAGGGCCAAGCTGCCTTTCAGGAGCCCTGCACCCTGCCACTGGTAATGGAAGACCAAGACAGTGCTGAGCTGTGAATGGTTGAACAGTTTCAGCCCAAACCACTCTATGGGCATTGTTTTTGCTGCTGGCTTCAAGCGCATCTGCCACAGTCTCAAAGAAAGTAAAAGTTGACCTGGAATGGTAGCTTACACCTAAAATCCCAGCACGTGGGAGGCCAAGGCAGGAGGATTGCTTGAGGACAGGAGTTCAAGAACCAGCCTGGGCAACATAGGGAGACTCCCTCCATCTCTACTTTTTAAATACGTTTAAAAATAAATAAATAAAATGGAGCCTCAGTAAATCTGAGGTCCAATTGCAGTTCCAGTGGGCACCAGGAAGAAGCCTAGGGCAGGAACCTGCCTTTACTGGGCGCCCCCCATTCCCGATGCAATCACCCATGACATTCCATTAATTGACAGCAGCCTCTGGAGAGGCAGTGGTGACAGAAACTCTCATTTGATTGCTGAATGAACTGAGGCTCTTGGGGTTCAGTCACATGCCTAAAGCCACACAGCCAGCACAAGGGGAGCTGGAGTTGGAACACAGGTCTCCCTAACCCCAAAGCCCCCATTTATCTCCAGCCACTGTACTTCCAGCAGGCCTGGCAGGGTCTGGGAGAGAGGCCAGGCCCTCGCAGGGTGGTCTAGCAAGCCAGGGCCAACCTGGCTCCCAGGAGCTGTCTATAAAGCTTCCCTGATGAGAGACACTTGGGGTCTTCCCAGCTCTTTGCTTGAAAGTTTTCTTAGAAATGTCTTTCTAGCACTGTGGTCAAGTATTTTTGGAAGTTTCTAAGCATCTCAACACTTGGAAAAGTGCATGGTTAGGCCGGAGAGAAGACTCTCAGGGAGTTGTCCCGAGGGAATGAAACTGGTGATCCAGGAGGTGAAATCAGCCTCATTTCTTTATGATTCTGGGACCTTTTCCTGACCCCAGGACAGATCTGGGAAGCGGTAGGTCAATAGGCTCCTAGTTTGTTTGTGTGATGGTGGTGGTGGGTGAAGGGTGAACTGAAGGGTGAGGTTTCCCTCCCTGTAGACACAGGCGCTCTCTTCTGCTGTCTCCTCGTAAGACCCTGACAGCTTAACTGACTAATAATTTCTAGAAGCGGGACTTCTTCTTGGTACCCTCCACAGAGGTCCTGGGGCAGGATGTAAAAGGAAAGAAAACCCACCCTTTCAGGAGACCAGGAAAGGGAAGTTTTATGGATTTAGGAATCTAAGCCACAGTAGCTCTGAAATGAGTCATGATTTCTTAAGCACACACCACATTAAGCAGCTCATCTAGGCATTGTACATCTATTTTTAATACCACTATTGATGTATATCTTACATATTGTATAACTTACTCATTTCAAGTGTACAATTCAGTGAATTGCTAGTAAATTTACCAAGTTGTGCAGCCCTCACCATAAATCCATCTTAGAGTGCATTTCCATGACTCTAATAAAAGTCCTCAGTCCCATTAACTGTTAATCCCCATTCTCCCCCTCCTCCCGGCAACCTTTAATCTAGTTTCTTTTTTGCAGAGATGGGGTTTCACTATGTTTGCCCAGGCTGGTCTGGAACTCCTGGCCTCAAGCAATCCTCCCACTTCACCCTCCCAAAGTGTTGAGATTAGAGGTGTGAGCTGCAGTGCCCAGCTCCATAATCTATTTTCTGTCTCTATCTAAATTTGTCTTTTCTGAACATTTCATAAAAACGGAATCATAACCGGCCAGGCGCGGTGGCTCACACCTGTAATCCCAGCACTTTGGGAGCCCGAGGTGGGTGGGTCACTTGAGCTCAGGAGTTCCAGACCAGCCTGGGCAACATAGTGAAACCCCATCTCTACTAAAAATACAAAAAAAAATTAACCAGGCATAGTGGCGCCTGCTTGTAATCCCAGCTACTCAGGAGACTGAGGTAGGAGAATCACTTGAACCTGGGAGGCAGAGGTTGCAGCGAGCCGAGATTGTAACCACTGCACTCCAACCTGGGTGACAGAGCAACACTGTCTCAAAAAAAGAAAAAAAAAATCCACAAAATAAAATAAATAGGCTGGGTGCAGTGGCTCACACATGTAATCCCAGCACTTCGGGAGGCTGAGGTGGGTGGATCATGAGGTCAGGAGATCAAGACCATCCTGGCTAACACGGTGAAATCCCATCTGTACTAAAAATACAAAAAATCAGATGGGCGTGGTGGCAGGCGCCTATAGTCCCAGCTATTCGGGAGGCTGAGGCAGGAGAATGGTGTAAGTAAACCCGGGAGGCAGAACTTGCAGGGAGCCGAGATGGCGCCACTGCACTCCAGCCTAGGCGACAGAGCAAGACTCCATCTCAAATAAATAAATAAATAAATACAAGGAAGCATACAGTATGCATTGTTTTGGGTCTGGCTTCTCTCTCCATGTAGCGTTTGCAAGACTCATCCATGGCATAGCATGTATCAGTAGTTTGTTCTTTATCATTGCTCAGTAGTATTTCATTGTGTGGATGTACCACATTTTATCTATCCATTCACCAGTTGATGGACAGGTGGGTTGTTTCCTTTTTTTTAAAAAAAAAAACAGGATCTCATTCTATTGCCCAGGCTGGAGTGATGTGATCATGGCTCAATGCAGCCTCAACCTCCTAGACTCAGGTGATCCTCCTGCCTTAGCCTCCTAAGTAGCTGGGACTACAGGCATGTGCCACCATGCCTGGCTAATTTTTTTATGTTTTTTGTGGAGATGGTGGTTTTCCCATGTTACTCAGGCTGGTCTTGAACGCCTGGGCTCAAGGGATCCATCCACTTTGGCCTCCCAAAGTGCTGGGATTACAGGCGTGAGCCACTGTGCCCAGCCTTGTTTCCAATTTTTGGCTATTATGAATAATGTTACTAAGAACATTTGTGTGTAGATAGGCTAAATCCTCACAACAATTCTGTCAGGTGGGCATTGTCATCCTCACTTTACAGATGAGGACACCAAGGAGCAGAGAGATTAAGTAATTCACCCAAGGGCACGCAGCTGAAATATTTCATCAGGCCTAGGAAGCACATTTTTCCTATATTTTCATGCTTCTGAAACTGGGATGCATCTCATAATCCGTGGCTTGTCATAGCTTACTTGGCGGCATTTTCCCCTTTCCTCATGATACACAAAATGATGGTATATTTTACAATCAAGGGCATCTTGATGAGATATGGCATTAAGTGGCTGGCCTTAGAGGTCTCCCTTACAGTTCATTTTTGTGTTAGGCCTGTTGGTTGCAAGTGACAGAAATCCCACTCAAAGGGAAATTTACTGGTTTGATAGTGGGAGAGGATCCTTGGACTAGGTCTCTGGGTTGGAGGAAGAGCTGCAGGGACCCTGCAAGGGGACTCCACACAGTTAGGTCTCTGTCTGTCTTTTGTTGCTGCTCATCTTTGCCAGCAGGCTCTGTTCCTCCATGAGGCAACCCCCGCTTCATAGTCCAAGGAGTGAAGTAACCGGGAAAACCTCTCTTCCTACCTATGTGCATCAATTCTAAGGGAGAATTCTGAATGGTCCTGCTGGGATCACATGTCCATCTCGGGCCCATCACTGTGGCCTGGGGAATGAGTCCCTCAAGGATCCAGCCCTGGTGGACATGCCCTTCCTTGTGGGTAGAAAATCTGTTGCCAGGCCAGGCACAGTGGCTTATGGCTTTAATCCTAGCACTTTGGGAGGCTGAGGCGGGCAGATCACCTGAGGTCAGGAGTTTGAGACCAGTCCGGCCAACATGATGAAACCCTGTCTCTACTAAAAATACAAAAATTAGCTGGGTGTGGTGGTGGGTACCTGTAGTTCCAGCTACCCAGGAAGCTGAAGCAGGAAAATTGCTTGAACCCATGAGGCAGAGGTTGCAGTGAGCTGAGATAGCGCCACTGCACTCCAGCCTGGATGACAGAGTGAGACTCCATCTCAAAAAAAAAAAAGAAAGAAAAAAACAAGAAAAGAAAAGAAAATGTGTTGCCAGAAAGAGGGTAAGTAAGTGAGTTGGGTGGGCCGGAATCATTAAACCTTCAGGCCACTATCACATGGTGTCACTCATTGTCATGTGATTATAGATATTACTGACTAAGGGGGTCTTTAGAAAAAATATCTGAAGTTTTTGATTTGTTTATTCTGTTGTGAGGTAATATTCTAAAGAGGTTAATTATACCTCTAAAAACTGTGTTGTTTGAAAATTAGCTGGGTGTGGTGGTGGACTCCTGTAATCCCAGCTACTTAGGAGGCTGAGGCAGGAGAATCGCTTGAACCTGGGAGGTGGAGGATGCAGTGAGCTGAGATCGTGCCACTGCAATCCAGCCTGGGCAACACAGTGAGACTCTGTCTCAAAAAAATAATAAATAAATAAATAATTAAATAAATAAATGTGTTGTTTGAAGGACTTAATAAAGCAATAAAATATTCATGGAATATACTAGATTTAATTATGTTTAAACTTCTCATCAAGTAAAGATTTGTTTGCAGACAGTTCTCTAATAAAAACACGAAAAATCTTTCAGGAAACTAAACCCGTGGATTTGCCATATTGAATTTAAGCTTCTAAGTATTGGTTTATATTTAACTCTGGCTTTAAACTGTGTGATATGACTTTTGCATCTCCCAAAAGATTTGGTACCTTTCTACCTCCACCCTTTTGCTCAAGTTCCCTTTGTTTGAATTGCCCTCCCCACGTCCATCTATCCAAATTCTACCTTCAATTGAATATCACTGTCTGCAGGGGTCTTCCCTACTAGCTCTATCTGAAGGTAGTTTCTCTTGTCTTTGAATTCCCACAGCCCCCTCACTAGGATTAGACACTCATCAGAGAAGAGCTTATAGCAGCATAATTTCCTGACCATTTGTTGCATTTTCCCTTCCTATGTCTTCATTTTCCCATTTTAAGAAAATAGGCTCTTCTGTGCCTTTGCCTCAGGAAAGGTTAAGTCACAGGGCTTCAGGCACTTAAATCCAATATCATTCAGATAGAGATTAAGCTGCTATAACACAGACCCCCAAAATGCAGTCATGCAAAAAGGGTAGAAGCTTATTTCTCTCTCATGAACCAATCTGGAGGTGGGCAGCAGTGGTTTGAAAAAAGAAAGCTGCTTGGCTCCACGTTGTTATTCAGAAAACCAGGTTTCTTTCTTGTCTGTTGTTCCTCCGTCTTCTAGGGTATTGTCTTCATCTGCATGGTTGCAGCCGGAACACTATCCCCTTTGTGTTCCAGCCTATGGAAAAGGTAAAGAATTTAGAAAAGCATATGCTTCATGTTTTATGGCCAAGGCTTGGAAATGACGCACATCACTCGCACTCACATTCCATTGTCTGGAATTACATCACATGGATGCATCATATAGATGCATCTAGCTAGAAATGTGTTCTCTCTCTAGAGCAGCGTGTGCTTATTTAAAAGTCAAGTATGTGGCCAGACGTGGTGGCTTACGCTTGTAATCCCAGCACTTTGGGAGGCCGAGGCGGGTAGATCATGAGGTCAGGAGTTCGAGACCAGCCTGACCAACATGGTGAAACCCCATCTCTACTAAAAATACAAAAAATACAAAAATCAGTTGGGCATGGTGGCGGGCACCTGTAGTCCCAGCTACTCAGGAGGCTAAGGCAGGAGAATCACTTGAATCACTTGAACCCGGGAGGCAGAGGTTGCGGTGAGCTGAGATTACACCACTGCACTCCAGCCTGGGTGACAGAGTGCGTCTCCATCTCAAAAAACAAACAAACAAACAAAAACCCCTCAATTATTAGGAAGGAGGGGAGAAGATATTTTGAGGCATAACTAGCAGCTGACTACATTTTATGTTTTGGCTTTAGTTTTCTCAGAGCTGGTGTCATTGAAGAGATTATGCTGAGTGCTTCTGGGAAGTGGGGATAAGCAGTAAGACCAAGAAGAGAGAGTTCAGGGAGAGAAGAGGGCTCCTGTGCCAGTGATCTATTGCTACATAATAAAACATCTCAAAAATGTTAGTGTTAAATATTGACAACATAGGTGAGCCGGGTTGTGATTTTAAAAAATTAAAAAAGAAAAAAATATTGACCACGTATATTATGCTCACAGATCTACTATTTTTGTAGCATTTGGTGGAGACAGTTTATTTCTACCCTACTCAGTATCAGCTCAAACATCTCAAAGCCTGGGTGCTGAGATCATCTGAGGGCTCTCTCAGTGACCTGTCTGGTTATTGCGGGTTGTTGGCTGGGACTTTAGTTTGTCTCGTGGCTAAAACACCTACATATGGCCTTTCTGTATGGATGTGTGGCTTTCCCATAGCCTGGGGCATAGGTTCTAAGAGCAAGCCTCCTGAGAGCAATTATAAGCAGACACTTATTGCCTTTTATTTTTATTATCTTTTTATTTATTTTTTGAGATGGAGTCTCACTCTGTTGCCCAGGCTGGAGTGCAGTGGCACAATCTCAGCTCATTGCAACCTCAGTCTCCCAGTCTCATCTCTGCCTCAGCCTCTCCAGTTGCTGGGATCACAGGCACACACCACCACACCCATCTAATTTCCTATTTTTAGTAGAGGCAGGGTTTCACCATGTTGGCCAGACTGGTCTCGAACTCCTGACCTCAAGAGATCTGCCTGCCTTAGTTTCCCAGAGTGTTGGGATTACAGCCGTGAGCCACAGTGCCTAGTTTATTGCCTTTTATTTATTTTATTATGTTTCATTTCATTTTATTGTTTTGAGAGAGTCTTGCTGTGTCGCCCAGGCTGGAGTGCAACGGCGCAATCTTGGGCTCACTGCAACCTCCGCCTCTTGGGTTCAAGTGATTCTCCTGCTTCAGCCTCCTGAGTAGCTGGGACTACAGGCACCCACCTTGGCCTCCCAAAGTGTTGGGATTGCAGGCATGAGCTACTGCACCCGCCCAATTTTAAATCTTAAGTATTTATTTTACTTATCACCTATGTAAGAAAAAATATAACCACCTCACCAGAGAGAGATACCACTGCTTAGGATGAGGCTGAATTTATTTAGGTAAAAAATAGTGAGTCGATTTAAAGAAGTACCTTAAGTAAATAAATCTGAGTGAGGACTAGAGAAGGCTCTGCAGCAAGTTCAGGGTGCAGTGCAAGCTACTCTTTCTCTTGGCCCTTATGATCCACAATAGCTACTCTTTCTCTTGGCCCTTATGATCCACAATATCCAAGTGTCTGTGGCAATGGGGATGCTATATGGAGGCCCTGGGAAGCACCAGTAAGAGAATCATAGCACAGGCCTCTAGGGTTTGGGAACAGATGCACAGCCTGTTCCACAGATACCTGTTCTTCTGGCTTGCTGCTGGTCCCTGGTAGAAACAGAACACCTAGTTAGGGGTCGTGAAGTGGCCGCATACACACTGCGTATTGTCTTACTTACCCCACCACTGGACTGGGCACGTGCAGCAGCAATCTCTAATCACGTGGAGACTGCATATGTATACTGGGCTGGAGCAGGCTCAGAGGGCACAAGTGAGCTGTGCGAGCAGGTGGGGCAGACTCCTTCGACAGTGATTCTTGCCATATTGCCTGTTTTCCTTTATTCCTGGGACCTCATAGAAAGTTCTTTGTGTCGGCCGGGCACTGTGGTTCACGCCTGTAATCCCAGCACTTTGGGAGGCCGAGGCGGGCGGATCACCTGAGATGAGGAGTTTGAGATCAGCCTGGGCAACGTGGTGAAACCCCGTCTCTACTAAAAATACAAAAATTAGCCCCGTGTGGCCTGTAATCCCAGCTACTCGGGAGGCTGAGGCATGAGAATCACTTGAACTCAGGAGGCTAAGACTGCAGTGAGCCAGAGATCACACCATTGCACTCCAGCCTGGGCGACAGAGCAAGACTCTGTCTCAAAAGAAAAAAAAAAAAGTTATTGTGTCAGTTGTGTCAGTTGACAGAGGAGGAAAAAAATCCAGGCTTGGTTTATAGATGGTTCCTGCACAACAGAGAGTGGACAGCTGGAGCCCTCCAGCCCCCCTCCAGGGTGGCCCTGAAGGACAAGTGGTGAAAGAAAATCTTCCTGGGGGGCAGAACTTCAAGAGGCACATTTGTTTGTCTACTTTGCCTGGATGGAGAGACAGCCAGATGGAGGGATCGACGTAGATTCACTGGCAAGAACATGGAAGGTGATAAGGAGGTCTGGGGAAGAAGTATGTGGACAGATCTCTTCAAACAGGCCCAGAATATAAAGATATTTGGGTCCCATGTGAATGCACACCAAAGGGTATCACTGCAAAGGAGGCTCTTGACTATCAGGGGAACAAAGCATATTCTCTGGAGGTTAGGCTGTCTCTTTTTCCAGCTACCATTGCTTGCCCAATGAACCTATGTAACAAAGTGGCTGTGTGGCAAGACTGGAGGCTATGCACGAGCTCGACAACATGGACTTCCCCTCACCAAAGCTGAGTAAGCCATCTACTAACTGCCTAATCTGCCAACAGCAGAGACCAACACTGAACCCACTGTGGCTCCTTGTGGGACCCAGCCAGCCATCTAGTGGCAAATTGATTACACTGGACTTTTTCCATCATGGAAAGGACATTATACACATATTCTGGATTTGCTTTCCCTGTTCATCTTGTTTCTGCCAGCACCACCACACATGGATTTACAGAGGGCCTTCCTCACCATCCTTAATGCTCCACTCAGTACTGCTTCTGATCAAAAGATGAGCAACAATGGCCTACTGCCCATGGAAAAAACTGTTTTTTTGTTATTGTTTTTCTTCTTCTTTTCTTTCTTTCCTTCCTTCCTTCCTTCCCTCCTCCTTCCTTCCTTCCTTCCTTTTTCTTTTTTTTTTTCTGAGATGGAGTTTCACTCTTGTTGCCCAGACTGGGGTGCAATGATGAGATCTCAGCTCACTGCAACCTCTGCCTCCCCAGTTCAAGCAATTCTCCTGCCTCAGCCTGCCAAGTAGCTAAGATTACAGGCACCTGCCACCACACCTTGCTAATTTTTGCATTTTTAGTAGAGAGGGGTTTTCCTCATATTAGCCAGGCTGGTCTCGAACTCCTGACCTCAGGTGATCCGCCCACCTCGGCCTCCAAAAGTGCTTGGATTACAGGGGTGAGCCACCGTGCCCAGCCCTTGTTTGTTTGTTTTTAAAACAGGATTTCGCTCCGGCACCTAGGTTGGAGTGCAGTGGTGTGATCTCAGCTCACTGTAGCCTCAAACTCTTGAGCAAGTGATCCTCCCAGCTCAGCCACCCAAGCAGTTAGGACTACAGACACACACCACCACGCCTGGCTAATTTTTATTTTATTTTATTATTTTGTTTTGTTTTGTTTTGTTTGAGACAGGGTCTCGCTTTGTTGCCCAGGCTGGAGTGCAGTGGCATAGCATTCGAGCCTGGGAGCTCATAGCTCACTGCAGCCTCAAACTCTTGAGCAAGTGATCCTCCCAGCTCAGCCACCCAAGCAGTTAGGACTACAGACACACACCACCACGCCTGGCTAATTTTTATTTTATTTTATTATTTTGTTTTGTTTTGTTTTGTTTGAGACAGGGTCTCGCTTTGTTGCCCAGGCTGGAGTGCAGTGGTGTGATCTCGGCTCACCGCAACCTCTGCCTCTCCGGTTCAAGTAATTCTCTTCCCTCAGCCTCCCAAGTAGCTGGGATTATAGGCACCTGCCACCAAGCCCAACTAATTTTTGTATTTTTAGTAGAGACAGGGTTTCACCATGTTAGCCAGGCTGGTCTCGAACTCCTGACCTCAAGTGATCCACCCGCCTTGGCTTCCTGAAGTGCTAGGATTACAGGTGTGAGCCACCGTGCCCAGCCACGCCTGGCTAATTTTTGTATTTTTAGTAGAGACGGGGTTTCACCCTCTTGACCAGCCTGGTCTTTAACTTCTGACCTCGCGATCCACCTGCTTTGGCCTCCCAAAGTGTTGGAATTACAGGCGTGAACCACTGCACCCGATCTCACTTTTTTCTCTTCTTTTTCTTTTGTTTCTTCTTTTCTTTTCCTTTCTTTTTTTTCTTTTCTTTTTTTTTTTTTTTTTTTTGAGACAGAGTCTCGCTCTGTCGCTCAGGCTGGAGTGCAGTGGTGCGATCTCGGCTCACTGCAACCTCCGCCTCCCAGGTTCAAGTGATTCTCCTGCCTCAGCCTCCCGAGTAGCTGGGGTTACAGGTGTGCGCCACCACGTCTGGCTAATTTTGTATTTTTAGTGGAGATGAGGTTTCACCATGTTGGCCAGGCTGGTCTCGAACTCCTGGCCTCAAGCGAACCGCCCGCCTTGGCCTCCCAAAGTGCTGGATTACAGGCATGAGCCAACACGCCCGGCCCCAGAGACCACTTTCGCTGGGCAGAGGGGATGGAGCTGCGGGGAACAGGCTTGCGCGCTGCGGAGCCGGGAATTACTGAGTCCCACGAGGCGCGGGCAGGACTGGCGCTGTTTTTTTCCAGCTCGCGGGCTCTCCGTTCATAATATGACATCTCCAACAGTCAGCTCGGAGGCAGCTGAGCACTAACCCGCTTTGTTTTCCAAAGTGCCACTCTTCACCCACTCGGCAGGATGTGCGGCACCTTCAGGGCCGCAGCTGTAGCTCGCGGGCTCCAGGCGTTCACGTGGCTGGGCCAGGCGCAGGAGGCTGCCCTCACCCGTGGGACGGTGCCCCCCAGGCCCCGGGACGGGAAGGAGCTGAGGCGACGGCGGGAGTGGGCCCTGCCCCCGGGAGGCTGAGGCCTCAGGAGCGGACCTCACTGCAGGCAGCCCGGGTGGGAACGGCGGGGGAGTCCCAGGTCGTGGGGGTGACCCAGCAGCCAGAGCTGGCGGAGATGGGGCCGTAAGGTGGGGAAACCGCGGGAAGGGCGGGTGGCGGGAACCCCCTGGGCAGGCGGGCGCGTGGGGGCGGACCCGGTGGGCGTGGCGGGCTTCGGGGGCGTGGCCTGGGCGCTGAGGCCGTGTCACGTGACAACGACCGAGGCTTGAGGTGCAGTTGGGCGAACCGGAGGCGTCTGGAAGGATCAGTTTCGCGTTTGGGGGAAAGGTCTCTCTGGCACCTGGGGCTGGGGAGGGTGAGCCGGAGGAAGAGCGCCCGGGAGAGGCGGCGATTTCAGAAGTGCCTGAAAAGGGAGAAGCCCGCCCCGGAGCCACGACAGTGGGGACCGCTGGAGAGATGCTGGGGACCGGCCTCCACGACCTGGGGGGGAGGGGGGAGGGGACGAGCGGCGGGCACCCTGAACCCTCAGTCCTCGAGGCCCTGACAGCGACCCTCTCTCATGCTGACCCCGAGGAGGGGTTGGAAGGAGCAGCTGGCCCCACGCCCGGTTTCCCAAGACTGCGGGCAGCGCTCCTTAGGAGTCCGTCCGGGGCCGGCCGCTTCCGCCACTGACAGCCGAGTCGCCCGGGCTGCAGGAAGGGCCTGGTGCGCGGCCATCTGCTGACCAGTCTGGAGCTAGCGTGGTGGCCTCGGCTGCGCTGACAGTGAGGCTACCGAGCTCTCTTACACGCCATCAGGCTTCACAGGCCCCTCACCCGGCTAAGCCCGGGCATGGCATGCCTTGAGGGTATCCGAGTCTGTGACATCTTAGCAGAAATCCAAGCTAGCCCTCCCCACCCTCTCCACTCTACCTTCCCTTCACTTGGAATCGGAACTGTTTTATTTCAGCTCCAAATGTGATGATGATGACCCAATAAAATCCACCGTGAATTGAGCCCTCACCGTGTGTGCCCCGGCATTTGTCATGCGTTCTCTCATACAATCCCCGAACCTCCTACCACTTTCCTTATTTTTGCCTGGCCAGCACTAATTGTAAAACTGAACACTTACTATTACAATGTTTTAATTGACTCAAATTTAAACTTAGAGGTGCTATGCGAAATCACAGGTTTGATGTGCAATGTTTATTTCACTAATTCATATACAGTATATAGACCTTGAAAATGTTTGAAACTGGCCGGGCATGGTGGCTCACGCCTGTAATCCCAGCACTCTGGGGGGACGAGGCGGTCGGATCACCTGAGATCAGGAGTTCAAGACCAGCCTGGCCAACATGGAAAAACCCTGTCTCTACTAAACATACAAAAATTAGCCAGGCGTGGTGGCGCGCACCTTTGGTCCCAGTCACTCGGGAGGCTGAGGCATGAGAATCACTTGAACCCGGGAGGCAGAGGTTGCAGTGATCCAAGATTGTGCCACAGCACTCCAGCCTGGGCAACAGAGCAACTCCGTCTCAAACAACAACAACAACAACAACAACAACAAAAATACATACATACACACATTTAACAAATTGGATCGGTCTCTTTTCTTTTCTTTTCTTTTTTGAGACTGAGTTTCGCTCTTGTTGCCCAAGCTGGAGTGCAATGGCGCGATCTCGGCTCACCACAATCTCCCCCTCCCGAGTTCAAGCGATTCTCTAGCCTCAGCCTCCCGAGTAACTGGGATTACAGGCGCGTGCCACCACGCTCAGCTAATTTTTTGTATTTTTAGTAGAGACGGGGTTTCACTGTATTAGCCAGGATGGTCTCAATCTCTTGACCTTGTCATTTGTCCCCCTCGGCCTCCCAAAGTGCTGCGATTACAGGTGTGCGCCACTGCGCCCGGCCTTTTTTTTTTTTTTTTTTTTTTGAGACAGGGTCTTACTCTGTCACACAGGCTGAAGTGCAGTGACACGGTCACAGCTCACTGCAGCCTCAGCCTCCCGGGATTCAGGCGCTCCTCTCACCTCAGCCTCTTGAGCAGCTGGGACGGCAGGCGCGCAACAGCACGCCTGGCTAATTTTTGTATTTTTTGTAGAGATGGGTTCCGCCATGTTGCCCCAAGCTGTTCTGGAACTCCTGGGCTCAAGCAATCTGCCTGCCTCGCCCTCTACAAGTGCTGGCATTACAGGCATGAGCCACCATGCCCAGCCCTGCCTCATTCTTTTTAATGGTTATGTGGTATTTCTTTTTAAAATTTTTGGTTTGGGTTTTATTTTAGGGTATGTTGCCTAGGGTGGACTCGAACTCCTGGGCTCAAAAAATCCGTATTTTATTGTTTTATTTGACTATGAATTATTTAGTTGTTTTATGTTCAGGCAGCTGATGTTTCTAGTTGTATATTTCTATTAATTTTAGCTTAATTCCATTGTGATTGAAGAACATACTCATGTAATTGCAGTTAACATTTGTTAGGCTTTATACAGCTCTGCAAATGAACAACTTTGGTAAAAATTTTCCTTGTGAATTTGAAAAGAATGAATTCAGTTGTTGAGTTCAGAGCTCTATATATGTTAGTTGATGAAGTTTGTTAATTGCATTGTTCAAATCTATATCTTTACTTCTGTTTTTTTCTCTCAGCTGATATAAAATATATATTTTAAAGTCTCCTACAATGATTGTGAATTTATTTGTCTACTTCTCTTTTTAGTTTTCTCTGCTCTGTATATTTTGAACCTGTGCTGTTAGGTGCATACAGATATAGCATTGTGATGTCTTCCTTTTTGATTGCTTCCTTTAGCATTATGAAATGGCCTCTTTACCTCTTGTTACATTTCTTCCCTTAAAGTGTACTTTTATGTTTGTTGTTTTTATTTTTGAGATGGGGCCTCACTCTGTCGCTCAGGCTGGAGTGCAGTGGCCTGATCAGGGATCACTGTAGCCTCTACCTCCTGGGCTCAGGACATCTGGGATCCCACCTGAGCCTCCCGAGTAGCTGGAATTACAGGCCCACACGACAACCAGCTTTCTTTCTTTTTTTTTTTTTTTTTAGGCAGAGTCTCTCTGTCGCCCAGGCTGTACTACAGTGGCATGATCTTGGCTCAGTGCAAGCTTCACCTCCTGGGTTCACGCCATTCTCTTGCATCAGCCTCCTGAGTAGCTGGGACTACAGGCGCCTGCCACCACACCTGGCTAATTTTTTGTATTTTTAGTAGAGACGGAGTTTCACTGTTGTTAGCCAGGATGGCCTCGATCTCCTGACCTCATGATCAGCCCGCCTCGGCCTCCCAAAGTGCTGTAATTACAGGCGTGAGCCACCATGCCCAGCCTAATTTTTGTATTTTTTGTTTATAGAGGCAGGGTTTCATCCTGTTGCCCAGATGGGTCTGGAACTCCTGAGCTCAAGTGATACGCCTGACTCCGCCTCCCAAAGTGCTGGGACTACAGGCATGAGCCACTGTGCCCAGTCATGTTTTCAGGGAAGATAGTAATATTAAGGTATATTTTTATTTTTCTTCCATTCTTTCTTTGTCCTTTTATGTATTTTATTTATATATATTTTTTTGAGACAGGGTCTTGCTGTGTTTCCGAGGCTGGAGTGCCGTGGCCTGATCACGGCTCAGTGCAGCCCCGACCTCCTGGTCTCAGGTGATGCTCTCACCTCAGCCTCCCAAGTAGCTTGGATTACAGGAGTATGCCACCATGCCCAGCCAATTTTTGTATTTTTTGGAGAGGTGGGGTTTTGCCATGTTGCCCAGGCTGGTCTTGAGTGTTTCTGCCAAAAATGCATAACCTGATCTAATCTGGAAACAGCCAACAAACCCAGAATGTGGAACATTCTTTTTTTTTTTGAGAAGTTTCACTCTGGTCGCTCAGGAACTTCTGAACTCAAGTGATCCATCCAACTCCACCTCCCAAAGTGCTGGGATAACAGGTGTGAGCCACTGCGCCCCGCCTCCTCTTGTCATTTGATTTAAAGTGTGCCTATTTGATGTAGCATTGTTTGCTGATTTTTAAAAATAGTCTTAGAATCTTACTTGGAATATTTAATATATTTACATTTTGCATTTAATTATCATATAATTAGGTTTATATTTATTGTATCTTTTTTTTTTTTTAAGATGGAGTCTCACTCTGTCGCCAGGCTAGACTGCAGTGGTGCAATCTCGGCTCACTGCAACCTCCGCCTCCCAGGTTCAAGACATTCTCCTGCCTTAGCCTCCCGAGTAGCTGGGACTACAGGTATGTGCCACCACGCCCAGCTAATTTTTGTATTTTTAGTAGAGTCGGGGTTTCACCATATTGGCCAGGATGTTCTCAATATCTTGACCTCGTGATCCGCCTGCCTCAGCCTCCCAAAGTGCTGGGATTTGGTCCATCTTTTAAATGTTGTTTCCTCCTCCTTTCTTGTCTTCTTTTGGATTAATCAAACACATTTCCTTCTTTTGTTAGTTTTACATTCTTTTTCTGTTCTGTTAGTTATTATCCTAAGGGTTATATAATATAGATACTTGACTTATTATGGTGGAACACAGAGTATTGCTTTAACCACAGCTCCAGTGCTGCAGAACATGTTTTAAGTACATTTATTGCCTCCTACTTTTTCCATTATTGCTGTCATGCATTTTAATTCTACAAATATTTTAAACTCCTTATGTCATTGCAGTTATTGGCTTATCCACATATTTACCTTTCTGTGTTTATTTGTGTTTTTTGTGTTTCTATGTCTCTCTATATTTCCTCTGCCTGAAATACTCTCTTTTGTAAAAGGTATAAACCTGCTTGCAACACAATTCCTCATTTTCTTTTTTTTCTTTTTTGCCCCCAGTCTTTAATTAACCTTCAGTTTGAAAGGAAAATATTGAAGCCTATAGAATTCTCGGTTGGCAGATGTCTTTAAAGTGCTCAGAGAGATGTTATTCCATTGTCTTCTGCATTCCATTATGTCTGTTTAGAAGTCAGCCAAGCTGGGCGCGGTGGCTCAAGCCTGTAATCCCAGCACTTTGGGAGGCTGAGACGGGCGGATCATGAGGTCAGGAGATCGAGACCATCCTGGCGAACACGGTGAAACCCCATCTCTACTAAAAAAATACAAAAAAAAAAAAAACTGGACAGGTGAGGTGGTGGGTGGCTGTAGTCCCAGCTACTCAGGAGGCTGAGGCAGGAGAATGGCGTAAACCCGGGAGGCGGAGCTTGCAGTGAGTTGACATCTGGCCACTGCACTCCAGCCTGGGCGACAGAGCGAGACTCCGTCTCAAAAAAAAAAAAAAGAAGTCAGCCATAAGTCATATTATTGTTCCTTGGTAGGTAAATGTCTCTTTTGTTCTTAAGCTGCTTTTAACATTTTCTCTTTGGTTTTGGTTTTCCTCAGTTTGACTGTGGTGTCTTCAGCTGTGTTTTTCTTCACATTTATCCAGCTGGTGGTTTGTTGAGCTTTTTGAAGTAATAGGGTGAATATCTTCCATCAGTTTTGGAAAATTCCTGGACATTATGTCTTCAAATAATTTTTTCCTGCTCCATTATCACTCTCCTATCCTTCTGTGACTCCACTTTCATACATTCTCTTACCTGATTTTTTTCCCATTCTTTATTCTCATTGTGTTTTACTTGGGGTGTTTTCCATAGATTCATATTCCAGGTCAAAAATCCTGTATTCTGCTGTGAAATCTACCTAGAATCTGAGTTCTTAACATCAGATGATAAGTATTTCAGTTCTGGAATATTCATCTGATTCTTTTTTATAGATTTCTTTTTTTCTTTTTTTAAGAAAAGGTCTCACTCTGTCATCCAGACTGGAGTGCAGTGGCACAATCTCAGTTCACTGCAACCTCCACCTCCCGGGTTGAGGCAATTTTCATGCCTCAGCCTCCCAAGTAGCTGGGATTACAGGCACACGCCACCATGCCCAGCTAATTTTTATTTCTATTTTTTGGTAGAGACAGAGTTTCACCATGTTGGCCAGGCTGGTCTCGAATTCCTGACCTTAAGTGATCCACCCACCTCGACCTCCCAAAGTGCTAGGATGACAGGCGTAAGCCACTGCACCTGGCCTTCTTATAGATTTCAGATCTCTCGTGTAATTCTCTCTGCTTTAATCTATCTTTCATTCTATTTTCTTAAGCATACTAATCTTATTTATTTAGAGACAGGGTCTTCCCAGGACAGAATGTAGTGGTAAGATAACTCACTGTGGCCTCAACCTTCCAAACTCAAGTGATCTTCCCAGTGATCCTCCCACCTCAGCCTCCCACGTAGCTGGGACTACAGGCACATTGCACCATGCTCAGCTAATTTTTGTATTTTTTGTAGAGACGAGTTTCACCATGTTGCCCAGGCTGGTCTGGAACCCAGAGCTCAAGTGATCAACCCACCATGGGCTCCCAAATTGCTGGGATTACAAGCATGAGTCACTATGCTTGGCCATCTTATTTATTTACCAATTTATTTATTTATTTGAGACAGGGTCTCACTCTATCACCCAGGCTGGAATGCAGCGGTGCAATCACGACTTACCGCAGGCACCACCTCCCTGGACTCAAGTGATTCTCCCACCTCAGCCTCCCGAGTAGCTGGGACTACAGTTGTGTACCACCACGCCCAGCTAATATTTGTATTTTCTGCAGAGAAGGAGTTTCACCATTTTGGCCAGGCTGATCTCAAACTCCTGAGCTCAAGTGACCTGCCTGCCTTGGCCTCTCAAGGTGTAGGGATTACAGGTGTGAGCCACTGCACCCGGCTATCATGTTTATTTTAATATTCTTGTGTGCTAATTCAAATATCTGGATCCTCTGTAGTCTGATTTTTCTCTTGATCGTCACTTACATATTCTTCCTTCTTTGTAGGTCTAAAAAATCAACAACCAAAAAACAACCCAATTAAAAATGGGCAAATGGGCCAGGTGCAGTAGCTCACACCTATAATCCCAGTACTTTGGGAGGCTGAGGTGGGCGGATCATGAGGTCAAGATACCACAACCATCCTGGCCAACCTGGTGAAACCCTGTCTCTACTAAAAATACAAAAATTAGCTGGGCATGATGGCACATGCCTGTAGTCCCAGCTACTCAGGAGGCTGAGGCAGAAGAATCGCCTGAACCCAGGAGGCAGAGGTTGCAGTGAGCTGAGATGGTGCCACTGCACTCCAGTCTGGTGATAGAGCGAGACTCAAGAAAGAAAAATGGGCAAATGACACTGGAGGAAGAAAATGGCAAAAAGTAAAAAAGAAAAAATGGGCAAAGAACATGAACAGAACACTTCTCAAAAGAAGACATACATGCAGTCGACAAGCATATGAAAAAATGCTTGCTATTACTAATCATTAGGGAAATGCATATCAAAACCACAATGAGTGACCATCCTATACCAGTCAGAATAGCTATTATTAAAAAGTCAGGTGGGGTGCAGTGGCTCACTCCTGCAATCCCAGAATCCAGGAGGCCAAGGAGGGCAGATTGCTTGGACTCAGGAGTTTGAGACCAGCAAACCCCATTCTCTAGAAATCCCATTCTCTAGAAAAATTAAAAAATTAGTCAGTCATGGTAGTGCGTACTTGTAATCCCAGCTACTTGGTGGGCTGAGGCAGGAGGATCGCTTGAATTCAGAAGGGCGAGGCTGCAGCGAGCCAAGATCGTGCCACTGCACTCTAGCCTGGGGAAGAGAGGGAAACCCTGTCTCAAAAAAAAAAAAAAAAAAAAGGTCATCCTTTGTTGCCACATCCAGTGAATAAAAAAATTAAACCAAAAAGTAACAAATGCTGTGGAGATTTCAAAGGAAAGGGAACACTTATACACTGCAGGTGGAATGTAAATTCATTCAGCTATTGTGGAAAGCAGTCTGGAGATTTCTCGAAGACTTAAAATAGAACTACCGTTCAGCCCAGTGATCCCATTACCGGGTATAGGTATATACACAAAGGAATATAAATCACTCTACCATAAAGATACATGCATGCATATGTTAATCACAGCACTATTCATAATAGCAAAGACATGGAATCAGCCTAGATGCCACCCATCAACAGTGCACTGGATAAAGAAGATGTGGTACATATATACCATGGAATACTAGACAACCATAAAAAAAAACAAAGCCCTGTCCTTTGTGGCAACATGCATGGAGTTGGAGGCCATTGTTCTAAGTAAACTAATGAAGGAACAGAAAACCAAATACTGCATGTTCTCACTTTTAAGTGGGAGCTAAAAACTGAGTACACATGGACACAAAGAAGGGAAAAATAGATACCAGAAACTACTCGAGGCTGGAGGGTGGGAAGAAGGTGAAGATTAAAAAACTACCTATCAGAGCTGGGCACAGTGGCTCATGCCTATAATCCTAGCACTTTAAGAGGCTGAGGTGGGATGGGTTGCTTGAGCCTAGAGTTTGAGACCACCCTGGGCAACATGGTGAGACCTTGTCTCTATGAAAAAAATTTTAAAATTAGCTGAGTGCCGTGGCACATGCCTGTAGCCCCAGCTACTCAAGAGGTTGAAGCAAGAGGAACCCTTGAGCCCATGAGGTCGAGGCTGCAGTGAGCAGTGATCATACCACTACACCCCAGACTGGGTAACAGAGTGAGTCCCTGGATTTAAAAAAAAAGAAAAGAAAAGACGGGAAAAGAAAGAGAAAAAAAAACACTACCTATCAGGTATTATGCTGATTACCTGGGTGACAAACTTGTCTGTACATTAAACCCCTGAGACATGAAACTTACCTGTGTAACAAGCCTATGCATGCACCCCTGAACCGAAAAGTTGGAAAGGAAAAAAAAAGGCTTCTTGAGTTCCCACTTTCTTCTTTAGTTACTGCCCATTTCTCTCCCCCCCTTTTTTTTTTTTTTTTTTTGAGACAGTATTACTCTTGTTGCCCAGGCTAGAGTGTGGTGGCGCAATTTCCGCTCACTGCAACCTCCGCGTCCCTGGTTTGAGCGATTCTCCTGTCTTAGCCTCCTGAGTAGCAGGGATTATAGGCGTCT
>NW_012116132.1:891591-892280 GCF_000951035.1 Colobus angolensis palliatus | reverse complement strand
TTTTTTTTTTCTTTTTTGAGACAGAGTCTCCCTCTGTTGCCCAGGCTGGATTGCGGTGGCACGATCTCAGCTCGCTGCAGCCTCTGTCTCCCGGGTTCAAGCGATTCTTCTGCCTCAGCCTCCTGAGTAGCTGAGACTATAGACGGGTGCCACCATGCCCGGCTAATTTTTGTATTTTTAGTACAGACAGGGGTCTCGCCATGTTGGCCAGGCTGGTCTGGAACTCCTGACCTCAGGTGATCCACCCACTTTGGCCTCCCAAAGTACTGGGATTACAAGCGTGAGCCACCTCGCCAGCCCCATCCAATTCTCTTTTTAAAAGCATTTCCCCTAACTGCTTGTTTTGAAATCTTTACTTCCTTTCCTTTTTTTTTTTTCTTTTTGAGACAGGGTCTTACTCTGTTGCCTAGGCTGGAGTACAGTGGTGTGATCTTGGCTCACTGCAGCCTCCAACTCCCAGGCTCAAGCCATCCTCCCACCTCAATCTCCCAAGTAGTTGGGACTATAGGCATGCACCACAGTACCCTCTTTTTTGTTCATTTTGTTGTTGTTTTCTGTACTTTTTGTAGAGATGGGGTTTTGCCACATTGGCCAAGCTGGTCTTGAACTCCTGGCCTCAAATGATCTGCCGGCCTTGGCCTCTCAAAGTGTTGTGATTGCAGACATGAGCCACTGCACCTGGCTCGCTT
>NW_012116132.1:887802-891541 GCF_000951035.1 Colobus angolensis palliatus | reverse complement strand
TCCCAGGTTCAAGCGATTCTCCTGCCTCAGCCTCCCGAGTAGCTGGGATTACAGGCGCCTGCCACCATGCCCAGCTAATTTTTGTATTTTTAGTACAGACAAGGTTTCACCATGTTGGTCAGGCTGGCCTCCAACTCCTGACCTCATGATCTGCTTGCCTTGGCCTCCCAAAGTGCTGGGATTACAGGCGTGAGCCACCATGCCCGGCTGGCCCTTTCTTTCTTTTTGAGACAGGGTCTCATTCTGTTGCTCAGGCTAGAGTGCAGTGGCATGAACTCAGCTCACTGCAGCTTCCGGCTCCTAGGCTAGGTTCAAGGGATTGTCCCGCCTTAGCCTCCCAAGTAGTTGGGACCACAGTTATATGCCACCATGCCCGGCTAATTTTTGCATTTTTTGTAGACATGGGTCTCACTATGTTGCCCAGGCTGTTCTCAAATGCCTGGACTTAAGCAATCTACCCGCCTTGGCCTTCCGAAGTGTTGAGATTACAGGCAGGAGCCACCATGCCTGACCTCTAAATATATTTTAAACTGCAGCCATTATGACCCTTTACCCCTTCAGCATCTACCTCAAAGAACAAGGGCATTCTGTTTACAATCATAATACTGTTATTATTACACATTCAGTAAATTTGAGAGTAATATGTTATTTAATATACAGTGCTTTTTAAAATCTCCTCAATAATTTCCTTTTAATGTTTTAAAAAAATCCAGACTCTTATACACACTGGGCTCTCAGAAAAAAATAAACCTAGAATCCAATGAAGGATTGATTAGTATGCAATTAATTATCATGTCTCTTAAATCACCTTTAATCTAGAACAGTTCCCCTGCCTTGTTTCATGAAATTGACCTTTTTTTTAAGTTGAGATGGAGTTTCACTCTTGTTGCCTGGGCTGGAGTGCAATGGTGCAGTCTTGGCTTACCACAACCTCCGCCTTCTGGGTTCAAGGGATTCTCCTGCTTCAGCCTCCTGAGTAGCTGGGATTAAAGGCATGCACCACCACGCCTGGCTAATTGCGTATTTTTAGTAGAGACAGGGTTTCTCCATGTTGGTCAGGCTGGTCTTGAACCCCCAACCTCAGGTGATCCACCCACCTCAGCCTTCTAAAGTGCTGGGATTATAGGCTTGAGCCACCACACCTGGTCGACATTTGTTTTTGTTTTTGTTTTTTTTGGAGTTTAGGCAAGTTGCTTTGTACGATGTCTCAACTTTTTTTTTTTTTTTGAGACAGAGTCTTGCTCTGTTGCCCAGGCTGAAGTGCAATGGCACGATCTCAGCTCCCTGCAACCTTCGCCTCCCAGGTTCAAGCGATTCTCCTGCCTCAACTTCCCGAGTAGCTGGGATTACCATGCTGTGCCACCATGCCCAGCTAATTTTTTTTTTTTTTTTTTTTTGAGATGGAGTCTTGCTCTGTCACAGAGGCTAGAGTGCAGTGGCACGATCTCAGCTCACTGCAACCTCCACCTCCTGGGTTCAAGTGATTTTTGTGCCTCAGCCTCTGGAATAGCTGGGACTACAGGCACACACCACCATGCCTGGCTAATTTTTTTTTGTATTTTTAGTAGAGACTGGGTTTCATCACATTGGCCAGGCTGGTCATGAACTCCTGACATCAGGTGATCCACCGGCCTCGGCCTCCCAAAGCGCTGGGATTACAGGCGTGAGCCACTGCGCCTGGCCCAATGTTTTACACTTTGGATTTATCAGGTTGTTTCTTTATCCTTATTATTATATTCAGTTTAAACATTTTGGCTCGACGTTTGGGTGATGTTGCGTCCTCAGTATGATGTCGGTTTGTCTCCTTTTTGATGACATGAAGTTTCATCATTTGATTAAAGCCCTAGTTTCTCTTGAATTCACTCTAATCAGGTTTTGTTCCTCTATTTCATCAAAACTGTTATTAGGATCACCAATGACCTCTACAAATTCAATGGTCAATTCTCAGACCTCACACTCCAGTTGACTTAGTAGTATTTGACACCGTAGATCATTTTGTCTTCATTGGTTCACTTAGACTTAGTAGTATTTGACATCGTAGATCACTTTCTTCTTTTGAATTCCAGATAATCACATATGTCTGGCTTTCTTCCTCTCTGCCTATTTCTTCTCAGTCTTCTTTGGAGCTGTCACTCAGTCCCTAAACTCTAAATGTTGAGTTCCTTTGCCCTTAGAGCTCCTCTCTAATTTCTATCAGCACCTACTTCCTTGGTGATCTCGGCTAGTTTAAGACCATGTTGATGATTTCCAAATTTATATCTCCAGCCCAAATCTCTCTCCTAAACCCCAGGTTCATATCCAATAGTCTACCTGAAATCACTAAAAAGTCTAATTAAGTACCTCAATCTTAACACGTCCAAAACTGAGCTCTTTATATTTCCGAAACCTGTTCCCTCACGGTCTTCTCTATGTTAAGCAATAGCAACTTCATGCAGTTGCTCAGGTGAAAACCCTGGTCCCATTAACCACCACCCCCCACACTTTTTTTTTCTCATGCCTATATCCATTAAGTCCTAGCCATCCTCCTATCATTGTAAAATATCCAGAATGCCACTTTGCACACCTCCACTGCCACCACCCAAGTCCAAGCCACTATATCATGTCGAACTTAGATTACTGCAATAGCTTAATTGGTTTTCCTTTCTGCTCTACCCTTATTGCCCCCAGTCTATTCTCCAGACAGCAGCTGGAGTGATTTTGTTCAAACATTCGTCAGACCGTTTTTTCCTTCTGCTCAAAACTCTCCAGAGGTTTCCCATCTCACTCAGTGTCCTTGCAGGACCTATAAAGCACTATATGCTGTGGCTCCCATTACATCTCTGGTTTCCCACCATGCTTCTCTGCTCATTTGCTCCGCTGTGGCATGCTCACCTCCCTGTTGTTCCTAGAACATACCAGGCTGGCTCCTCCAATGGGACCCCTCACAGGACCTGAAATACTCTTCTCTCACATCTATGTGGCTTGCTGTCTCATTTTCTTCAAGACTTGACTTGAAAGATACCTCAGTGATGTCTCCCTGGCTACCCTAACTTCCAACATCTCCCCACAGTCCACAACACTTGTTATCCACATTCTTTTTTTTTTTTTTTCTTAGCATTTACCACTATCTGATAAACTATGTACAGATGGTCCCAAGTTATGATGGGACCATAAGTTGAAAATCTACAATTTTTCAACTTTTCGATGATGATAAAGTGACACACATTCAGTAGAAACTGTCCTCGGAGCACCCATACAACCATTCTGTCACTTGGTTTAGTATTCATGAGCTCTTCAACATTTTATTTAAAAAATAGACCAGGCACAGTAGCCCCCGCCTGTAATCCCAGCACTTTGGGAGGCCAAGGCAGGCAGATCACAAGGTCAGGAGTTCAAGAACAGCCTGGTCAATATGGTGAAACCTCATCACTACTAAAAAAAAATATATAAAAATTAGCCAGGCGTGGTGGCATGTGCCTGTAATCCCAGCTACTCAGGAGGCTGAGGCAGGAGAATTGCTTGAACCCAGGAGATGGTGGTTGCAGTGAGCCAAGATTGCGCCACTGAACTCCAGCCTGGGCTACAGAGCAAGACTCTGTCTCAAAATCAAAAAACAAAAAACAAAAAGGCTGTTAGATGGTTTTGCCCAACTATAGGCTAACGTTAAGTGTTCTGAGAACTTTTTTTTTTTTTTTTTTTTTTTGAGACAGGGTCTCACTCTGTCACCCAGGCTGGAATGCAGTGGTAAGATCTTGGCTCA
>NW_012116132.1:880202-887407 GCF_000951035.1 Colobus angolensis palliatus | reverse complement strand
ATTCTCCTGCCTCAGCCTCCCGAGTAGCTGGGACTACAGGCGCCCACCACCTCGCCCGGCTAGTTTTTTGTATTTTTAGTAGAGACGGGGTTTCACTGTTTTGGCCAGGCTGGTGTCGAACTCCTGACCTCAGGTGATGGATCCACCCACCTTGGCCTCCCAAAGTGCTGGGATTACTGGGGTGAGCCACTGCGCCTGGGGTAATTTTTGTATTTTTAGTAGAGACAGGGCTTCACCATGTTGGCCGTGCTGGTCTTGAACTCGTGACCTCAAGTGATCTGCCCATCTCAGCCTCTCAAGGTGCTGGGATTACAGGCGTGAGCCAACATGCCTGGCCATTCTGAGAACATTTAAAGTAGGCTAGGCTAGACTGTGATGTTGTGTATGTTAGGTGTATTAAATGCATTGTCGATTTAGGATATTTTCAACTTAGAGCCAGTTTACTGGGAGATGGCCCTATCCTAAGACAAGGAGTGTCTGCATTTGCTTCATCTTTATTGTGTTTTTTCCCACTACAATGTAGCTCCATAAAAAACTTTGTTCACTTCTGTATCCCCACAACAGTGTCTGGTACATAGAAGGTACTCCATAAATACTGAATGAATGAATGAATGAGGCATAGGGGGACTGGGTGATTTGCCCAAGGTCACTCGGCTAGTACAGAGGCAATTTAATTCCTGAGCGTGAACTGTTGCTTTTTGAAGACAAGGTCTCTCTTGCCCAGGCTGGAGTGCAAGTAGCACAGTCATGGTTCACTGCAGCCTCAACCTCCTGGGCCCAACAGATCTTCCCTCCTCAGCTTCCTGAGTAGTTGGGACCACAGGTGGGTGCTACCATATCTGGTTATTTTAAATGTTTTTGTAGAGACAGGGTCTCACTATGTTGCCCAGGTTGGTCTCAATCTTCTGGCCTCAAGTGACCCTCCTGCCTTAGCCTCTTACAGGCGTGAGTCACCACACCCACCTCAGAGCCTGAACTCTTAACTGTGCAGCTACACTACAAATAATTACTTCCTTAAAAAAATAATTTTTAGGCCAGACGTGGTGGCTCAGGCCTGTAACCTCAGCACTTTTGGGAGACTGCAGTGGGTGGATCACTTGAGGTCAGGAGTTAGAGACCAGCCTGGCCAAAATGGTGAAACCCCGTCTCTACTAAAAACACAAAATTAGCTGGATGTGGTGACTCAATGTTTTTGAGACGGAGTTTTACTCTTGTTGCCCAGGCTGGAGTGCAGTGGCACCATCTCGGCTCACTGCAACCTCCACCTCCCGGGTTCAAGCGATTCTCCTGCCTCAGCCTCCCAAGTAGCTAGTGGTTAAAAAAAAAAAAAAAAGTATTCATAATGACTTTGAGAATGCCTCTTAAGTAGTTTCACTACTTGCATTGTTACTGATTCATTTGCTATCATGATAAAGTTGTAACCCACCTAGTTCTATTTAACTTTTTTTCATAAAATCCAACTCCTGCATGATCTATTTCATTTTGAGACTAATATTCACTGGCATAAGAATCATAGCTATTCAGTAGGGATGCTACTTGGAAAAATAAGTTTGAAACCAGGTTTTGCCCTACAATTCTGCAAGGAACAGTATATATGCTAGCTTGCTTTATCAGAATTTTAGATTCTAGTTCACTTACTATTGTGTCTGGCTTTTTTTTTTTTTTTTTTTTTTTTTTGAGACAGAGTCTCACTCTGTGGCTGGAGTGCAGTGGTGAGATCTAGGCTCACTGCAACCTCCACTTCCTGGGTTCAAGTGATTCTCCCACCTCAGCCTTCCGAGTAGGTGGGATTACAGGCATGCACTACCATGCCCAGCTAATTTTTGTATTTTTAGTAGAGATGAGGTTTCACCATGTTGCCCAGGCTGGTCTTGAATTCCTGACCTCAAGTGATCCTACCACCTTGGCCTCCTAAAGTGCTGGGATTACAGGCGTGAGCCACTTTGCCCGGCCAGGCCGTGTGTTTTTGTATCTACTTTCATTTAGTCCTCAAAATAACAAATCAGTCACCATATATTAAAGTTACAGAAGCTTAAGGTTGACATGGAGGTGAGCAGGACCACTCATTCATTCTAGCATTAATTTGACAAATTTTTATTCAGATTTACTATATATCAGCACGGGGGCTATAATGGGAAATACAGCGAACCCCCCGTTCTTGTAGCATTCTAGTGGGAGCAGTCAATAAAACAGTAGATAAATGGCTGGCGCAGTGGCTCATGCCTGTAATTGCAGCACTCTGGGAGGCCGAGGCAGGTGGATCACCTGAGGTCAGGAGTTCAAGACCAGCCTGACCAATATGGTAAAACCCTGTCTCTACTAAAAATACAAAAATTAGCCGGCCATGATGGCATGTGCCTGTAGTCCCAGCTACTTGGGAGGCCGAGACAGGAGAATTGCTTGAACCCTGAAGGCGGAGGTTGCAGTGATCTGAGATAGCGCTATGGCACTCCAGCCTGGGCAACAGAGTGAGACTCCATCTCAAAAGAAAAATGACAAATTAACAAGGTAATTTCAGATTTTGGTAAATACTAAGGAATGTGAAAAAGGGTGTGTGAGCAGAGGGTTTGGCTGGAACTTAAGTGGTGGAAAAAGATTGGTAAGGTCAGATCACATTAGGTTTCTCCTGAGTCTGTGAATAGTTTAGATTTTATCCAGTGTGCAATGGGAAGCCATTCGAGATCTTTAAGTGGGGAAATGACCTGAAACAATTTATGTTTTAAGAGTTTATCTGGAGACTGTGCAGAGGAGTCCAGAGGAGAGTAAGATGCATGGATGGATGCAGATAGATTTAAATTATTTCAAGAGTCCAGGTAAGAAAATAGCAGCTTGCACCTGTGATCCCAGCACTTTGGGAGGTCAAGGTGGGGGGATCACCTAAGGTCAGGAGTTTGAGACCAGCCTGGCCAACATGATGGAACCCTGTCTCTACTAAAAATACAAAAAAATTAGCTGGGCATGGTGATGGGCGCCTGTAATCCCAGCGACCTGGGAGGCTTAGACAGAATTGCTTGAACTCGGGAGGTGGAGGTTTCAGTGAGCCGAGCCGAGATCACATCATTGCACTCTAGCCTGGGCAGCAAGAGCAAAACTCCGCCTCAAAAAAAAAAAAAAAAAAAAAGGAGAAAGAAAAAAGAAAGAAAATGGCAAATAGCAGCTTGGATTAGGGCATAAGTGGTGAGTGAAAAGTTTTGGATGCCCCTTTGGAGGAAGGAGCCTAAAGGAATAGGTGATGACAGTGGAATTAAAGGGGGTAGGTTATGACTGAGCAGGTGATGGATGAGCAGCATGGTTTTGACTGCATACAGGCTTTTCTTATGATTTCTAAAATATCACCCTCAATCCTAATTTTGTCTTTCCTCCCAACCCCCATTTGTTTCTACTACTGCCAAGACTTCAACTTCTACAATTCCTGGCAAAATTAACCGTTCTAATTTATTCTATGTATCACTTAAGAGAATGGCCTTCGATTTAGCCTACGTGGGGACAAAGTCTACCTCCTTCATTTGCTGTTTCTTTACCTGTAAAATAGGGCATAAAACAGTACCCACTTCATAGTTGTTAAATTTTGAGTCGGGGCAAACTTTTGCATCCTCAGCATTTAGCAGGCCCTCAATATATTTGCAAATTTGAACGTATTTCCTCTTAAAGATTCTGGACTGTCAAAAAGGGCAAGAGCTTGGGCACTGTTCAAGCACTTACTCACCTACTTGTAATATAATAGCTGAGATTCCCCCCAGTTGCTTAAGAGGATGTTTTCAAATTCCTAAAGATTCTTCCAGTCATAGTATTCCCGATTTTCCTAAGACATTTACCTGAAATTTTTTTAATCTTAAAATATAATTTTCTGGGGTTTTTCATCTGTTAACTTAGACTTTAGTGAACTTTTCTGGAATCTTAAAAGGTGTTTATTGGCTATTTACTTTGCTATTGAAAAGTTGAAACAAAGTGGTGATTCTAGCTAGTCTCCATACATTTTGGGCCAAATTTGTTTTGGGCCAAATTCCAATTCACTCTAGGTTTTTTTCTGGCTGGGATTGTCATATAGCAGCTCTGAAGCATCATAGGAAAGAGGATTATCAGCCTAACAGTTACTGAGCATTAACCCAGGGATTAAAGAGCTGGCAGATCCACTTACACCTGAGTCAAAGGATAGTCCTGAGCTCAGTACTACTATGCATATTGGTCAGGTCCTAGTAAATTAAAAATGTCTTCCCAAATTCCGCTGCCTCATTTGTAAATAGTAAAAAGTTACCTACTTCATAGAAATCTATAATACACTCCCAATATTAACATGGCATTGTATAAGACAAATTCAATAAATTGACCAGACATCTGTGTACACACACAGAGTGCCAAGTTTATCTGTGCTTTTTTCTATCTGGCTCATTTTATAATGTTCAACTTACTGTATTACACCTGGACAGTGAGCACATAGTACTATTTGTTTAAACAAATTGAAATTTTGTTTAAACAAGGGATTGTTAACAACCACTTCGTGGGACAATTTAAAAAAAGGACTTTTAGAGCACTAAGACCTTTTGAGATTTTAGGATTCCAGGAACTCAACCAACCATATCGTCTACTTGTAAATAACTGGTCTTTATCAGATTCCAGCAGGTAACATTAACTTCCTCCCTTACTGGAGACACCTGTTTCTTCTGAAGTGTTTTTCATGGAAAGGCCATTTGGTCCTTTGCACTGAAAAACCGAACAGAGAACATTCAACTACAATTGGCTTTTAGTAACTTATATTTAGAAAGTACGAAGTGTTACCAGTACTTCCCTGTACAAGTGTATGCAAAAGATCACACTGAAAACTAGGATGCATAATAAAATGAGGCTCTTAAAATAATTAATTCTCCCATTAAAGAATTTTGTACTCACCTACAGTCAAAAGATTAAGTTAGGGCTAAAAATATTTTAACAGCAGTAAGAAGGCAAGCCCAGTGTTGTATCTTATTGACATAGTCTATTCTTGGCATAGTTACTAACATTTCATATCACTTTCTAGGGCAGTTTCAAACACTCAAATGTTAAAACTAATGGGATGTGTTCAAAGTCTTAGAAGGTTTAATTATCCTCATTTCACATTAATCATACGAATACTAAATAAAACAGGGCTAAGAATTACTAATGCTTGAGTAAGTTCAGGGTTAATACAGAGCATCTTAAAATAGCCCGATCTTGAATGCATTAATTTTTGAGCTTAAGACTGTTACACACTTTTTGTTTTTAAACATTCATGAAAGTTTAATCTACTTACAGATTCCACTATTTCCAGGTGATCCTGTTGATTAGCTTTTCGAATTACTGGTTCAGAAGACAACATATCCAAAGAGTTAAGACCACTGGGTAGTGGTAAACTTCTAAAAATCAGATATAAAGCCAGTTTCCTTTTGCCACCAAGTCTATACTTTGCTCATCTCTCAGTAAGTCTTGTCTCAGATATAAAGTGACTATTAAAGCACTTAATACTGAAATTATTTTGAATATAATTGTAGGGCAAGGCTGATAATAAAGACCAAAAGCAAGTATAGTTTAATGTATTTTAATAGCAAACTTACAGGAACAGCACAGAAGACAGACAACATTAAAAACATGTACTTGCATGTAGGACAACTCAGTTAGAAAAGTATAGTGAATGGATGGAATCTACTGTATGATAAAAATGCTACAAACACCATTTAGTTGCCATCAATAAGAAATTTACTTGTTTTAAAAAAATCCAAATGCTGGCATTGTCCAGAAAAATTTAACAGGTTTATTTATAATTATTATAAAGTTGAACCGCTGAAACTTGTTCACTGAAACATTTTAACTTGCATTAATGCTTTACGCCTCTGCATTTATATTAAAAATTCACACACAAATGAAAATGGAAAAACTGCCAATACCTGATTTCTGTCCCCTATTTTTCCACTCGCAATCATATACTTAGGTACCTTTTGACCCCATGGAAAAAAAATATCTAACGTTCAGAACTACCAATAACAGGAAGAAGAGAATTTTTTTTTTTTTTTTTTTTTGAGAATGAAATGTTTCCCATCATAGTGGATTCTTAAGCACGTTCTCCACGTATGCGGCGTGCTAGCTGGATGTCTTTTGGCATAATTGTTACACGTTTGGCATGGATAGCACACAGGTTGGTGTCTTCAAAAAGGCCAACCAGATAGGCCTCACTTGCCTCCTGCAAAAAGAACGAAGAAAGACTTATTGATGGTGTTATTTCCAATAGTTAAGACCCAACTATATGAATTAAAACAAAAAGGTTTTTGAACCCTTTAAAAAACCGACTGGGCAAAATGTTGACAATTTTACCAAATGCTTACATTTTAAAACCTGTGAGACAAAGCTCAAAAGCAGCTTATTAAAAAAAACAAAAGCTTAAGTCTTTTATGAAATTACACAAGTCAAATTACTTCGTTACTAGGAAACTTCACTTTTTCTAATGGTAACATGATTTCTAATAAACTGAAACATCACAAATAAAGCAAGAAATCCAATTTAACACTCTCATTCTTATAAGCAGAATCATGTTCAATCCAAATACTCCATCCTAGCCTAGTCTCACTCTGAATCCCATTCACACAGTATGTGAACCTCTGCCTTATCCAGTAGTATAATATGGTGAACTGGTTTTTATCACATGCTTCTCATCTGCCTTCCCTTTTATACCTGTTTTCTCATGAGAGTACTTTTGATTCCAGAACTTATCATGTTAGTTCTGTCTTTCTTTTTGAGATGGAGTGTTGCTCTGTTGCCCAGACTGGAGTGCAGTGGCGTAATCTCAGCTCACTGCAACCTCCGCCTCCTGGATTCAAGTGATTCTCCTGCCTCAGTGTCCCGAGTAGCTGGGACTACAGGCACGCGCCACCATGCCCAGCTAGTTTTTTGTATTTTTAGTAGAGAAGGGGTTTCACCACATTGGTCAGGCTGGTCTTGGACTCGTGATCCACTCACCTTGGCCTCCTAAAGTGCTGGGATTACAGGCATGAGCCACCTTGCCTGGTAGTTTTTGTTTGTTTGTTTGTTTATTTATTTATTTATTTAGTCAGTCTCCCTTTGTTGCCCAGGCTGGAGTGCAGTGACCAGATCTCGGCTCACTGCAAGCTCCACCTCCTGGGTTCACACCATTCTCCTGCCTCAGCCTCCCAAGTAGCTGGGACTACAGGCACCCACCACCACGCCCAGCTAATTTTTTT
>NW_012116132.1:871812-880152 GCF_000951035.1 Colobus angolensis palliatus | reverse complement strand
CCACCACGCCCAGCTAATTTTTTTGTGTTTTTAGTAAAGATGGGGTTTCACTGTGTTAGCTAGGATGGTCTCAATCTGCTGACCTTGTATCCACCCACCTCAGCCTTCCAAAGTGCTGGGATTACAGCAATGAGCCACCGTGCCCAGTCTGGCAGTTCCTTATTTATATACTTTGATCTATGCCCGGGAGACGTGCCCCTGTCCTCTACCAAGTACCTTCCTCTATGTACCCCAATTTGTAACAGCATTTGTTGCCCTCTAGTACTAATATCGATGTTTTTCCCCATTTGACTGTAAGAGCCTTTCAAGTTATCTTATTCCTACTACCACTGAAAAATGACAGTGTATGAATCACTCATTGATACTTAGCTTGTGAAGAGGAAAACGGGGCATTTCCACTTAGAATTAACTCATAACTCAAATTGTTAGTATACTTATAGCTGTCTGAAAAGCTGAAGAATCTTGAAGTCAAAACATCTGCTTTTTTTTTTTTTTTTTTTTACAGATTTGAGTCTTGCTCTGTAGCCCTGGCTGGATGTGCAATGGTATAATCTTGGCTCACTGCCACCTCCACCTCCCAGGCTCAGGCAATTCTCCTGCCTCAGCCTCCCAAGTAGCTAGGATAACAGGCATGCACCATCATGTCCAGCAAATTTTGTATTTTTAGTAGAGACAGGGTTTCACCATGTTGGCCAGGCTGGTCTCGAACTCCTAACTTCAGGTGATCCGCCATGCCTGGTCTGCTTACTCATTCTGAAATGCAAAAATTACCATTTTAAAAAATAACCATAAATCCAACAGTTTTGGATTTGGAACATGAAATGATAGGTTAGTTGGCTCTCCTTCTCTATAAGGAAAAGTTATTTCTCTGCTCAAGATACATTAAGGGAGAAAAGAGTCTTATAGTTGCTATTTTTACTCTAACAAAAATTTCCAGGCCGGGCGCCATGGTGGCTCACGCCTGTAATCCCAGCACTTTGGGAGGCCGAGGCGGGCGGATCACCTGAGGTCAGGAGTTTTGAGATCAGACTGACCAACATGGAGAAACCTTGTCTCTACTAAAAATACAAAAAGTAGCCGGGTGTGGTAGCATTTGCCTATAGTCCCAGCTACTCAGGAGGCTGAGACAGGAGAATTGCTTGAACCCAGGAGGCGGAGGCTGCAGTAAGCCGAGATTGCGCCACTGTACTCCAGCCTAGGTGACAGTGAGATTCTGTCTCCAAAAAAAAAGGACATTCACATTTACAGCTTCATCCTTTTTAGCACTATCACTACTCTTCTACAAGTTTCTTTCATTCAAATTGAACTATTTTCACGTGTGTTTCTCCAGCATTTGTCATTAACTACTAAGTCTTTACTTATCTACCCTTTAGAGCCCAGCTCAAGACTATTCCATGAAGGAGAAAATCGCATACTCGTCTCTTGCTCCTGTTGCCAGTGCAGGCAACGCTGAACTCCTAGTTCCTTGGCACTCACACTGACCTTGCATTATCAGCCATTTTTTGGTGCCCTTAAGTTACTTCATAGTTCTCATTTTATACTCAAAATGCCTTGTCCTCAAGTAGATTTTCAATATTTGCTACTTTTAAAAAACGTTTCTATTATATGCAATTAGTCCCTGGCATCTTACCTAATCTACAGGTATTAAAAGCAAAAGTCCTTAATACTCCAAGATTCGTTCTTAAGATATTCTAGAAGTGGGTAGAAATCCTGGAAAAAATGGCGTATTGTAGCCTCCTTAGGGGCTCACAACGCACATCAGCTATTGTATCAGGAAAGAAAACAGATTAATTTTGCTTAACCTGGCACCTCGGGATTACAGAAAACTAGAATGCTTTTGTGGAATGCGGTACAAGCTACTATGTGGGCAAACCACCAGGTACCATGATTCTCATAGCCTTCTAGAGTGATCACTTAGAACTAATCAGATGTGGCATGTGGTAGCTGGGACTCTCACTGCTGTCTTAGAACTTGGCTACTAGTTTATAAAGGTTGTGCCTGGTCAGCTCTGAGAGGAGATTCAACTCCTACAGAGGATCTGACCATGACCCATACATTTCCAATTCTATTACAAATAACCCAAAGTCCCTTAAAACATTAAGGCTGTAATGGGAATTAAAGACTGCCACACTAATTTCTGACTTAATTAATTTTGAGTTAATGGCAAAGAAAAAAAACTACAAGAAAATATTAGTTTAGGACATTTTGAGTATATTCAAAGTCTGGCTCTTTACCATTTCAAAGCAACACTGTCCAGTTAACATAAGGATATTTGGGTTCAAGTTCAGACATTAAAGGCAAAGACTATATTTTAAGTAAGTCAATTATTGATTATCTATGGCAAACTGAGACTAACTTCTCCTCTACCATTCTCTCACTGGACTACCTCCTATCCTTTAGTTGTAAAGTGTGTAATTCTAAGGCCAAAACCAAAGGACCTTTGGATTTCTACTTCAATTGTGATCTTCTGTAACCTTATTCCATTAACGAATTCTCCCAATCTTTTTTTCTTTTTTTGAGACAGAGTTTCGCTCTTGTTGCCCAGGCTGGAGCGCAACAGCGCCATCTCGGCTCACTGCAACCTCTGCTTTCGGGGTTCAAGTGATTCAGCCTCCCTAGTAGCTGGGATTACAGGTGCCCGACACCACACCCAGTTAATTTTTTGTATTTTTAGTAGAGAAGGGTTTCATCGGCCGGGCGCGGTGGCTCAAGCCTGTAATCCCAGCACTTTGGGAGGCCGAGACGGGCGGATCACGAGGTCAGGAGATCGAGACCATCCTGGCTAACATGGTGAAACCCCGTCTCTACTAAAAATACAAAAACTAGCCAGGCGAGGTGGCGGGCGCCTGTAGTCCCAGCTACTCCGGAGGCTGAGGCAGGAGAATGGCGTAAACCCGGGAGGCGGAGCTTGCAGTGAGCTGAGATCCGGCCACTGCACTCCAGTCCAGGTGACAGAGCGAGACTCCGCCTCAAAAAAAAAAAAAAAAAAAAAAAGAGAAGGGTTTCATCATGTTGGCCAGGCTGGTCTGGAACTCCTGACCTCAGGTGATCCACACACCTCAGCCTCCCAAAGTGTTGGGATTACAGCCGTGAGTCACAGTGCCCAGCCCACCCTCTGTATCTTTAAGATAACTAAAATATATGCATAAAAAAGCAAACAGAGGCCAGGCACCGTAGCTCACGCCTGTAATTCCAGAACTTTGGGAGGCTGAGGCGGGCGGATCATGAGGTCAGGAGATCGAGACCATCCTGGCTAACATCCCGTCTCTACTAAAAATACAAAAAATTAGCTGGGCCTGGTCACGGGCACCTGTAGTCCCGGCTACTCACAAGGCTGAGGCAGGAGAATGGCGTGAACCTGGGAGGCGGAGCTTGCAGTGAGCCAAGATCGCGCCACTGCACTCCAGCCTGGGCAACAGAGCGAGACTCCATCTCAAAAAAAAAAGAAAGAAAGAAAGAAAGAAAACAGAAAGCACAAAAGCTTAACAAAGATCACTCTTTTCAATAAAGAGCTAACACTAGGAGAACTGTGAACAGAAGAGATGAACATTTTGCTTAAAATCAATACAACCACACTTAATGACAACTATGCAACAGTAACAATGGAAGTTTACATGTGAATAATTTTAAAGAGATGAGTCTTTTACCCAGATTGTTTAGTAAATTCAATTTAAAAGGTTGTATTATTGACATTTAAGCTAAAAAATGCTACACTTTTCAAGTACAGTATAGTGTTCTTTAAGCACAGTTCTAACTAGAAAATACTGGCAACTTTGTACCAATGCTTACGAATCTTAGTAACGTTTCTGTATTTAGTAATAAATGAGAACTGAAGATAATCGGCTATTAAAACAGAAAATAAAGTTTTAAGTAAAAGCATGGAAGATTTTAGTAGCTGAAATTTCAGCAACTGAGAATTTAATGGATGCCTACTCCTGGAATTCACCAATCAACTGAAGTTTAGACTAACCATAGAAACAGCTCGACCAATTACACTTCAGGGTGGAATCCACCTATCATATCTTTCTCACATATAAAGCAAAAGCCCGGCACAGCAACAGCAGCCTTGAAAATCCTCCAATGGAGTGTACTTAGATTCTGGATGCCTCGCCGCCACCTCCGGGTGTTTGATTCAGGTCTGCAATGGTGCTTAGCAATCAGCATTTTTAACAATCCCCAAGTGCAAACTTCTGATGGAGGTGGTAGTTTTACTGTATTCTGGGATACTTGCATCTAAAGAATCCAACTACACAATATAAAATAGGTTACTTAAGCGACTGATGTTAATGACGTCTACATAAGTTTACCAAGTATCCTGTAGGAATTTCAAGTTTTGGTCTTGTCTTAAACAACAAATATCTCAAATACATAAATATCACTAGAACAGTATTTCTCTAAGTCCTGACATGCTAGAGATGAAGATTAAATTCAATATGCTCCACATTTAAGTGGCAATCCCTAATCCCCTTTAAGAAACCACAAGGCAAATCTCGGCCCCTTTACATGTCCAGTATCACCTTTAAGCACTATTCCCCCAACTTGCCAATCCAATCCTAACCTCCATTCACTGATCCTTTTACATCTTAATGCATAATTCTTTAATACTGCCTATTCCCATCCTAGCTCTCTCTACCTGTATGTTTCTTCACAACCTGAAGACAAATTTTATTCTAGGCACTGTTGTTTGAAATTGTTACTACAAATACAGACCTCTAACTTCAACTTCTTCTTAATGTCCTGCAGCATCCATAAACCAAACCAGAGGATTTTCTTTATTGTTTTTAGTGCAACGTTTCAAAATTTTAAATGGTATAATGGAATGTACACTAAGCCGTGGAGTCAAATGAGTTCAAATTATGGTTTTGCCATTTTCTATGTGTATGACCTTGAGCAATTCAACCTTTCTGAAGTCTCAACAATGAAGTAATGATATCAACTACCTGATGGGCTTGTGATTAAATGATATAAGCATATGCAACAATTTGGAACTGTTCTTGGTACACGACAGGAATACAAACTCTCTCGAGTTGTCCCCACCCACCATTTTACCTGCAAAGCACCGATAGCTGCGCTCTGGAAGCGCAGATCTGTTTTAAAGTCCTGAGCAATTTCTCGCACCAGACGCTGGAAGGGAAGTTTGCGAATCAGAAGTTCAGTGGACTTCTGATAGCGTCTAATTTCACGGAGCGCCACAGTACCAGGCCTTTAAAAAATTAACAATAAAGAAACTGTTACCAAAAACATAAATAGCACAAAAAATTAAGTGGGCAGCTTTAATGAAATGCAGTAATTTTTCAAAAAATAAACCACCCAACAATTCTTCAGCTTCAGTATCAAATTTCACTGATCAACTTAAGATGTGAACATTCGAATCGAGTAAGAGTAACAATACCTTTAAAGCAAAAAGCATGAAATTAAAATGCATTCTTAGCAAGAAGCTAATCAAAACCCTATTTATTTTCATTTTAAAAAGTTATTCATGTATATAAACCTTGGGAAGGTATTAGCTGTCAGGCTAAAAAAGAAGTTGGCTCCTCTCAATTTAGCACCACTCTCCTTCCCTACACCCTCTATTATCTTAAGAGCCCTTAAAGATGACCAGCACAACCCAATGAACTTCATTTAAAAATATACTTGTGGCATTTAAGTTCTATTCCCCAGAATACCTCTGACTACAGTTCATCCCTCATGAATTATTAAATCTGAATACATCCGATTGTGCAGTGTCCCTTCTACGTGGAAAAGTTTTCTTTACTAATTGTCAGCAAGAAATTTACCTCTCATTCTGACTTATTTCTTCCACTGTATGAGCTTTTATTTTAAGTTAATCGTAGTATCTGCGGAGGCTAAGTCTGGGCAACTTCTGCCCTCTAATGGCAGATGCCCTTAACAACACAGTGGCTCAGGCAGTTCACAATCAAAAAAGCCAATACAGAAGGAAATAAGCTAATCAAGTAAACGAGGGGGTAGGAACTTTATAAAACACCCAATTTCGATTAAATTATTATTTTGCCAAAAGCTAGGAAAGATATCCTCAAAAGTGTATTCACGAAAGCAACACGTAACTATTTTTAAAGAATTACTAATAGTTAACTAAAATGTCAATATATCCCATTAACATTATCAGTGATATACTAGGTCTCCTTAGACCTGTAGGTCAGATTATGACTTCAAAGTTAAACGTTTTCAATAAAACCCAATACTAAACGTTATATAAATGATCATACAGTACATATATTTAAGTAGTAAAGTGTTCAAATGAAAAAAAAAAGTCTCTCTAAAGCAAAAACTTTTCCTGTTATCCATCTTTTTGTTAAACTATATGGATACATACCAGAGAGACTTTGTCCCATTTTTTCCCTGTTTTTTAAATACCTGTAGCGATGAGGTTTCTTCACCCCTCCAGTAGAGGGCGCACTCTTGCGAGCGGCTTTTGTAGCCAGTTGCTTCCTGGGTGCTTTACCACCGGTCGATTTGCGGGCAGTCTGCTTTGTACGAGCCATGGTACAGAGACCTCCTTACTTACCTACCAGCATTGAAAAATCAAAAATCACCATATGCAACTACTAAACATACAACTTTCCTGCCACGATCACCCCCTCCCCGTATCTGGAAATTATGATCAATATAAAAAATAATGTTCGTATTGTTATATAATTTGAAAGGATGCAGATTACGTCTACCCAAAATCTTCTTAAAACAAACTAGAGTACTAGAAAATTGTTAGCAATTAATATCAATCACCTCTCAAAATGCCAATTCTGAGCGACAAACGGCAAAACAAAAAGATCTCGAACAGCCTTTGATCCAATTTATTTAATTAAAGTAGAAATTAGAAATGTCTGTAAACATTCCATCCACAAACAAGTCGAAAGAACGAAGCCACAAACCACTGGAAGGTCGAGCCAATTACAGCAAAAAAAGGTCTTCCTCCCCCCCCCGACTTTGGCTGCCCCCCCCTTCGTCTGGCTGTTGATGGATTGCTGTAAATATCTGAAAATATTCTTGGTTTTGCATCGTTACATTTATGTTGACAAAAAGGCTTCTCGAAAAAACAAGAGAGAAACAACAGCTACCACCAGCGAGCATTCTACAAAGCCGCGTCCTCGCGTCCAGTCTTCACAGGCTTCGCAGTGAAATGAAGTGCCCCGCACCCAGGCTTTAATTAACGCACGACATCCGCCGACCGGTCCACCCCAAGCACCACATAAACTTTTGGTTTTGCCTCCTCCGGGTCCCTCTGCACAGGGTCCCCCAACCTGCCCACCTCGCTCCCAGCGCCTCAAGCAGGAACCAACTCGCCTCCCAGACCAGAACAAAATGGAAACAATCGCAAAACGTATCGGATTCCGTTCCAAAGACACAAAACACCAAATCGCTCGAAAATACCCCTATCCCCTGCCACGTGCCGCCCTCCAAAATGCAAAAGTTTTTTTGCATTTCAAATGCATCAAGTTTCCGCTTCTCCAAAAAAGGGAAAAAAATGTCCCTCTTTTAAAAATTCTTGCTTTTTTGAAATGGGGAAGAGAGAAACGGGGGAAAAAATATGGTCGGTGACCAGAGAAGAGAGACAAGATGGTGAAGCTTAGCAACAACTGTGGGGAGGCAGCAAAAAGCGAGTTACCCCAGGGTGCGAAGCGGCGGCGATTTCCACCCCTTTCCCGCTCGAAAACTGGGGGCTGGGGCCCGGGGGCGGTAGTTAAGAGTCCCGCGCGGGTCCTGGTGAAGGTTTGGGGTCCTGGGAAGGGGCAGGGAGCGGGATTTCACCGAAGAAAGAGGAGCCAGGGGCGCGGGGAGGAGGGAGAGCAGGCTCGGCGCCGCGGCGGTTGCTGCTGTTGGGCTGAGGCGGCGAGAGACTGGGGAGCCGCCGCCGTCAGAGGGAAGAGGAAAAACTCGCTCCTTACCTCAATTTCTGGGCCAAAAAGTTTGTGGGCTAAGCCGGAGGGGCTACGGGTCCCCTCCCGGCACGGCCAGGGCCCGGCTCGGGGCTGACGACAAGCGGGGCTCGGTTCCGGGGAAGCGGGCAGACGGGGAAACTTACCCCCCTTCTCCTTCGGCTGGAGCTCGGCGAGCGAAAGGCGGCGCTGGCGTTAGAGAGCGACGGCGGCGCGGCGGCGGCTGCGAACACAATTGAAAGATGGCTGACACCGAGGCTATCCCCCAACACACGCCGCCCCGCCCCCGCGCCGCGCGCCAGCCAATCACACACAATGGAGGGAAGGCTCGGCCCCGCCCCCACAGCACCGCTGGAGCTCGGCGAGCGAAAGGCGGCGCTGGCGTTAGAGAGCGACGGCGGCGCGGCGGCGGCTGCGAACACAATTGAAAGATGGCTGACACCGA
>NW_012116132.1:868012-871362 GCF_000951035.1 Colobus angolensis palliatus | reverse complement strand
GTCCGCCGCAGACAACTTGATCCGCTCAGACTCCTGGGCCGGCCGCCTGCGTGCAGGGCAGCCCCTCGCCGGTGTCGGCCTCCGGGATCAGGGGACGGGGCTCGCTCTCCTCCTGGGCCCGGGTCCCCGATGCAAGATGGCTGTGTCGCGTCGGCCTCTAAACAATGTGTGGAGCGAGCAGCTCCTGCACCAGGGCCCGGTGGCTTGTCCTGCCCGCCTGTGGGGGCCGTGTGATCTGTTTTCGGTAGGATTGCTTTGGAAAGGAATTGCCGAATATAGATCGTCAAATGTCCGCAGCTGCTGCATAGTTTAGAAGAGGCTGAAAACGTCAGAAAGAAGCCAAACATGGTTTGGGAATTAGTACATCTACCTGTTTTCCAATTCTCAGTAGCGTAGGAAACGGACTTTTCATGGCCCAAGTTATCCTCATGACTTGTCAGTTGATTGGCTTTGGAACCTCTGAGCCGTCCCTAGATGGTATTGACGCTTCACAACTGTGTGTGAAGGTTTTCAATAGAAGGGTCATGCAAATATCCCTTAGGGTAGTAAAGGAGGAAAATTTCATAAATGAAGGGCAGTAACGATTTGTAATCTGAAGATCTCACAAAGCATCTTAGTCAAAAACATCAACCCGAAACATACATGGAAATCAGATAGATATGAGGAAAGAAATGGATTTGTCCAAGGTCACTTAAGTGAGGAAGAGACCTAGGAGAAACAAACAAACAAAAATCCAGGCCTCCCGTTTCATTATTACTTCATGAATGTTAAGTGTCCCTGGTTGCTGTGCAAAACACATGCAATCTCTAGTCCTATCCTAAAAGCACATATGCAATCAGCTTGGGCCGAGCTGCCAGCAAAGAATTTCCTATAATTCAAGCCAAGATGAGTTATTTTGCTTGTTTTTTGTTTTGTTTTCAGGAAACCAAAATATTTATTGTTGGATTTATCCAGGAAGGCTGTTCTGCATTAGTTAAATCCATCATATCTTCAATAAATGTTAAATAACATGGGTAATGTTCTGTTTGTATGCTGGATTTTTCAATAGCTCCTACTTCTTGGCTTTAAAAAATATTTCTAACCAAGGGTCAGACCATTTTAGTAGAGTAGTTATAATCTTAGATTATTTGAACTAACTCAGCTGTCCGTTTGTGAAATGGGCATAATAATATTTATCTCAATGAAGTTAGGCCACAAATTCTTTCTAGTAGGTTCAGGTACTTAAGCACCTGGAGAGGTGACTGGGTACCCTCCTAGTGGCTTCAGGAAGTTTTCTCACTGAATGAATATTTGAGTGCCACCTCTGTGCTCAGCACAATTCAGGGGTGTTGGGAATGCAGCAGTGGATAACACAAGCGCTGTTCCTGCCCTTATGGGACTTATGATCTCTGGAAGCACTGCTTTGCACAGGGAAGTAGCACCAGGAGGGGGGAAAGAAAGAGGGACTTTGGAGCCCCAAGATTGGCAAAAACTATAGCTAAGGAGAGAGGTGAACTGTAGAGTCTAGATAATGGGAGAGGAGAGCCGCCAGAGCAAGAAGGGATTCTCACTGGGCCCTAGGGGTCAGTCCTGAATTGGTTTTACTAGAACTCAGGCCCAGCACAGTGGCTCACAGTGGCTCACGTCCCAGCACTTTGGGAGGCTGAGGTGGGTGGATCACTTGAGATCAGGAGTTTGAGACCAACCTGGCCAACATGGAGAAACCCTGTCTCTATTAAAAATAAAAAATAGCCGTCATGGTGGCACACGCCTGTAATCCTAGCTACTTAGGAGACTGAAGTGGGAGGATTGCTTGAATTTGGGAGGTGGAGGTTGCAGTGAGCTGAGATTTTGCCACTGCACTTCAGCCTGGGTGACAGAGTGAGACTCCATCTCAAAAAAAAAAAAAATAATAGAATTCTTGGGCTAATAATGGCCTCAACATTCACAGTTAAGAAATGTGGGGGATGGGAGCAAAAGCTTTTAAGTTAAAATATTTTCCCTAGAATAGAGTACTGACGGCCACGAATTTCGATTTGTTTTTAAGTAGAAAAGTAGAATGGAAAGGACTTTTTTTTTTTTTTTTGAGGTCAGGAGTTGGAGACCACCTTGGCCAATATGGCGAAACCCCATCTCTACTAAAATTACGAAAATTAGCCAGGCGTAGTGGCTCACACCTGTAGTCCCAGCTACTTGGGAGACTGAGGCAGGAGAATTGCTTGAACCCCAGGAGGCGGAGGTTGCAGTAAGCAGAGATTGTGCCACTGCACTCCAGTCTGGGTGACAGAGGAAGACTCCGTCTCAAAAAAAAAGAAAAATATGGATCATTTATCATGAGGCTTTGGATCCACACCGTCTGTCTAAAACTGTCCTTTCCTTCAGTCTCGTCCGGTAAATAGCACTATCATTTACTCAACTGCTCAAACCAAAAAGTACAGCCAGCCTCCTTGAGCCGCCTTTTCTTTCACCCCCATAGCCAGTCTGTTGGTCCTGCTCTGAAATGCTTATCAGAATGACCTACTCCTCATCTCTTACCTGGCCTCCAACAGTAACTTTCTGTATGACCTTTCTCTTTCCCTTCCTGCACCTCTGTATTCTATTTGCTACAGAGCAGGCATAGATTAGATTATAGAATGTAAATCAGATTAGGTTGCATTCTTGCTTAAATCTTCAGTGGACTGCTACTGCTCTTGGTTAAATTCCACCTGTGTGGGCCCTGGCATTACCCCTCTCTCCCCTCAGCACTGTGCTGCAGACCAGCCACCCTGGTCCATCAAGTCCTCCTCTGCCTTAGGATCATCGCATCTGTTCTTTCTGAAGCTTGAATTCTCTTCTTCCAGCTCTCAATAGGACTGTCTCACCATTCTTCTAAGGCAAACTTTCTAACCTTTCCCATGTCATTTTTTTCTTAGAAAATGATCCAGGTGCAGTGGTTCACGCCTCTAATCCCTGTACTTTGGGAGGCCGAGGTGAGTGGACCACCTGAGGTCAGGAGTTTGAGACCAACCTAGCCAACATGATGAAACCCTGTCTCTACTAAAAATATAAAAAATTAGCTGGGCATGGTGGTGGGTGCTTGTAATCCAGCTACTTGGGAGCCTGAGGCAGGAGAATCACTTGAACCTGGGAGGTCGAGGTTGCAGTGAGCTGAGATCGCACCACTGCACTCCAGCCTGGGCAACAAGAGCGAAATTCCATGTCAAAATAGGTTGAGAGTTCAGGCTGGCCTGAAACTCTCAACCTCAGGTAATATGCCTTCCTTGGACTCCCAAAGTGCTGGGATAACAGGTGTGAGCCACCGCGCCTGTAATCCCAGCGCTTTTAGGGTGCCAAAACAGGCAAATGGCCAACATGGAGAAACCCCATCTCTA
>NW_012116132.1:861198-867677 GCF_000951035.1 Colobus angolensis palliatus | reverse complement strand
CCTCGGTATCCCAAGGTGCTGGGATTACAGGCATGAGCCACCGCGCCCGGCCTTTTCCATTACTATTAATATTATCTGAGACAAGTCTCACTCTGTCGCCCAGGCTGGAGTGCAGTGGTGTGATCGTGGCTCACTGCAACTTCTGCCTCCCAGGTTCAAGTAATTTTCCTGCCCCAGCCTCCTGAGTAGCTAGAATTACAGGCATGTGCCACCACGCCCAGCTAATTGTTTTTGTATTTTTAGTAGAGACAGAGTTTCACCATTGTTGGCCAGGCTGGTCTCAAACTCCTGACCTCAAGTGATCTGCCCGCCTTGGCCAACCAAAGTGCTGGGATTATGGGCACGAGCCATTGCACCTGCCCTCCGTTATTATTATTTCAGTTACGGTGATCTGTAATCAGTGATCTTTGATGTTACTATTGTAATTGTCTTGGGGAGCCATGAGCTGCACCTGTGTAAGATGGCAAACTGACTCCATAAATGTCCTGTGTGTTCTGATTCCACGGATCGGCTGTTCCCCCATTTCTCTTTCTCTCCTTGCACCTCCAATTCCCTAAGACACAACAATATTGAAATCCAGGCCAATTAATAGCCCCACAGTGACCTCTAAGTGTTCAAGTTAAAGGAATAGTTGCACGTTTCTCACTTTCAATCGAAAGCTAGAAATGATTTTGCTTAGTCAGGAAGGCATGTCGAAAGCCAAGATAGGCCAAAAGCCAGGCCTCTTGCACCAAACAGTTAACCAGGTTGTGAAGGCAAAGGGAAAGTTATTGAAGAAAATTAAACGGGCTACTCCAGTGAGTACACGAATGATAAGAAACAAAACAGCCCTCTTGCTGATAAGGAAAACATTTTAGTGGTCTGGACAGATCAAACCAGCTACAACATTCCCTTAAGCCAAAGCCTAATCCAGATCACAGTCCTAGCTGTCTTCAGTTCTCTGAAGCCTGAGAGAGGTGAGGAACTACAGAAGAAAAGCTTGAAGCGAGCAGAGGTTGGTTAATGAGATTTAAGTAACGAAGTCATCTCTGTAACAAAAAAGTGCAAGATAAAGCATCAGGTGATCCAAAAGATCTAAGATTATTGATGAAGGTGGCTAAACTAAAAAACAGATTTTTGTTGTAGATGAAACAGTTTTTATTTGAAGGAAATGCCATCTAAGACTTTCATAGCTAGAGAAGAGAAATCAGTGCCTGGCTTCAAGTTTCAAAGGACAGGATGATTCTCTTGGTAGGGGCTAACACAGCTGTGACTTTAAGTGGAAGTCAGTGCTTATTTACCGTTCTGAAAATCCTAGGGCCTTTAAGAATTATGCTAAATCTACTCTGCCTGTGCTCTATATAAATGGAACAACAAAGCCTGGATGACAGTACATCTGTTTAGAGCATGGTTTACTTTTTTTTTTTTTTGAGACGTAGTTTCGCTTTTGTTGCCTAGGCTGGAGTACAATGGCACCATCTCGGCTTACCACAACCTCTGCCTTACGGGTTCAACCGATTGTCCTGCCTCAGCCTCCCAAGTAGCTGGGATTACAGGCATGCACCACCACATCCAGCTCATTTTGTATTTTTAGTAGAGGTGGGGTTTCTCCATGTTGGTCAGGCTGGTCTCAAACTTCCGACCTCAGGTGATCCACCTGTCTCAGCCTCCCAAAGTGCTGGGATTACAGACGTGAGCTACCGTTTTTTGTTTTTGAATCTCGCTCTTGTTGCCCAGCTGGAGTGCAATGGTGTGATCTCAGCTCACTGCAACTTCCGCCTCCCGGGTTCAAGCGATTCTACTGCCTTAGCCTCCTGGGTAGCTGGGATTACAGGCACCTGCCACCATACCCGGCCAAGTTTTGTACTTTTAGTAGAGATGGAGTGTCACCATGTTGGCCAGGCTGGTCTCAAACTCCTGACCTCAGATGACCTGCCTGCCTCAGCCTCCCAAAGACTTGGGATTACAGGTGTGAGCCACCGCACCCAGTCTCATGGTTTACTATTTTAAGCTCGCTGTGGAGACTACTGCTCAAAAAAAAAGATTCCTTTCAAAACATTATTGTTCACTGACAGTGCACTTAGTTGCCCAAGAGCTCTGATGGAGATGAACAAGGAGATTAATGTTATTTTCATGCTTGCTAACACAACATTCTGCAGCCTGTGGATCAATGAGCAGTTTCAACTTTTTTTTTTTTTTGAGATGGGGTCCTACCCCGTCACCCAGGTTGAATGCAGTAGTGCAGTCTCAGGTCACTACAACCTCCACCTCTGAGGCTCAAGTGATCCTCCTACCTCAGCTTCCCCAGGAGCTGGGACTACAGGTGCATGCCACCACACCTGGCTAATTTGTTTTGTATTTTTGGTAGATGCGGGGTTTTGTCATGTGCCCCAGACTGGTCTCAAACTCCTGAGCCCAGGCGATCCACCCTGCCCTAATTTCAACTTTCAAATCTTATTATTTAAGAAATAGGGCCGGGCGCGGTGGCTCAAGCCTGTAATCCCAGCACTTTGGGAGGCCGAGACGGGCGGATCACGAGGTCAGGAGATCGAGACCATCCTGGCTAACATGGTGAAACCCCGTCTCTACTAAAAATACAAAAAACTAGCTGGGCAAGGTGGTGGGCGCCTGTAGTCCCAGCTACTCCAGAGGCTGAGGCAGGAGAATGGCGTAAACCCGGGAGGCAGAGCTTGCAGTGAGCTGAGATCCGGCCACTGCACTCCAGCCTGGGCGACAGAGCAAGACTCCGTCTCAAAAAAAAAAAGAAATACATTTCAGGCCGGGAATGGTGGCTCATGCTTGTAATCCCAGCACTTTGGGAAGCTGAGGCGGGTGGATCATCTGAGGTCAGGAGTTCGAGACCAGCCTGGCTAACATGGTGAAACCCCATCTCTACCAAAAATAAAAAATTAGCCAAGTGTTGCGGCACACGCCCATAATCCTGGCTACTCGGGAGGCTGAGGCAGGAGAATCGCTTGAACCCAGGAGGTGGAGGTTGCAGTGAGCCAAGATCACACCACTGGACTCCAGCCTGGGCAACAAGAGTGAAACTCTGTCAAAAAGAAAAAAAAAAAAAGAAGAGAAGAAAAGAGAGACATTTCATAAGGCTATAGCTGCTATAGCAAGTGATTCCTCAGATGGATCTGGGCAAAATAGTTTAAAATCCTTCTGGAAAGGATTCACCATTGTAGATGGCACTTAAAACTTTCACGATTCATGGGAGGAGTCAAAACATCAGCATTAACCAGAGTTTGGAAGAAGTAGATTCCAACCCTTATGGATAACTTTGAGGAGTTCAAGACTTCAGTGGAAAAAGTAACTGCAGATGTGATGGAAATAGAGAACTAGAGCCTGAATTTGGCTGAATTGCTGCAATCTGATGGTTAACTTTAATGGTTAAGGAGTTGCTTCTCATGAATTAGCAAAGAAAGTGGCTTATTGAGAAGGAATCTACTTCTAGTGAAATTGCTGTGAACATTGTTGAAATAACAAGAGAAGATTTAGAATATTACATAAACTTAGTTGATCAGGAAGTGTCAGGGTTGAGGATCGATTCCAATTTTAAAAGAAGTACTACTGTGGGTAAAATGCTGTCATTCTTCTGGTAGACTGAGAATATTACTCTACAGAGATCACCTACCACAAGGACAAGGGACTTGAGTTACCAGGGACCCCCAAACTACCTGGTACATTTCATTGGTTGGTTGGTTGATTGATTGGCAGGGTCTCATTCGGTTGTCCAGGCTGGAGTGCAGTGGCACAATCATAGCTCACTGCATCCTCAAACTCCTGGGCTCAAGGGATCCTCCCACCTTATTCTCCTGAGTAGATAGTACTACAGGCATCTGCCACCACAATCAGCTAATTTTTAAAATGTTTAGTAGAGATGGCGTCTTGTTTTGTTGCCCTGGCTGGTCTTGAACTCCTAGGCTTAAGCAATCCTCCTCCCTTGGCCTCCCAAAGTGCTGAGATTATAGGTGTGAGTCACTGAGCCTGGCCCTGGTATCATTTTTTAGTAGTAGTTCAAGCAGTGTTGTTTCCATTTTTCTAGTATTGAAAAAGAAAGTGAATTCTTTTTTTTTTTTTTTTGAGATGGAGTCTCACTTTGTCACCCAAGATGGAGTGCAGTGATGTGATCTTGTCTCACTGCAACCTCCACCTCCCGGGTTCAATAGGGACCACATGGCTCCCTATTAAGACAGTAAGCTTTCCCAAGTCCACTTTCTACACTGACATCCACCCACAGCATGACCCATCCTGTATACATTGTCCCAAGGCCTCATGGAGGGAGTGCTCCCTACTGTTAGTCTCCAAATGCAGCCCAGGAAGTCACCCCCTGCTAAGGTTGCCAGATAAAATGGTGCGTGGGCATACTTACACTAGAAAATAATTCGTTGTTTATCTGAAATTCAAATTTAGCTGAGCATCGTATGTTTTGATTTGCTAAATCTGGCAGACTTAACCCCCTGCTATAGTGCTGTTTCTTTCAACTCTCCATGGCCCCGGCTCCTGGTTGTTGACACTGTTCTGAGCTGTTCCTTAGCATCTGAACCTGGCTTCCTTCCATGGGCCTGAAGGGCTAGTGTCCACTTGCATTCTTGCCACATCCATCCTTCCCTTTCTAGCAAGAGAATTTTTCCATGTATAGATCTCCATATTGCAGGTTAAGAATTTCCAGGCCCTCTCAGGTCCCTTAACTGTTGTCTTTCATGGACATTTAGAACTCTCCACAGACAGGGCGGAGCTTATAATAGCTGAGATTACTCTGGTCTCCCTCCTAGATACTCTGCCAAGAGACCTACCCCATGGAGCCATCGGGTTCTTGTCACAGTTTACGGTACAAAGCTTGCTGTTAAAGTTGACAGTGCTATCCAAGTTCAATTCCTAATTAGTTCTTCACCAAGCAGAACCTACCCAGTGACAATCCCTAGGCATAACTAGGATGAAAGAGGACCAAATGGGAACGGCAGGGATTTTGAAGTCAAACGGGGCTGAGTTTGAATCCCAGCACTGGCCCTTATTACTAGGGGAGTATTAACCCCTCTGGATCCTAGATTCCTTGTGTGTAAAATGAGTAAAATTACCTTAAAATACAATCATAGTCCTACCTTGTTAGGTTGCTATAAGGATTAGAGAGAATGAAGATGGAGTACCTGACACAGAATCTAGGCTCCACTAATGATGATCCGTTGTGTCATACCCATCTTTACTGCTTTCAAAAGAGTGATACAGTCTTTATTATTATAATTTAAAATAGCTGTATTAATGCTTCTCAAACATGTCTGTGAAATGTGACCTTTTTGAAGCATGAAGTTCAGGTTACCTTTAGGAGGATTTGTCATTCTTTATTTGACTTTGGTCCTTTGCTACATAGCTAGTCAGTGTCACACAGAGAATAGTATGGGCCAGTACTTCTACATAAGATTTAAGGAAGATACTTAATTAAGCAATAGCTGGCTGGGTGTGGTGACTTACACCTGTAATCCCAGCACTTTGAGAGGCCAAAGTGGGAGGATCACTTGAGGTCAGGAGTTCGAGATCAGCCTCGCCAACATGGTGAAACACTGTCTCTACTTAAAATACAAAAATTAGCCAGAAATCACTTGAACCCGGGAGGTGGACATTGCAGTGAGCTGAGATCGTGTCACTGCACTCCAGCCTGGGCAACAGAGCGAGACCCAATCTAAAAAAATAAAACAAAAAAAAAAGCAATAACCACATTATTAGAAGCCCTTCAATGTCCCCAGTCTGTGAGGTAGAAAAGTAATTGCAGCATCAGGAGAGTAGAAGATTTCTCCAGACTGGTTCCATAGGAGAGAGAGAAACAGACTCTGCCAAGGCAATCTTCTGGCCTGTGAGTGGTATCCTTCCCTCTGTCATCAAGGATGCCCCACTGCTACTCAAAAGCTACAGGAAAAGTTGTCAGTTATCTTGGGATTATAGTTTTGTGTTTCCTTGAGAGTGATCAGCTCTTTCTTCCTTCTAGGTTTTTCTTTTTTTTTTTTCAGACAGAGTCTCACTCTATTGTCCAGGTTGGAGTGCAGTGGCGCGATCTTGGCTCACTGCAACCTCTGCCTCCCAGGTTCGAGCGATTCTCCCTGCCTCAGCCTCCTGGGTAGCTGGGATTACAGGTGTGTGCCACCCACACATGGCTAATTTTTGTGTTTTTAGTAGAGATGAGGTTTCACCATGTTGGTCAGGCTGGTCTCGAACTCCTGACCTCAGGTGATCCACCTGTCTCGGCTTCCCAAAGTGCTGGGATTACAGGCATGAGCCACTGTGCCTGGCCACATTTCTTGAACACCCAAAGTAACTTAAGTCACACATATTTACCAGGAGTCAGTGATGAAAGAGAGGTCCATTGGAAATAAGGTAACATTATTTCCATGAACATTAAATGCGGGTGATACAGATATTAGTAAAAGTCTTTTTTTTTTTTTTTTTTTTTTTGAGATGGAGTCTCGTTCTGTCACCCAGGCTGGAGTGCAGTGGCACCATCT
>NW_012116132.1:849093-860220 GCF_000951035.1 Colobus angolensis palliatus | reverse complement strand
ATATGTTATATATTATATATAAATAATAACATTATTATTAGAGAGTCCATCATATGGTTGAGAAAAACATAGCTAATATTTATTGTGCATTTATGGTGTGCCAGGCCCTGTGTTGAATGTTAGATGCGCTTTCTCAATAATGCGTTTATTATTCTGCCCCAGTTACAGTTGAGGAAATAGGCTAAGGAAGGTCGGTAAGGAAGGTAACTGACCAGGCTGGCAAGTGGCAGGGCTGGAACTCCACCCCTGAGTATGCTCAGTAGCCCAGGCTCTGCTGTCCATATAATTCACAAGCATTTATTCAACTAAGATTAGTCACAGACAGTTATCAGAAATTTACCTTTAAAATCTTAAAAATGGCCACACTTAATTTTTTTCTTTCTTTTTTTTTTTTTGAGACAGTCTTGCTCTGTCTCCCAGGCTAGAGTGCTGTGGTGCCATCTTGGCTCACTGCAACCTCCACCTCCCGAGTTCAAGTAATTCTCCTGCCTCAGCCTCCTGAGTAGCTGGGATTACAGATGCCTGCTACTGTGCCTGGCTAATTTTTGTATTTTTAGTAGAGACAAGGTTTCACCATCTTGGCCAGACTGGTCTCAAACTCCTGACCACCCGCCTCAGTCTCCCACTTGGGCTCCCAAAGTGCTGGGATTACAGGCATGAGCCACCACGCCCAGCCTGATCATATTTTTACCTATCAAGAATTGGTCCATTTTTCTAGAGTGTCATATAAATATACTAATAACCTCACAACAAGTTGCTGAAATTGATAAATATATATATATCTCAAAGATTATAATGCATAATGTTAAAAGCTGCAGTAATTTTCAAAGAAAGTACTGCCTAGATACAAGAATCCTCCAGTAAGGAAGGTGAATAACCACCCATTTGCCATGAATCAGCAGTTAGCGTATTAGTGGTGCTTCACAAATACTTTTTTGTCATGTTTGAGGTGTAGAAGGACTGCTATTCCATAGCTCCTAGAGAGATGAAGCGGCCAGGATAAACTCAGAAGCCCAGGGAGCCACAGCCATAGGATCCCAGAGCTCAGTTGCTCTGCTCCCCTGGAATGTGTTTTTCAGAACTGCAGTGTGAGGCTGAAGGGCCAGCACACTGGACCCAGGCTTATGAAATGGACAAGAACAATGTGAAAGGGACTGGTTCTTTGCAGGTGCTCGTTAAATGTGGTTTTCCCCTTCTCTTATTCAATAAATAGCTATTTGGTTTGTGTCAGCTCCTATTTATTGCTACATTAGAAAATAATAGCATCATTCCCACATACAGCATCTATGAGTAGAGCTGACAAGACCAACATAGGGCAACAGTGCTTTCTGTGGCATTTGCATAGAAAGTGCACCCTTCGAATAGGCAGTATGCCTGGAGCTGTTTGGAGTTTAGCCTGAGACTCAAATCTGCCAAAGTCTTTTCTTCTGAGAAAGCTACCCTGTTTGTGATTGCTATATTCCAGTTTATGTGACAGCCATTTTTTTGTTTCCTAGCAGTCCACAGATACATCATTGGAAATTGTGGTTTGGAGCATCATTTAAGGGTTTTTTTATTTTTTAATACTCACCTGGTTTAAATGACACTGCTCTTCCGTTTATCATCTTCAGTATAGCATCTGTTTTTTATTCATCTTGTATCTGTACTTTACCTACTAAAGTAGGGGGCCATTATTCAATGAAATTATCATGAGAATCATTTCAAAACTTTACCACTTTAGTTTGTTGGTGGTGATTATATGGAACAGACCCCTCAGATATTGTTGATGATTGTATAAATTGATAAAACCTCTTTTGAAAGCAATTTGCAAATGCATCAAGAATCATGAGCATATTCATACTCTGAGCCTATAATTCAGCATCTAGAATCTAAACCAAGGAAAAATAAAAATATAGAAAATGTATGTCTAATGGTATCTATTGCAGATTTATTAATAGTGCAAAAGTATGAACAAATAGACATATGATTAATATATTTTGGTAACCCCCAAGTGAAATAGCCTGCCATTAAAATGCTATCCTTAATAAGTTTTATAAGAAATGTTTTTAAAAATGCTTTTAAAATTGTAATGTTGGCCAGGTGTGGTGGCTCACAGCTGTAATTTCAGCACTTTGGGAGGCCAAGGTGGGAGGATCATATGAGACCAGGAGTTCAAAACCAGCCTGTGCAACATGGCAAGACCCCATCTTCACAAAGAAAAAAAGACATTGTAATGTGGGTTGGAGAAAATGAGATATAAAATTTTATATTTATTTTATGCTGGGAAAATTATATACAAGTATATACCCATATACCGGGATGGTGATATTATGGGTGATATGTTTCTCTTCCTACTTTTCCAAAATGTTTTAATGTGATTACATTATTTTTATAGTGGAAAGATTTTTAATAATTAAAAAAAATCATAAGTGCAAGTAGAACCATATGCCATTATGAGGAGAATTTTTAGAACTAAAGATACCAGGATACCTGGCCTGACTTACAGCCTAACAATAGGACACAGGGTTTGAAATTGAAACTATTCCCCCAAATCCAATACATACACATATCCATAGATAAATTGGCAATGATATGTCTAAACCAAAAGTGATTTGGGTAACTCAAGTTTATTTGAGGGAACCCCTCCAGACATTATGTTGGCAGGAACTATGGCTACCCATGGTGCCATACATAACCCCGGTACAAGCTGTCAGGGAACCAAATAAAATTGATATACCCTCATGTGGCTCAAACAGTGAGTCTTTTCAGCAGTTGTTCTGCCCAGGAAACTTCTCTGTTGGTAGTGTCATCATTCTATACAAAGGCAAGTCTGGCCAGTCCTAACTAACAAATACCAGTACAAAGGCATTACAATGTCTTATCCATGATTTAGAAGCTTTTTGTTAGTGTTCAGATGACCACATTCTTCTACTTTTCCTCTCTCCCAGGACATTCACTCAACCTGTCCTGGGAGAAGAGCCTTCTCCCAGGCTCTGTACACTATATATGTATAGTGGGTACATAGGGTCCTAGTCGCAGTGCATCTGGGGTGATGGTGCAGTGGAGAATGTCTCGTTATTAGTTTCTGGACACTGTCTCTCTCTCTCTCTCTCTCTCTCTCTCTGTTCTCTCTCTCCCTCTCTTATTGTATAAACTCCAAATTAAGTTTTAATAAAAAGATATTGGTGAATATCTTGAAGATTCATTCATTCATTTGGTCATTTCTTCATTTATTAAAGGATTCATTAAAAACAAACATAATAGGCTGGGCACAGTGGCTCACGCCTGTAATCCCAGCACTTTGGGAGGCCAAGGTGGGTGGATCACCAGAGGTCAGGAGTTCAAGACCAGCCTGACCAATATAGTGAAACCCCATCTCTACTAAAAATACAAAAATTAGCTGGGCGTCATGGTGTGCGCCTGCAATCCCAGCTACTCAGGAAGCTGAGACAGGAAAATTGCTTGAACCTAGGAGGTGGAGGTTGCAGTGAGCCAAGATGGCACCACTGCACTCCAGCCTGGGCAAGTAAGCGAGACTCTATCTCAAAAAATACAAACAAACGAAAACAAAACAACAGGCATAATTTATTACATACTGGAATTAAAGAACACAGAAAACCACCAACCTTCTTTCAGTTTATAGGCTAAATCAGGCTCACAGATAAAAATCTAAGGATCTTCGGCATGGTATTTCAGAAATTGCTGGGGAAGCTGGCGGGGTTGGGGAGTGGTGGTGGAAGTGGGGGCTGTAATGGGTGTGCTTAGGACCTGGTAATAAGAGTGAGATGGGACTACGTGTTCCTTAGGGAGTAGGGCTCAGATGGGGGAAGGGGAGAGACTCTGGGAATTGCTGAAGGGAGTGGGACTCAGGGGAGTGGCCCAGGAAGGTCTTGGGAGGGCTGCTAACTACTGGTGAGCTGAGTTTAGCTTGAAACTTAAAGGGAGATTCAGAAAAGCGACGAAAGAAGACAAATGTCACATACTAGACAATTTTGCTTAAGTCTCTGTCTTGAGTGAGGGAACAGTAAGACTGCTGCTTTTTCTTCCTGAATCCTCCTAGGCAGTTTGGTCCCCTTTGGGTAGATCTGCAAATAGGGAAGTGTTCATGGCCCCCTGCCCAGGAGGCTTCCTAGGAATTTGTTGAGCAAATTTCTTTGATACCCGGGATTTGATATTTGCCAAGAGTCAGCCTGAGCAAATTCCTAACTGTTGAACATGAAAGCAAAATTCTCAGTCGGCCAGCTCTGCTAATTGCATCTTTCCCTAGCAGAGACTTGCCTTTGTACTACACAGCCTGTACTACACAGGCTATTTCTTCATCCACTAAGCACATACTTCTTGGCCTATGTGGTGGTCTAGCCTTTGCATTCTTGCCTTTGAGAAGATTTCTAGAGTGTACCAGGCAAGATTCTTCTCCAGCGTAGGAGGTGGGATGGCAAGAGGATGAGCTTTCCAGTTCTTTTTTGTCTGTATTAATTCTACTCCTCCCCTTCTAGGCTCTTCCTTTCTCTCTTCATCTCCCTTTTCCCCTCTTTTTTCTCTACCCTCCTACTCCCTATTCTGGCCAAATGGATTAGGGAGTGGGGAGGGAATGGTCAGGGCTGGGAAGTCCTTTCTTATTTTTCTTTTTATAGCAAATCCCAAGCTACCTTCATGGAAGCACATGGGAAATTACACCCCTGGGTTGCTGAGGCCACTTAATTTAAAAAGTAAGCCCAGTCTGGAATATATCAGTTGGGTGAAGTGTCCATCCCTGGTGAATGGTCCTTAGATGCCTGCCATGTCTTGGAGAAAAGCTGGGGCTCACAGAGTGCTGCTGCGCCTGCCTTGCGCACATGTGCAAGGGTTGGTGGTGCTGGGGACCAGGCTTAGGTGGAAGGGAGGTCAGCCCTTCCAGAGGTGAATATTCTGAACCCAGCCTCTCTAACTCTAAATAACTTAAAATGAAAGATTTTGTCTGGGAGCAGTGTCTCATGCCTGTAATCCCAAAACTTTGGGATGCTAAGATGGGAGGATAGTGTGAGGGCAGGAGTTCAAGACCAGCCTGAGTAATACAGTGTGATGGTTAATATTTGGTGTCAACTTGAATGAAAGATGCCTAGATAGCTGGTACAGTATTGCTTCTGGGTGTGCCTGTGAGGGTGTTGCCAGAGAAGATTAACATTTGAGTCAGTGGACTGGGAGAGAAAGACCCACTCTCAATGTGGGTGGCACCATCCAATCGGTCGCCAGCATGGGTGAAACAAAGCAGACAGAAGAAGGTGGGATAAGATGACTTGCTGAATCTTCTGGCTTTCATCTTTCCTCTGTGCTAGATGCTTCCAGCCCTTAAGCATCAGACTCAGGTTCTTTGGCTTTTGGACTCTTGCAGTTACACCAGTGGTTTCCCAGGAACTCTTCAGCCTTGGGCCACAGACTGAAGGCTGCACTGTCGGCTTCCCTGCTTTTGAGATTTTGTGACTCGGACTGAGCCAACTGGCTTCCTTGCTCCTCAGCTTGCGGACGGGCTATCGTGGGACTTTGCCTTGTGATCGTGTGAGTCAATTGTCCTTAATAAACTGCCTTTCATATATACATCTATCCTATTAGTTCTGTCCCTCTGGAGAACTCTGACTGCTGATACACATAGCAAGAAGAAAGACACATTGGAAAATAGAGAATAGATCAAGAAAACAATCCACTCATAATTCCATTACCTTATCACTACCACTAGTAGCATTCCAAAAAGGTTTTCATTATTACTTCAGGTTGGTGCTATAGTGGGTACATAGGGTCAAGGGGAAGGTACCTGCAAAGTCTAAGTGAAGCAAAGACTATCCTTTGAGAATGAAATTAGGAAGAATTGTTGAGATCAGCCCTCTGTAGCAATGGCCCAATCTATGAAACTGAAATAAATTTGCTGAGACATTTCAGCTTTCTCATCTGTAAAATGGCAATAATATTTGAATTCCCTCCTTTTCAGATTTGTTGTGAGATTAAAATAAAATAATAAAAAACAACAAATTGTAAAGTCATTAGTAAATGAATGTATCCTACTGTGTCATGATTATCCAATTTATTTAAATGACATAGGCAATCCAATTTCATAATTCAGGATTTAAAAAATTATACTTGGGGCCTCTCAATTCCTTTTCTGTCTGATTTGGTGAAATATAAAAGGTAGGTAATTGGTAAATAAGTCTTGTTTCTCACAGTTGTATACATCTGGTTGGAAATAAAGTAAAGATATGGCAGACTAATGCCTATTTGTGCGCGCTTTTAGAACTTCTCTACTGTGCTGTAGCACCATGAGACAATTAGTGTTAGTAACTAATGCTATGGAAGTATGAAAATAATAAAGTAATGATGAAAACAAGAAGAATAAAGAAAAGTAGAATACTTATACTTTATTACAGTTTTGTGTTCTTTTTTCTAATTAAAAAATTTATTATAGTCACACTGAGAAACAGTTTATTAAAAAATGGAAACAATTCTTATTTTTTAGAGACAGGGTCTCACTCTGTTGCTCAGCCTGGAGTGCTGTGGCATGATCATAGCTCACTGCAGCCTTGAACTCCTGAACTCAAGCAATCCTCCCACCTAAGCCTCCTGATTAGCTAGGACTACAGATGCATACTACCATGCCTGGCTAACTTAAAATTTGTTTTTCGTTTGTTTTTTGTAGAGATGGGTTTTGTTTTGTAGCCCAAGCTGGTCTCAAACTCCTGGCCTCAAGCAATCCTTTTGCCTCAGCCTGCCAAAGTGCTAGGATTATAGGTGTGAGCCCACAACCTCCAACTTAGGTTTGTATTATAAAATTAACCTCAGGAGCAAATCACTGCTCCAGACTCTGTGAAACCATGTGATCTTAGTCTATTTTGTGTTGCCATAACGGAATACTTGAGACTGGGTAATTTATAAACAAAAGAGGTTTATTTGGCTCACAATTCTGCAGGCTGGGAAGTTCAAGGGCATGGCCCTGGCTTCTGGTGAGAGCTTCCATGCTGCAACATAACATGGTAGGGAAGGTAACACAAGTGAAGAGGGAGAACCTGAGGGATGTCTCAGCTTCATAAACAACCCACTCTCACTGGAGCTAATCCTTTCCCACAGGAACTTGCACCAAGCCATTCATGAGGGCTCCTCCCCCATGATCCAGACATTTCCCACTAGGTCCACCTCTCAGCACCACCACATGGAGGATCAAATTTCAACATGAGTTTTGGTGGGGACAAACAAACCATGTCCATACACAAACCATGTCCCAGCCATGGCACATGTGGCCCACCAAAGCAGAAACATAAACATATGAACAGCTGTTTTAGAGAAAGTCTGATTTCTATGCTACCAGAAATACAAAGCAATGGTACTTATTCTGATGGATTCTTGAGTTATTTCAATCTTTTCCACATATTTCCTAAACGTCATTCCTTCATATATAATTAGATGGCCCTCAGGCTTCATCCCATTGGAGATCAGAGTCAAATCACTACGAAATGAGTTGAATTTCATCCTCCCAAAATTCACATGTTAAAATTCTAACCCATAGCACTTCAGAATGTGACCTGAATCAGAAATAGGGTCATTACAGGACAGGTGCAGAGGCTCACCCCTATAAAGAGACACAGGGAGAAGACGGCTATCTACTAGTCAAAGAGAGAGGCCACAGACAGATTCCCTTACAGTTCTCCAAGGACCAAGCAGCCCTTCTGACACCTCGATTTCAGACTTCCAGCCTCCAGAATGCAAGACAATACATTTCTGTTGTTTAAGCTATCCAGGCTGTTGCACTTTGTTATGGCAGCAAAAGAACACACCTTTCTTGTAGGAGATACTTATTTGTGATTAGTTCCAGAGGAAGAACTTCCTGAAGAAGGTGGGCAGGTCAGTGGGAGCTCAGTCCCTGTTGGCCTTCAGACTGCCAAGGCCCACCCAACACTTGAGATGGTTAATGGCACCCATGTAAGGCCAGGAATTTGGGGAAAATGATTTCCCTCCATCTCTGGCGCAGACTGATCCTGGCCTAAAGTAACTCACATTATGCTTCCTCTCTTGACCTACACTTGACTGCCATTCCTGAGACAAGACCAGCACGTGGCCAGGCACAGTGGATGGCTCACGCCTGTAATCCTAGCACTTTGGGAGGCCAAGGCGGGTGGATCACTTGAGGTCAGGAGTTTGAGACCAGCCTGGCCAACATGGTGAAACCCGTCTCTACTAAAAATACAAAAAATAGCCAGGCATGGTGGTATGTGCCTGTAATCCCAGCAACTCGGGAGGCTGAGGCAGGAGAATTGCTTGAACCCGGGAGGTGGAGGTTGCAGTAAACCAAGATTGCACCACTGCACTCCAGCCTGGGTGACAGAGTGAGACTCCGTCTCAAAAATAAAAAAAGACAGGATTTTGTTCCATCAGAACTTCCTCTGGTCACAGAGTCAAGTCATTTGTAAACCACCATCACTTGTGCAAATCTGAAAACTGGGGACTCTGCAGAGGTTGACAAAGGACACAGGATGTGGACAGAGGAAGTTGTGATGAAGTAAAAAAATCCCTCAGTGAAATCAACCAAAGTGTCCATTTCTACTTTGATACTGTTACATGAGAGTGGAAGTGCAACTTATCTTATAGGAATACTAATTTTGTAATGAGTTTGCTAAGGTGTATGTCCTGCCTGCTGCTGATGGACCAGGGTTGGGGATATGGCCCTGAGACCAGCCAGTCCACTGGATAAACTGTGCCCTAGATGCCCTCCCTTGAACATTTTCACTCAGGTCTGCCATCATTCTGTGGATAAGAGGGACAGAGAGATGCCTTTTTTTTTTTTTGAGACAGAGTCTCGCTCTCTCACCCAGGCTTGAGTGCAGTGGTGTGATCTCGGCTCACTGCAAACTCTGCCTTCTGGGTTCAAGCAATTCTCCTGCTTCAACCTCTTGAGTAGCTGGGATTACAGGCGCACACCACCACGCCCAGCTAATTTTTGTATGTTTAGTAGAGACAGGGTTTCACCATGTTGGTCAGGCTGGTCTCAAGCTCCTGATCTCATGATCCGCCCGCCTTGGCCTCCCAAAGTGCTGGGATTACAGGTGTGAGCTACTGCGCCCGACTGAGAGATACCTTTTAAGAGAAAGCTAGGCGGCAGAAGACACTGCTCAGGAGAGAGAAGTGGAGAGAGGTGGAGCTGAAGCACCCCGAAGTACAGAAAGCAGAGGGGAGCCTCCTTTTCTATTACACCGTGGTCCCCTAAGGCGCATCCTTTTGTCCTGTTTCCTGCTCTTTGAATCCAGCAATCCAAGATTGCCTGCTGTGTCCTAGTAATGCCCACTGCTGGCCCCACCCTCTCTGACCTGAGCTAGCTCAAGTGGATACCTGTTCGTTGTAACCCCTCATCTTGCCCGGAGCAGCATCTTGCCCCTACCCAGGGAGCAGTCCAGCCACCCCGTCCCTGGACTGCCGAGCACCTGGAGAAACAGCAGCTGGAAGACTGGACCCCACAACTGTTCATATCCCTGTCTGCATGGATTGAAACTCTGTTTTATTCACTGCTGTGGTTCTAGACCCTAGTGCAATTCCTGCCACATAGCGAGCACTCAAAGAAAGTGTTTGAATGAATGAAATACATTGCTTCAGCCTCCGCTGGGCTATCTGAGCTCTCTGTCTTCTCTCAGCACTTTTCACCTGTCTTTGCTTAAGTCCTTTTTGTTTCCTGCCCTAGCTCTTCCACTTGCTCAAGTTACCCTCCTGCTGCCTCTCTCTTCAGCAGTAATAGCTAACGTTTACTGAGTGCATACTGTGGACTGGGCACAGTTCTCAGTGTTTTACACGTGTGAAATCCTTTAATCCTCCTGAAACCTATGAAGCAAATCCTATTATTATCACTCCTATCTTACAGATGAGAAAGCTGAGGCATGGAGACTAAGTAACTTGTCCGAGGCCACAAAATAGCGATAATGAGGACTCAAACTAGACAGTCTGGCTCTAGTCAACATCCTTAACCCTTCATTAGCTTTGTGATAACAAAGCCCAGCAGTGCTCAGCAGCTTAACTAAAAAAGCAGAGAAAACTCTTTCTTCATCAGAAAAGAACAAGACTATTCTTTATAAAATGGTTGTGAAAAGGGGTGATTGGTCTCTAGTTTGGGTGCCTAGCACAAGTCACCACCCCCTGGTTCACCAAGGAAGTGGAGGGAATTGGTTATGAATTCTGCAGACCTTCCTGCCTGCAGACATCTTTGTCAGACCATTCTGCGGTCTTCCTCTGGTCTCAGAGAGCTGGGTCTGCCCTCGCTTTAGCTCTTGATCTAGGTCCCTCCTGACTGTTTTGGGGGTTGCCTCATTAGATGCACCCATCAGGTCCTGGCAGAAGACAGATGGTGCACTCAAAACTTGGGCTGCTGAGCACAGTCAGAGTTTAAGCAGGGTTCGATGAAGAGCCCACCCACGGGGTGTGAGTAGAATAGGACAGGGTGCGTGGGCACAGGCAACAGCAAGGAGCCACAAGGGGGTAAATGGTGACCCTGGGGCCTGGCAAAAGTGGGCTCTGTGGGGAGTGGGGGCCTGGGAGTGAGGTGGAGTAGAGTTGTATTTGACAGCAACAAGCCTTGCCGCTCTATCTCCTGCCCATCCGTGGTGCAGAGGCTCCCGGAAGCTGGAGGGCAGTGGAGGCTGCCCGATGGAGTCTCCTGGAACACGGAGCAATTGTGGAGAAGGAAGGGTCTTGGGTAAACGGAGCATAGCCAGCGCTTGGCTTCCCCATCCTGGGTGCTCAGCCTCCCCTTCTCTGTTAGTATGCTGTCTCCTCTCCTCTGCTGGCCCACCTCTCCCCTTCCTTCCAGGCACAATTCGTCACAGAATAGTTTCTAATAATCGTCTCCACTTCCTTACTACCTATTAACTTTTGTTTATTTATTTATTTATTGAGACGGAGTCTTGCTCTGTCGCTCAGGCTGGAGTGCCGTGGCACAAGCTTAGCTCACTGCAACCTCCACTTCCCAGGATCAAGCAATTATCCTGCCTCAGCCTCCCAAGTAGCTGGGATTACAGGAGTGCACCACCACATCTGGCTAATTTTTGTACTTTTAGTAGAGACGGCATTTCACCCTGTTGGCCAGACTGGTCTCGAACTCCTGACCTCAGATGATCCGCCTGCCTTGGCCTCCCAAAGTGCTGGGAT
>NW_012116132.1:846274-849043 GCF_000951035.1 Colobus angolensis palliatus | reverse complement strand
GAGTGCAGTGGCGCGATCTCGGCTCACTGCAACCTCTGCCTCCCAGGTTCAAGCAATTCTCCTGCCTCAGCCTCCCAAGTAGCTGGGATTACAGGAGTGCACCACCACATCTGGCTAATTTTTGTACTTTTAGTAGAGACGGCATTTCACCCTGTTGGCCAGACTGGTCTCGAACTCCTGACCTCAGATGATCCGCCTGCCTTGGCCTCCCAAAGTGCTAGGATTACAGGCGTGAGCCACTGTGCCTGGCCAACTTTTAAAAATCCTTATTGCATTTTAGATTACAAATACAACATTAAGTTATGTAAAATTTGAACACTACAGGCCGGTTGTGGTGGCTCACGCCCCCAGCACTTTGGGAGGCCAAGGCAGGTGGATCACCAGAGGTCAGGAATTCAAGACCAGCCTGGCCAACATGGTGAAACCCCGTCTCTACTAAAAATACAAAATATTAGCTGGGCACGGTGGTAGACGCCTGTAATCCCAGCTACTCGGGAGTTGAGGCAGGAGAATGCTTGAACCTGGGAGGCGGAGCTTGCAGTGAGCCGAATTGCGCCACTGCACTCCACCTTGGGCAACAGAGCAAGACTTTATCACAAAAAAAAAAAAAAAGAAAGAAAAAAAGGCACAGTAGCTCATGCCTGTAATCCCAGCACTTTGGGAGGCCAAGGTGGGTGGATCACGAGATCAGGAGATTGAGACCATCCTGGCTAACATAGTGAAACCCCATCTCTACTAAAAATGCAAAAAATTAGCCTGGCATGGTGGCGGGCGCCTGTAGTCCCATCTGCTCGGGAGGCTGAGGCAGGAGAATGGCGTGAACCCGGGAGGTGGGCTGACCCCATCTCAAAAAAAAAAAGGAACACTGCAAAAGTAGATAATATATAAAGGAGAAGTCTTCCATTGTATTAACCCATACATACACTAGAAACCACCACTGTCAAGAGTATAGTGCATGTTTGTCTAACTTGTAAAAAGTATATGTATGATCGGAATGACTGAAATAAAAAATAATGACACTATTAAATGCTGGCGAGGACAGAGAGAACTTTGATCACTCACATATTGCCGGTAGGAATATAAAATGGTATGGCCACTCTAGAAAAGAGTATGACTGCTTCTTACAATATTAAATATGCACTTGCCGTATGATGCAGCAATTACATACCTGGGCATCTACCCAGAGTAATGAAAGTTTATGTTCCTGGCCATAAATGTTTGCAATAGCTTTATTCCTAATTGCCCCAAATTGGAAACAACTCAAATGTCCTTTAATGGTGGAAGGTTCAATAAACTATGGTACACTCATACCGTGGAATACTACTCAGCAATAAAAGGGAAGGACTTATTGATACACATGACAATCTGGATGGGTCTCCAGAGAATTTTGCTGAGTGAGAAAAGCCCGTCTCAGAAGGTTACATACTGTGTGATTCCATTTAGATAATATTCTTGAAACAATAAATGTATAGAGATAGAAAACAGATTGGGGTCAGGTAGAAGGGAAGAGTGACTGTGGCCATAAAAAGGTAGCATAAGGGGTCTGTGTGGTGGAACTGTTCTTCATCTTGACTTTGGTGGTGGTCACATGAATCCACACATGTGGTAAAATTGCTTAGAATTAAATACACACACATGAGTGGCTGGATATGGTGGTTCGTATCTGTAATCCCAGCACTTTGGGAGGCTGAGGCGGGCATATCACTTGAGGTCAGAAGTTCAAGATCAACCTGGCCAACATGGTGAAACTCCATCTCTACTAAAAATACTAAAATTAGCTGGGTGTGGTGGCGCATGCCTGTAATCCCAGCTACTCGGGAGGCTGAAGCAGGAGAATCGCTTGAACCCAGGAAGTGGAGGTTGCAGTGAGCCGATATCATGCCATTGCACTCCAGCATGGGCAGCAGAGTAAGACTCCATTTCAAAAAAAAAAAAAAAAAAAGAACTAAATACACACAATGAATGTGTGTAAAACTGATGACATCTGAGTAATGGTGAAGGGTTCTATCAATGTCAGTTTCCTGGCTGTGATATTGTGCAATAGTTATATGTTACCATTGGGGAGAAATGGGTGAAGCGTAAGCAGGATCTCTCTGTATTACTTCTTTTTTCCAATAAGTTTTATTGAGATAAAATTCAAGTAATATTTACCTTTTTAATGTGTAAAACTTAGTGGTTTTTAACATATTTACAGAGTCGTGCAACTTCAGCACTATTTAATTTTAGAACCTCTTCATCACCCCCAAAAGAAACCCTGTATCCATTGTTAGTCACTCCCCGTTCCTCTCTCCCCCAGCTCCTGGCAGCCACTAATCTACTTTCTGTCTCTGGATTTGCCTACTCTATATATTTCATATTAATGGAATCATACAGTATGTGGCCTTATGTCTGGCTTCTCTCACTTAGCACAAGGTTTTCAAAATCCATCTATTAATATTTTATAAAATGTGCCTGTACTTCATTTCTTTTTACAGTCAAATAATATTTCATTGTATGGATCTACTTCCGCATTTTATTTATCACGTTCATAAGTTGATGGACATTTGTGTTGTTTCTACTTCTTGGCTACTATGAATAATGCTACTGTGGACATTCATGTACTAGTTTTTGTGTGAACGTAGTTTTTAATTCTCTTAGGTATTTATACCTAGGAGTGGAATTGTGGAGTCACATAATAACTCTATGTTTAACTTTCTTTTTTTTTTTTTTTGAGATGGAGTCTCACTCTGTCGCCCAGGCTGGAGTGCAGTGGCGCGATCTCGGCTCACT
>NW_012116132.1:841356-846224 GCF_000951035.1 Colobus angolensis palliatus | reverse complement strand
TTAAGATGGTAAATTGTATATTATTTATATTTTACCACAATTTTAAAAAATGGAACAAAACAAAATATACAGAACAAAACTAGTCACACTCAAATCCTGCCTTAAGGTCTGATTCTGGGACAACCTAACCTAAGATAATAGGAATCTATATTAATTTTGGGTAGCAGAGAAAAAAAGCACTTACAAGCTGAGTTTAGGGTTGCATGGAGTCCAACTAAAAGAAACCTGAAATCAGCAAAGACTAGAAATGAGAGAAAGAGTCTAGCAGGCCTGGGGAGGAAAATGAAGAATCAGACACCATCTTCAACAAGTTAGTCAAATGTGACTGAGCTGGGAATGGTTAAATTTCCCAGCTATAGATAGATAATATCCTAAGATTCCTCACAGTGTAATAAAGCAGATTTTTGCATCCTAAACCTGAACGTGGCAATTTGGACATGTCACACAGGCAGGGCACAGAAGAGGCAGCAAGACTTCAGCCCTCCAGCGATTAGTAAGTAGAAGTGACCAGCAGTTTTGGGCTGCCCAGCATCTATTGCCACTATCTTGTTAATTGTACACTGATTTTCCTTGAATGTCTCCAAGATACCTCAAAATCAATAAGTCCAAAACCAAACTCATGATTCTCTCTGCCAGACCCAGGCTTCTTTGAGCATTCCACAGGTCAAGATGGTGCCATCATCTATCCATGTAAGCAAGCCAAACACGATCGCCCCAGCCTAGTTCCCTTCTCTCCTTCCCTGTAAACAATCCGTCACCAAGTCCTGCAATTTTACTTCCTCAATTTCTTGTGGGTTTTTTTGTTGTTGTTGTTGTTTGTTTGTGTTTTTTTAGATGGAGTTTTGCTCTGTCACCCAGGCTGGAGTGCAGTGGCGCGATCTCGGCTCACTGCAAGCTCTGCCTCCCAGGTTCATGCCATTCTCCTGCCTCAGCCTGAGTAACTGGGATTACAGGCGCATGTCACCACGCCTGGCTAATTTTTGTATTTTTAGTAAAGATGACCATGTTGGTCAGGCTGATCTCGAGCTCCTGACCTTGTGATCCACCTGCCTCAGCCTCCCAAAGTGCTGGGATTACAGGCGTGAGCCATCGCACCTGGCCCTCTATGTTTAACTTTCTAAGGAATCACCAAGTTGTTTTTCAAAGGGGCTACACTGTTTTGCATTTCCATAAGCAATGTCTGAGGGGTCTGATTTTTCCACATTCTTACCAACATTTGTTATTGTCTGTTTTTTTGTTTGTTTGTTTGTTTGTTTTAATTATAGCCATCCTAGTGTGAAATGGTAACACACTGTGATTCTGCATTATCTCCCCCTCTTTTTTTTTTTTTTTTTTTTGAGACAGGGTCTTGCTCTGTCACCCAAACTGAAGTGCAGTGGTGTGATCACAGTCCACTGCAGCTTCAACCTCTCAAGCTCAAGTGATCTTCCCATCTCAGCCTCCCAAGTAGCTAGGGCTACAACCATGTACCACCATGTTTGGCTAATTATTTTCTTTTTGTGTAGAGACAGGATTGTATTGTCTCTTATAATTGCATGTAAATCGGCATGGTGCAGTGGCTCACACCTATATTCCCAGCACTTTGGGAGGCCGAGGTGGGTGGATCACTTGAGGTCAGGAGTTCGAGACCAGCCTGGTTTAGTAGAGGCAACCAACCAACAGATTTAGTAGAAATCTGTCTCTACTAAAAATACAAAAATTAGCCGGGTGCGGTGGCACATGCCTGTAATCCTAGCTACTTGAGAGGCTGAGGCGGGAGAGTCACTTGAACCCAGGAGGCAGAGGTTGCAGTGAGCCGAGATCTCACCACTGCACTCCAGCCTGGACAACAATAGTGAAACTCTGTCTCAAAAATATTGAGCCACCACACTCAGCTAATTTTGTATTTTTAGTAGACACAGGGTTTCACCATGTTGGCCAGACTAGTCTTGAACTCCTGACCTTGTGATCCGCCCGCCTCTGCCTTCCAAAGTGCTGGGATTACAGGCGTCAGCCATCACACCCAGCCTACCTGGTGTTTGTTAAATGAACACTCGGGTGAACTGAAAACACCCAGTGACGCTCCAGAAAGGAGCACAAGTGCAGTAGGAAGGGGAGGAGTTTTTCATATTGGCAAGAGGCCTCATGGAAACTACATCATGGTAGAATTAGTAGAACTGGAACTGCTCTGTGAGCAGCAGAAAGAAGGAAAGAGAGAAAGGAAGAGGGAAAAACCTTGGGGCTCTTCCCTGGGGGACTTAGAGCCAGTAGGAGATTCTTCTTTCACTGCTGCCCACAGGCAAAGAGGGAAGTAAAATGTGAAGGAAGATACAGAGAGCTCCTCTGTCTCTGCTGTGCCTCCTTTGCTGAATTCAGCACCTACATGCTAAATGCAAAAGCCCTTTATTTACTCAAAAGATGTTTGGAATCAATGGTCCCAAACATTTGGCATCTCTTTCCTCCTCAGGTAGAATGAGAATCCTTCTGAACAAAGCTGGATAACATCTTTACTATTTCCACGAAACTTTACCCTCTGGGAATAATGCCCTTCTCAATTATATGGGCATTTTCAGTGTACACCTCTTTGGAAAAGGTCAAGAACAATCCATATAAATACAATCTTTTCTAATTACACATTTATATTTGGGTAAAAGTTCTTTCATAGTAGGGATGAAAGGGAATAAATTATAGAACTCAAAGACAGAGAAAACTCTCCAGAAGAAAGTCTGAACTTACCTAAGAAAAAGTTAGATGAACAGCATTAGTTTTTTTTTTTTTTTTTTTGCTTATATATATTATATGCTTGACAATGAATATGTCTTACTTTCCTAATAGGAGAAAAAAGCAATGCGTTTATTTAAACCATAAGAATTGTTGCTGGGCGTGGTGGTTCACACCTGTAATGCCAACACTTCGGGAGACCAAGGTGGATCATTTGAGGCCAGGAGTTCATAACCAGCCTGGGGAACATAGTGAGACCCCACCTCTACCAAAAAAAAAAAAAAAAACTATAAAAATTTGGGTGTGGTACACACCTGTGGTTCTAGCTACTCAGGAAGCTGTGGTAGGAGGATCACTTGAGCCAGGGTCGAGGCTGCAGTGAGCTATGATCATGCCACTGCACTCCAGCCTGGGCAACAGACGGAGATCCTGTCTTAAAAAATGAAATAAAATAAGATAAAAAAGAATTGCTGATCAGCGGACATGGAGTAAAGGTTATCAGAGGAAAAAGCAGAAGGGCTGAGGCCACCTTGCTCAGATTGGAGGCTTATAGGACAAGGGAGCATATTTGTTTCCTATGCTGCATAACACATTACGACAAACGTACTGGTTTAAAACAACTTCCCTTTATTATCCCACACCCTGTGAGTCAGGGGCCTGGGCATAGTGCAGGCTGCAGGGCTGTCATCATGGTGTCGGCCATGGCTCAGCTCCATCTGGAGGCCTGACTAGTGACAGATCTGCTGCCAAACGCATTCAGGTTGTTGGCAGAATTTGGTTCCTTGTTGCTTTAAGACCAAGGGCTTGGCTTTTTGCTGACTGTTGGCTGCCCTTAGCTCTATGAGGCTGCTCACAGTTCCTTGCCATGTGGACCTCTTGATAGGTCCTCTTGCAAAATAGGAGTTTGCTTCCTCAAAGCCACTAAGGGAGGAACAGAGCTAGTGGGGTGGAATTGTATATAATGTAATCTAATCACAGACTAACAGCCCATCACCTTTGCCATATTCTGTTGGTTAGAAGTAGTCTTAGATTGGGAGGCTGAGGCAAAAGGATTGCTTGAGCCCAGGAGTTAGAAGCTGTGGTGGGCTATAATTGCATCTGTGAATAGCAACTGCACTCTAGCCAAGGCAACATAGTGAGACCTCACCTCTTAAAAAAAAAAAAAAAAAAGAAACAGAAAATAAGAAAAAATAAGAAGCAGTCACTGGACCCACCCACACTCAAAGGGAGGGGATTATATGATTATACAAAGGTGTGAGTTACTAGGAGGTGGAGATCATGGGGACCACTTTAGAGTCTGTTCTTTAAAGGGAGCTCAGAAATTCTTTTGGGATCCATATCCCCTTGTCACTCAGCATTCCAGTATGTTCCAGTGGCTATCCTACTGAAAGCACCTGGGATTCTTCACCTGACAGTTTTCCTTCCACCTGAGACACAGACATGCTGGAGGATTACTGACCCTATGAGCAGGCCTCAGCCAATGATGGATGGAAACCGGAGGCTCCCCTTCTTCCTCACCTCTTGGGTAGGAAAGCTCAGAGGCATGTTCTGCACTATCTCCCAGGGTCCCCAGTAGGACTGAACCCCAGTTGCAGTTACACAGCAGCAACTTGCTTAATAATGTTCCTTTTCTTGGCTTCCTTCCCTTTCCTGCCTTACTTCCCTACTCTAGCCTTCCTGGAATCACCTCTTAAAGAAACTAGTTGAATCCAGAAACAGAAAGTAGAGTGATTGCTAGGGGATAGGCGAAGGAGGGAATGGGGAGTTAATTGGTTTAAGGCATATGGTTCAGGTTTACAGGATGAAAAGGGTTATAGAGATGGATGATGATGATGATGGCACAACATTGTCAATGTGTTTAATATCACTCAATTGGACACTTAAAAGTTATTAAGATGGGGCTGGGCACGATGGCTCACTCCTGTAATCACAGCACTTTGGGAGGCCGAGGCGGGCAGATCACGAGGTCAGGAGTTCGAAACTAGCCTAACCAACATGGTGAAACCCCGTCTCTACTACAAACACAAAATTTAGCGGGATGTAGTGGCACATGCCTGTAATCTCAGCTACTCAGGAGGCTGAGGCAAGAGAATTGCTTGAACACGGGAGGCAGAGGTTGCAGTGAGCCGAGATCATGCTGCTGCACTCCAGCCTGGGTGACAGAGCAA
>NW_012116132.1:832734-840411 GCF_000951035.1 Colobus angolensis palliatus | reverse complement strand
GGTTTAAGCCATTCTCGTGCCTCAGCCCCCCGAGTAGCTGGGATTACAGGCATGCATCACCACGCCCAGTCAATTTTTTCTTTTTTTTTTTTTTTTTCATTTTTAATAGAGATGTGGTTTCTTCATGTTGGCCAGGCTGGTCTCAAACTCCTGATCTCAGGTGAACCACCCATCTCGGCTTCCCAAAGTGCTGGGATTACAGGCATGAGCCACCGCGCCAAGCCTACTTCCTCGATTTCTGTTAAATTCATCCATTTCTCTCTGTATCCACCACTATGACTACTCCAGTCCAAGTCCCCGCCATCTCAACTTCCAAAATAGTTTCCTAGCTGTGTCACTCAGTAACAGGGCAATCCCTGTGTGGTGGTTAATTGTAGGCATCAACTTGACTGGATTAAGGGATACTCAGCTGGTGAAGCACTATTTCTGGGTATGTTGGTGGGGGTATTTCCATAAGAGGTGGGCATTTGAATCAGTGGACTGAGTAAGGAAGATCCACTCTCACCCAATGTGGCTGGGCACTATTCAATCCTTTGATGGCCTGAATAAAACCAAAAGGTATAAGAAAGGCAAATTCTCGCTTTCTCACTCCTGAAACTGGGACGCCCTCTTCTCCTGCCCTTGGACATCAGAACACCAGGTTCTCTGGTTCTTTGGACCCAGGAACTTGCACCAGCAGCCAGCCTGTTTCTCAGGCCTCTGGCCTTGGACTCAGTTACACTGTCAGATTCCCTGGTTCTCTAGCTTGCAGACAGCATATAGTGAGACTTGTCAGCCTCCATAATCATGTGAGCCAATTCCTCTAATAAATCTCTCGGCTGGGCGCGGTGGCTCACACCTGTAATCCCAGCACTTTGGGAGGCCAAGGCGGGCAGATCACCTGTGGTCAGGAGTTTAAAAGCAACCTGAACAACATGATGAAACCCCGTCTCTACTAAAACTACAAAAATTAGCCTGCGTGGTGGCAGGCACCTGTAATCCCAGCTACTTGGGAGGCTGAGGCAGGAGAATTGCTTGAACCAGGGGGCAGAATTTGAGTGAGCTGAGATCGTGCCACTGCACTCCAGCCTGGGTGACAGAGCGAGACTGTCTCAAAAAAATAAAATAAAATAAAAAATAAATCTTATCTCCTATCTATCTATCTATCTATAATAAATCATCTCTCATCTCTGTCATCTATCTATCTATCCATCCATCCATCTCTCTCTTTCTTCTATTGATTCTCTGTCTCTCTGGAGAATCCTAATACACTCTGGGCATACAAAGCCCTCCTGGCACCTCCTCAGTTTCTTCTTAGGGAAGCGCCTCTGGCCACACTTCCCAACCTCAGGACTCCTATACATTCTCACAGTCCATGTACTCATTGTTTTCAGCGTCCAATCATAGTTGTAACATAAAATATTTGTAAATATATTTTTATTGTGAGAACATTCAGTTTGACAAAATACAGAGAACAACATATCAAGCACCTATGTAGTCATGACCCAGAATTAACTATATTAACACATGTTAACCTTCTGCCATATTTATTTCAAATTTTGTTTTACGTTTAAAAGAAATCAAACATAAAACAGACATGGCTAAAATCCACTTGACCAGTGTTTCCCTTCTCCTCCACTTCTGTTCTCTCTCCCCCTTCAGAGGAACTAGCAACAAGAATTTCAATGTATTTCTTTCCCATTCATGTTTTTATGCTTTTAATAGATAAGATGTGTTTTCAAAACCATTGGTTGTGTTCCTATTGTTTTTTGTTTTTGTTGAGACAGAGTCTCGCTCTGTCGCCCAGGTTGGAGTGCAGTGGTGCTATCTCAGTTCACTGCAACCTCTGCCTCCTGGATTCGAGCGATTTTCCTGACTCAGCCTTCTGAGTAGCTGGGACTACGGGCACGCACCACGGCCTGGCTAATTTTTGTATATTTAGTAGAGATGGGGTTTCACCATGTTGCCCAGACTGGTCTTGAACTCTTGAACTCAGGTGATCTGCCTGCCTCGGCCTCCCAAAGTGTTGGGATTACAGGCGTGAGCCACCGCACCTGGCCTATTCCTACAGTTTCTAAAAGCAGATATAATTAGTTTTAATTTAAACCACTTTGATTTCATTCAAGCCGAGAATATCTTGGTCCTCAGGTGGTGGATTCAGAAGGGAACCAAAGAGGGTTTTCATTCTGTCTCATCGTGGAGAAACAGCAGCAAGAACAACCAGCTCATTTTTCTTCTTCTTCCACTTTCCCCCAAGTACCAGAGAGGAGCTGGGGCCAGCAATACCCATCAGAGAATATCAAAGCAGAAGCACATAATGCTTTGGCACTTGTGGGCTTACCTGGTAGCATCATAAACATCTAACACCAGCGCTGAGAGTTGAACATTTTAAAAATAGGCAAAAATACACTGAATGAACAGGTGGCCTCAAGTTTCTGTGCCCCCTGGTCCTGGAGACATGGTGCTGTGCTCAGGTTGGCTTCTAGCCTACTTCTGGTCTGCTTCCTGTCTGCTTGAGGCATGTGGCCCTGTTGCTGGAGGCTTGGCATCTGAAGATGTGAAGCTTTGGGTTAAGAGCCTCCAAGTTGTTACATGGAATCAATAAGGGTGAGCAAACGCCTGCGACCTTCTCTGGGACACTTTGCCCTCTTTGGTTTGTTACAGAAGATACGGCTAAATAAATTTTAGATTGATTGCTTCCAGATACAAAGGAGAGCATCAAAGAGGAGTAAACTCCTTTCCAAGTGATAGCGCCAGCCAATCTGTCTAGTCTAGATTGAGTATTATACCTTGCCGTGAGAAAGAGTCCAAAGAACAACTCATCATCCTTGGCTAGGAATAAAGTTATTGCTTCTTAAGGGGCGGAGAACTCTCTGGCTTCATATCATTAACATACTTGTCACCTCTAACTAGACCCAGTCAGGCCCAATGAGCTCCACTAGAGTGAAACTCAGAACCTGCTAATACTGAAGTGTGGATGGACAATAGTATTTGTTTATGTGTAAAACTGGTACTTTTTTTTTTTTTTTTGGTGGAAAATGAGGAAGTGAAAAGAATGTGACCTTTGGAGTCACGCAGACCTGGGTTTCTCTCCTGGCACCGCCTCTGACCTCCTGTGTCACATGAGCTTTCTGAGCTTTAGTTTTCACTTCTATGACACAAGGAGAAAATTCCCATCTCATAGGGAGAATTTAGTGAAAGGACTGAGCATTTTGTCTGGGACATGATTGATCCCTTCATCTGATTTTTTTTTCTTTTTTTTTGAGACAGAGTCTCGCTCTGTTGCCCAGACTGGGGTGCAGTGGCATGATCTCAGCTCACCGAAACCTCTGCCTCTCAGGTTCAGGTGATTCTTGTGCCTCAGCCTCCCAAGTAGCTGGGATTACAAGCACGCACCACCACGCCTGGCTAATTTTTGTATTTTTAGCACAGACAGGATTTTGCCATGTTGACCAGGCTGGTCTCGAACTCCTGACCTCAAGGCCAAGTGCCTTGGCCTTCCAAAGTGCTAGGATTATGGGCGTGAGCCACCGCACCCCGTCCCTTCATCTGAATTTGGAGAGGGCAAAAGTTGGAACTCTGCCCTCTCCAAAAAAGTTGTGCCTGGGAAAGGTGGATATGAGGTGAAGATCAGATTGGGGCAACTGTAGGAGTCGCCAGAGTCTGCTGGCCCTGCCACCATTTAGGAACTGGTAGAAGGCTGCTGCAGTGAGAGCTGGCTTTGCTTCGATCCTGTTAAATACACCATGAGGATGCTTCAGTGTTTGGAGCGGCCTTCTTTGGTTACCCACCGTATCACCCTGGGGCAGAAAGCTTCCAATCTCAGTCCCACAGGGGTGTTATTCATGTTAGGAAAGAGAGTGGTTTTCATTTTCAGAAGAACACGAACACATTGGCCTCCAGATGAATATGCAGCTTCAAAGCTTCTAAAATAGTTGGCTATCCCTTGTCCTGAGTTTTCACTCAAGGTTTATGACACTGTTGTCGGATACTCGTTGTCCCATATTGGCTAGACTGGAAAAGCGGAATCTCTTCTCCCTCTCCACATCTGAAAGAGCAACACTGTCTGCTGTCCTACAGAGCCTGTCATTGATCTATGATTTGGCCTCTCACCTTAGACAGTTCTCAATAGGTAGAACAATGCTCCACCTTCGCCCATGTGTAACATTAGGCTGGATAAACACTACCAAAGGAAACATACATTATTCAGGGAATGTGAGCGTGTAGGTCCCATGCCCACAGTGTGTCATGGACTCACCAAAGAGATGTGTTGCAAATAATGAGTGGCATCTTGTTTCAAACAATGCAAAGCCAACAATAATAGGAAAAATGACACTTCTCCGGATTCTCCAGCTAAGAAAACACAAAGCAGTTTTGGTGGATGGAGTTCAAGCTGATTACTTTTCTACCTAAATTATTCTTTTATTTCTTTCAAGCTGGTTTCGCAAGGTTTTAAGGAAGCCACCCAGTTGTGGGTGGAGCATTTTCTTCTGGGAACTACTCCCAGGTACATGAAATACCATTCAGAAATGAGCAAGACATGTTCACAAGGCCAAGGGCTTCTTTGGAGCCATAGTTACTCTCCACTATATGCTGCTCACACATGGATTTTTGGTTTGACTTGTAAACCCTAGCCTGTTGTTGCAGGCTTTAAAAAATATGTGTTGGCCAGGAGTGGTGTCTCATGCCTGTAATCCCAGCACTTTGGGATGCCGAGTTGGGAGGATCACTTGAACTTAGGAATTTGAGACCAGCCTGGGCAACAGGGCAAAACCCCATCTCTACACAAAATACAAAAAATTAGCCGGGTGTGGTGTCGTGTGCCTGTAGTCTCAGCTACTGGGAGGCTGAGGCAGGAGAATCTCTTCAGTCTGAGAGGTCAAGACTGTAGTGAGTTGTGATCATCCCATTGCACTCCAGCCTGGGTGACTAAGTGAGACCCTGTCTCAAAGAAAAAAGAAAGAAGGAAAGAAAATATGTGTTAATTATGGGGAATCTGGTCATTAAAAAAAAAATGTGGAATCATAAAGTATATGATATTTATCCTTCCCTTGTTTGTTATGACAGTATTTCCCCGGAGCTTAGGTGGCAGGTATCAGAGTGTTTCACGTGTAGTCCACATCCTGTATTACATGCTCATTCTCGGAGTTGGGCTTTGGCAGAGATGCCAAACACACAGATGCCAATTAGGAAACTAAAATCCAGTCATTACCCAGAGATTAAATATTTCAACACAGTGTCTCAAACTATAATTAAAGGCAGTGAGCTTTGTTACTGGGAGAACAAAAACAGAGAGAGGCAGACAACTATTTTTGGAATTGTCCTTATCTTCGACATGATCTACTCTATACATTTATCAAGTTGTTTACCGTACTTGCAACTTTACAAATCAGTCTAAATAGAACATCATAAAATCACATGTTTGCAGGCCAAGTGCAGTGGCTCATGCCTGTAATCCCAGCACTTTGGGAGGCTGAGGCAGGAGGATCACTTTTTTTTTTGAGATGGGAGTCTTACTCTGTTGCCCAGGCTGGAGTGCACTGGCACAGTCTCAGCTCATTGCAACCTCTGCCTCCCTGGCTCAAGCAATTCTCCTGTCTCAGCCTCCTGAGTAGCTGGGACTACAGGCACCCACCACCACGCCTGGCTAATTTTTGTATTTTTAGTAGAGATGGGGTTTCACCATGTTAACCAGGCTGGTCTTGAACTTCTGACCTCAGGTGATAGGAGGATCATTTAAAGCCAGAAGTTCAAGACCAGCCTGGGCAACAAAGTGAAACCCCATCCCTACAAAACATTTGGTGACACATATCTGTAGTCCCAGCTCCTTGGGGAGGCTGAGGTGGGAGGATCACTTGAGCCCAGGAGGTTGAGGCTGCAGTGAGCTAAGATTACGCCACTGCACTCCAGCCTGGATGACAGAGTGAGACTCTATATACAAAAATAAATAAGCAGGCCCAGGCACAGTGGCTCACGCCTGTAATCCTAGCACTCTGGGAGGCCAAGGTGGGCAGATCATTTGATGTTAGGAGTTTGAGACCAGCATGGCCAACATCGTGAAATCCCCCCGTCTGCTAAAAATACAAAAATTAGCCAGGTGTAGTGGTGGGCACCAGTAACCCCAGCTACTCTAAGGGCTGAGGAGGTAGGAGACCGGGAGGCAGAGGTTGCAATGAGCCAGGTTGAACCCGGGAGATGGAGGTTGCAATGAGCTGAGATTGCGCCACTATAGCCTGGGAGAAAGAGTGAGACTTGTCTCGAAAAATAAATAAATAAATAAACAAACAAACAAATAAGTGATGCAGCTGTGAAGTGGCCTAGGGAGAAGTAGGGAGGAAGCAGGCAAAAGAAGAGATGGTAGGAACAAGAGAGAGAGAGACAGACCTCCTTCCCCTCCACCCCCAGAAAGGTTAAGAAAGAAAATTAAAAAAAAAAAAAAAAAAAATGACCGGCACAGTGGCTCACACCTGTAATCCTAGCACTTTGAGAGGCCGAGGTAGGCAGATCACTTGAGGTCAGGAGTTCGAAACCAGCCTGGCCAACATAGTGAAACCCTGTCTCTACTAAAAATACAAAAAGTTGGCTATGTGTGGTGGCGGGCACCTGTAATCCCAGCTACTTTGGAGACTGAGGCAGAAGAATTGCTTGAACTCAGGAGGCGGAGGTTGCAGTGAGTGGAGATTACACCACTGCACTCCAGCCTGAGCGACAGAGTGACACTCCATCTCAAAAAAATAAAAAATAAAATAAAATAAAATAAATCAATGAAAATCCATAGTCTTTGCATCAAATGTTAAGTGGTAGTACAGTTCAATTTTGCCCTAAATTTTCTATTTGTATTTTGTTACATCTTCTAAATCAAAGTATAATTGCAAGAGTATAAAGTACACATACACTATGTGCATGTCTTGAGCATATACTAATCAAATTATTTATAAATATCAAAGTTTATCATTGTAGAAATGACAGGTCATATATAACAGTATCTATCTATCCAAGTCAGAAAAATTTACTTGCTGAAAGAATTAAGTTTAAAAAATCATTTCCGGCCGGGCGCGGTGGCTCAAGCCTGTAATCCCAGCACTTTGGGAGGCCGAGACAGGCGGATCACGAGGTCAGGAGATCGAGACCATCCTGGCTAACACGGTGAAACCCCGTCTCTACTAAAAAATACAAAACTAGCCGGGCGAGGTGGCGGGCGCCTGTAGTCCCAGCTACTCGGGAGGCTGAGGCAGGAGAATGGCGTAAACCCGGGAGGCGGAGCTTGCAGTGAGCTGAGATCCGGCCACTGCACTCCAGCCTGGGCGACAGAGCGAGACTCTGTCTCAAAAAAAAAAAAAAAAAAACCATTTCCTTCTACCTAAACATTTGGTCAGCTACCTTATGATTTCATTTGTCTGTTTTTATCCTGTTGTTTTTGCATCATGTAAGTCCATTCTTAATGGCTTTTTAAACAAACTAAATGAGTAAATGTGGATAAAAGGCTTAAGAGTGCTATATAAATGTGTACATTATTATTACTTCTGACTCTGGAAATTAACAGAGCTGAGAACATTTTACTATATTTTTATTTATTTATTTTAAATTTTATTTATTTATTTTTTTGAGATGGAGTCTTGCTCTGTTACCCAGGCTGGAGTGCAGTGGCACGATCTCCACTTTCTGGGTTCACGCCATTCTCCTGCTTCAATGTCCCGA
>NW_012116132.1:829163-831974 GCF_000951035.1 Colobus angolensis palliatus | reverse complement strand
CGGCTAGTTTTTTGTATTTTTTTAGTAGAGACGGGGTTTCACCATGTTAGCCAGGGTGGTCTCGATCTCCTGACCTCGTGATCCACCCGCCTCGGCCTCCCAAAGTGCTGGGATTACAGGCTTGAGCCACCGCGCCCGGCCTTTACTACATTTTCTATACCCATTTTGGGATAATAACAGAACAGGTATTTCCAAGGCAATGTCAGGAAACACCACACATTTCCCTAACACTTTTTGCTGAGTACACAGAGAATGGAGCAGATAACTATTGACATATGGCAGGGAGCTGTACTTACAACTAAGATTTATCTGATTAATTACATTTTCTGACAACTAGCATAATGTCACAGTATCCAAAATGGAAACTCATGTTACAGATTATATCCAATCCATAGATAATAAAGAAGGACCCCCCTCCCCCATACATATCCAATCCATAGATAATAAAGAAGGACCCCCCTCCCCCATCCAAATACTTCTAAACTTGTTTATGTCTAAAAGGATTTTTTTGAGACAGTCTTGCTCTGTCATCCAGCCTGGAGTGCAATGGTGCCATCTCCACTCACTGCAACCTCCACCTCCTGGGCTCAAGTGATTCTCCTGTCTCAGCCTCCCGAATAACTGGGATTACAGGCACCCGCCACCATGCCCAGTCAGGAATATTCTTTTTAAGAGACATTTTACAAAGAAAAAAAATCTCTAAAGTTTTTTCCGTCTTAGTATTCTCTAATTTTATTGTTTTAAGTGGGTATCATAGAAAACAGCCAACTATAATATAATTAAATAGACTGCACTTTAACGATCAGAGATATTTGATTATAGTTTGGGTATTAGGTGAAAATAAGAAGTACTCTTCACCTGTTAGGTGTGAAATTGACATTATGGTCAAACAAGAACATATGCACATTTTTAAGAGACACATACTGAAATATATATGGGTGATTTGAAATTTTTTAAAAATATTTATTTATGAACCATGGGGTCTCGCTATGTTGACCAGCCTCCCAAAGTGCTAGGGTTACAGGCGTGAGCCACCATGTCTGGGCAATTGAAATAATTTCTAGGATTAAAAAAAAATTCAGAGAGAGAGAAAGTGATAATGTGGCAAAATCTTGATAATTGTTAAATCTGATGATGGGTATATGAAGGTTTATTGTTCTGTCTACTTTTGTGTAGGTTTAAAATATTTATATAAAAAGGGTTTATTATATTTTAAATTTTAATCTATGTATTTATTTATTTTGAGACCAGGTCATGAGACTGGCTAATTTTTGTATTTTTGGTAGAGGTGTGGTTTTGCTGTGTTACCTAGGCTGGTCTTGAACTCCCGGGTTCAAGTGATCCACCCACCTCAGCCTCCCAAAGTGGTGGGATTACAGGTGTGAACCACTACCCCCGGCCAACAAAAAAAGTTTTTAAAATAATTCAAATAATTGGTTTAACAGTTTTGTTTTTTCATATGCAAAACATAAATTGGATAGAGAGAATTCTGCTACAGTATTTATCTGCTAAAGGGATTATTTTTCTAGCTCACTAGTTCTCAAACATGAGAACTGTTTAAAGCTCAGATTGCTGAGTCCAGCCCCAGAGTTTCTGATAATAAGTCTTGCAGGGGCCCAGCAATTTGCATTTCCAACAAGTTCCTAGTTGATGCTGATGCTCCAGTCCAGGGACCACGTCGTGAGAATTACTTCTCTAGGTAAACCATCTCTTCTAAGCTATCCTTCTTCATTCTTTCTGCAGCCAATTCCATTCCTTTATCATTTCATGTCAAGCATGAGCTTTAACTGTCCATATGGGCCAGTTTCTTATCTTAATTTATTCTGGAATATACTGAGAGTCAAAATCTTGAGAATTTGATAATTAAGTCTCCTCATTGTTTGGTTCTGACTTACCCAGCTTTTCAATCTTTTCTTCCTTTATTCCCCTGACTCCAGCAATATCAGGATATTTGTACTCTAAGTGAGTCATGCATATTCCTACCTCAGTACCTTTACCCATGCCACCATCCCCTCCCGAAATGCATACGTTGTGTTCACACACACACACAAAATGAGTAACCAAAATGTCCGGTCCAAATCTCCTGTTCTCTGTGAAGTTGATTATCAGCATCCATGGTGATCCTTCCCGCTGAAAACTTCTCATTTTACACTAGTCATACCATCATGTAATAATTTATATTTTTTTATATTCGTGCATTTTTTTTTCCTTTTTGAGATGGGGTTTTGCTTTGTCACCCAGGCTGGAGTACAGTGGCACAGTCTCAGCTCACTGTAGGCTCGACCTCCTGAGTTCAAGCAATCCTCTGACCTCAGTCTCCCTGGGACACAGGCACACACCATCATGCCTGGGTAATTTTTGTAATTTTTGTAGAGACAGGGTTTTGCCATGTTGCCCAGGCTGGGTATTCATGCTCCTTATCTCCTCAATAGACTTGTCAATTCCTTGAGGGCAGAGATCTTGCCTTATACAGAAATTCTTTGTGCAGCCCACAGACTTTGGCCCAGAGCTATGTTCTTAATAGGCACTTTCATTTTCTCTGCAAACTGGGGGAAATATGTTTTTTCTAATAATAGATGGAACCTGAAGTCTGCAGATGTAGAATAAGCACCAGGGAAAGGCTCATAGAATCCTAACATCAATGCACATCCAAGCAGTGCTATAAGAATAATTAATTATTATGTGGGTCTTCGAGATCTTCAGATGAAAGGGGCTTTAAGGCCGGGCGCGGTGGCTCAAGCCTGTAATCCCAGCACTTTGGGAGGCCGAGACGGGCGGATCATGAGGTCAGGAGATCGAGACCATCCTGGC
>NW_012116132.1:823404-828963 GCF_000951035.1 Colobus angolensis palliatus | reverse complement strand
TTTTTTTTGAGACGGAGTTTCGCTCTTGTTGCCCAGGCTGGAGTGCAATGGCAAATGGCACAATCTCGGCTCACCACAACCTCCGCTTCCCGAGTTCAAGCGATTCTCTTGCCTCAGCCTCCCGAGTAGCTGGGATTACAGGCATGAGCCATGCCTAGCTAATTTTTGTATTTTTAGTAGAGACAGGGTTTCTCCACGTTGGTCAGGCTGGTCTTGAACCCCCAACCTCAGGTGATCCACCTACCTCAGCCTCCCAAAGTGTTGGGATTACAGGCATGAGCCACCGTACCCAGCCCATGTCACCCTTTCAAAGCCTCAAATCAAATTTCACAGCATCCCTCAGGTTTCCTCAGACTGGAAAGAGTTCAGGGTTACTCCTCCAAGGGTGGCTAAAAAGTGACTTCTCCACATCCACCACTCAGGATTTTCAGGAAAGACAAACTTTAAAATAAGGCTGGAGATGGCAAAAGTCCCAACAAAACAAATTCTTGGCTTCCTGAGAAAAAGTGAAATTGAGTTACTATGTGTCGTCCTCCAGCAGGGAGAGTTGGACTCCAGACCAATCATCTGTGCCTGTCTTCCTATCTTGTCCCCTTGGATAGTGGCACTCACAGGCTTTCAGATGTTGGGGTCTACCTGCAGTCATCTGGATAAGAACCTGCATGTTCAGGCCAGGCACGGTGGCTCACACCTATAATCCCAGCACTTTGGGAAGCCGAGGCAGATGGATCACTTGAGGCCAGGTGTTCAAGGCCAGGTGTTCGAGGTCAGCCTGGCCAACATGGCAAAACCCTGTCTCCACTAAAAATACAAAAAGTAGTTTGGTGTGGTGGCAGGTGCCTGGAATCCCAGCTACTCAGGAAGCTGAGGCAGGAGAATTACTTGAACTCGAGAGGCGGAGGTTGCAGTGAGCCAAGACCATGATGCCATTACACTCCAGCCTGGGCAACATAGCCAGTCTCTGTCTCAAAAAAAAAAAAAATAAGAACCTGCATGTTCAAGTTGTTATTTTTGTTCTGAGTATGTAAATTTTGGCCTGAGTTCTGCTTCCATGAAGCACTATGAATGAATCTCTCTCTCTCTCTCTTTCCCTCCCTCTCACTCATGGAATAGGCCAAGTCATCTCTTGATTACCACTTGAAAATCTGTTATGACCCAAGCTCGGGAATATTGCTTCAACATCGAGGCTTAGTTTTCTTCAACTTCATTTTCCTTGATAGCACGTTTCCTCTCTCTGTTCTCTTTGCTTTATTCCTGCATCCTTGTTTTGGTTGACTTGGGTTGGTACCACTTTACCAATAATTCACTAAACATAAAAAATGTCTTCTCTGAGTCTGTAGCTATGACTGCCTACATTAGTGGGAACTAAAAGAGCTTCAATACTTTTGCAGGCCCAGGCAAACATGGATACAGTTATAATTAAGCAGTAAATCACAACAAGATGCTGTTAGAGCATGCCTCAGATGTGTTGGCGAAAGTTGAATATCCTCACCTGCCAGCAGGAAAGAAAAAAAAATGAAAAGCCCAGCCAAGCTTAACCAGACAGGGCTTATACCCAGTGTGATCATAAAGCCACTCCTGGCTTATATTTCCAGGAATGAAAAATCCAATGTACAAAGAGCCAGGGTTATATTACACACCAAATGCTAATTCCCTCTTTAGCCGATCGGGTTAAACCATTTCCTGGTTTGCAAGGGGCAACTTTGATTAGACTAACTGTGAGATTAGAAGTCCCCAGACCTTTATGACTGGCATACCAAAAAAGTACAATTTATTTAAAACAATGACCAAAAAATCACATATAAAGACTTCATTCCAGACCCTAATTAGAAGGTGTAGGGTTTTTTTTTTTTTGACAGAGTTTTGCTCTTGTTGCCCAGGCTGGTGTGCAATGGCCCGATCCTGGCTCACTGCTGCAACCTCCGCCTCCTGGGTTCTAGTGATTCTCCTGCCTCAGCCTCCTGAGTAGCTGGGATTACAGGCATGCGCCACCAGGTCAGGCTAATTTTTTGTATTTTTAGTAGAGACAGGGTTTCTCTATGTTGGTCAGGCTGGTCTTGAACTCCCAACCTCAGGTGATCCGCCCACCTCAGCCTCCCAAAGTGCTGGGATTACAGGCATGAGTCACCACGCCCGGCTAGAAGGTGTAGGGTTTTAACCTGGATCTGCCATCAACTAACTGAGTACTTTGGCCTCATTGTACCTTGCTTTGGCCTCGGAGGCTCATTGTTGGTTTTGGTCCCTACACAGCTAATGTCAGTGTGGACAGCCCTTGATTCCCAACTCAGACTTGGAAAACAAGCAAACAAGTACTGGAGGAAGCACCAACTCTCAGTCTCTAACTACCATTTGAGCCCAATTCAGGATATGATTTCATGGAAGAAGGAGGTATCGCTTCTGGGCAAATATATACATATGTATATTCTATAATATATATAACATATAATTTTTTAGAATGAGTCTCACTCTGTTGTCCAGACTGGAGTGCAGTGGTGCAATCTTGGCTCACTGCAACCTCTGCCTCCCAGGTTCAAGCGATTCTCCTGCCTCAGCCCCCTGAGTAACTGGGATTACAGGCCCCTGCCACCATGCCTGGTGAATTTTTGTGTTTTTTAGTAGAGAAAGGGTTTCACAATGTTGATCAGGCTGGTCTCAAACTCCTGACCTCAGGTGATCCACCCGCCTCGGCATCCCAAAGTGCTGGGATTACAGGCATGAGCAACCACACCTAGCCCTAATTTTTGTATTTTTAGTAGAGCTGGAGTTTCTCCACGTTGACCAGGCTGGTCTCGAACTCCTGACTTCAGGTGATCCACCTGCCTCGGCCTCCTGAAATGCTGGGATTACAGGCGTGAGCCACCATGCCCAGGAAATATATCTGAATGATGTTTCTTGGGCAAATATATCTGAACAACTTGATGACGTCTCCTCCCCAAGCCCCTCCCTAGCACACACAGTGACTTCTACTGAGGCTCAGCTGTTAGCAGCCCCTTAAGCTGGAAGAAGAGATGCAATGAACCAGAGGGAAAAGAGAATCTTTAGTAAGTTATAGTTGAAGCAATACTATAAATCCATGTAAACCATGGGCTAAAAGGCTTTTTGGGATTTGGACTGGGACCTTCACCCACTACCTGTAACCATATTTTTGCTGGAAAATGCTTCCTGAGGTGTACACAACTGGCTTATTGACTTTGGGGTACAAATTCCTCAGTAAATTGCTGACTGTGCCCTCATAATAGAATCTGATTCTGGAAGAGACCTTAGAGATCATATAGTTGAACTCCAGATTTTCCAATGCCTTCTTTTAGAATGTTCTAAGAGATGGGATCAAAGGATTTGTCACAACTATATTGCTCATAATCTGTAACATGTTCTCTAAGTGTGGTCCCCGACTATCTGGCAATGACAGCATCATCTGAGAGCTTGGTATAAATGCAGATTCTCAGGCTTCTCTCCAGACTTACAGAATCAAAAGCTCTGGGAATGGGGCCCACCAATCAGTTTTAACAACTCCTCTGTGTGGTACTAGTTTGAGAGTCACTGGTGTACAGGAAAAACGTATTTATCGAGGGAGAAAGTTGTGGGGAGTTGCTTTATTGTCTACCTTGAGTGTGCTTAATATTAAATATGTGTGTAAGTAGCCATTTTTGTCCTATCTTTGCAACCTGATTTTTGCATGTGAAAAACAGAAATGACCTCATTTTGCCCCCTCCATCAAAAGCAGGTTGACGATGTCATATTTGAACATTCTCTCTCTCCCTGTCTTTGATCTCACGATGGAGCCAAGATTCTGCTCAGAGAAAGGTGCTCCTGCCAGTACCAGGCCTCTCAGCCCTGGGGGTCACCAGGCAAGGTGCTTCCCGTACAATTCAGAAGCAGGCTGGCAAGCTGAGGTAAGGGATTTGACGGCTTGGCCACTACCTGACAGGGAGGAAATCTGCTCATGCATTCAGGAGTCCTGCCTGGTCCTGCTGGGGAGCTCCCCAACTCGGGAAACACCTGGTCCACATATGGTCAGAGAGTGGAGGGCCAGGGCCTCACAAAGCAAGGACAAACATCCTCAATAACCTTTCATGGGCTGTTATCAGAATTAATGGCAAGGCAGGGGCGCCCACAGGACTCCAAGCCCTTTCAGAGAAAGGCATAGTATTAAGACTTTTCACAGAAATGCGTGTTTATTACGTGTGGGTGACTTTTTCCTATTTATCTCTCTACTGGACACAGGTTCAACTGGGAGTTCTTGAGGAAAGGGCCATCGCCTCACTTAATATTATATTGCTACGATTCAACCATATTGTTATCTATAGCTATAGTTCATTTGTTTTTTGTTTGTTTATTTTTTTCAGAGCCCACTGAAAGAATAGTTCATTTGTTTTAATTGCTGAATCACATTCCATTGTAGGAATAAAACACAACTTACTCATCTTCTCTCCTCTTGATGGGCATTTGGATTGTTTTGGGGTTTTTGTTACTGTAAACAGGAGACAAGATGTTCCTGTCTGGAAAAAGATCAGTAAGGGGCAACTTAACCTTTTGATAACAAAACCCATTATGAAATATAATAATTAAAGCAATGCAGTACTGGCCTGGGGAGAGACAAACTGACCAATGGAATAGAATGGAATGGTGTGGAACTTTGGCATATGCCAGAGGTAGCATATAAAACCAGTGGGAGGGCCAGGTGTTGTGGTTCGTGCCTGTAATCCCAGCACTTTGGGAGGCTAGGGCAGGAGAATCACTTGAACCTGGGAGGCAGAGGTTGCAGTGAGACAAAATTGCGCCATTGCACTCCAGCCTGGGCAACAAGAGCGAAACTCCGTCCCAGGAAAAAAAAAAAAAGAAAGAAAGAAAAAAGAAAAGAAAGAACATATAGGTAAATCTTTCAGACCTTGAAGTTGGAAAAGAATTCTTAAATAATACCGAAACAGCATTTTTTTTTTTTTTAGATGGAGTCTCTCTCTGTCGCCCAGGCTGCGATCTCGGCTTACTGCAAGCTCCGCCTCCCGGGTTCCTGCCATTCTCCTGCCTCAGCCTCCCAATTAGCTGGGACCACAGGTGCCGCCACGTCGCCCGGCTAGTTTTTTGTATTTTTTTTTTTTAGTAGAGACGGGGTTTCACCGTGTTAGCCAGGATGGTCTCGATCTCCTGACCTCGTGATCCGCCCGTCTCGGCCTCCCAAAGTGCTGGGATTACTGGCTTGAGCCACCGTGCCCGCGGGCCCCTAAACAGTATTTAACTGAAAAGGAAGGACTGATAAATTTGACTATCTTAAAAGTAAGAACATTTTTCACACATAGATTTTTCTGCAAAAAAATTCCAAGAATAAAGATTATTCTGCTTCTCTTAACCACTCCCCAGTAATAAACTTTTTATAACTTGAGATTAGATTTGAATATAAATACAATTGCAGGCTGGGCATGGTGGCACATGTCTGTAATCCCAGCACTTTGGGAGGCCAAGTCAGGAGAGTCACTTGAACCTGGGTAGCAATCTCAAAAAATAATAATAATAAATAAATACAATTGTAGCTGACTCCATAGTCTTTTTTTTTTTTTTTTT
>NW_012116132.1:819412-823240 GCF_000951035.1 Colobus angolensis palliatus | reverse complement strand
TTTTTTTTTTTTTTGAGACAGAGTCTCGCCCTGCCGCCCAGGCTGAAATTCAATGGCATGATATTGGCTCACTGCAACCTCTGCCTCCTGGGTTCCAGCGATTCTCCTGCCTCAGCCTCCCCAGTGGCTGGGATTACAGGCGCACGCAACCATGCCTGGCTAATTTTTTGTATCTTTAGTAGAGACGGAGTTTCACCATGTTGGCCAGGCTGGTCTCAAACTCCTGTCCTCGTGATCTGCCCTCCTCAGCCTCCCAAAATGCTGGGATTACAGGCATGAGCCACCATGCCCGGCCTCGGCTAATTTTTGTATTTTTTGCAGAGATAGGGTTTCGCCATGTTGTCCGGGTTACGTAGTCTTAAAGAGAATCATTCTTTCCCCCAAACTGCAGTAACATTGGTGCCAAATCACCCTCTTCTCTTGACCTGGTTCATCTTAACCAAGTGTTCCCTTCTTGCTTCCTGCTTCCTCTTTCACCCCACTTAGAATAGAAACATCAGGCCTTTACTGGCTGGAAACCATAATGGGAGAAAAAAGTCAAAATATGCTGAAATAAAACATAAGTGGGACATTATCCTCACCCAAAGATAAAAATTTGAAGTTACCAACAATAAAGAAGCTAATGGAAATTAATTAATATTCCTTCCTCAAATATTTATTTGAGCATCAACTCTCTCTTAGACACTGTGCTAGAAGCTAGAAATAGAAACATAAGATGAAGCCGGGCACAGTGGCTCAGCCACCGTGATTACTCACAGCACTTTGGGAGGCTGAGGTGGGTGGATCACTGAGGTCAGGAGTTCAAGACCAGCCTGGCCAACATAGTGAAACCCCATCTCTACTAAAAATACAAAAATTAGCCGGACGTGGTGGCGCATGCCTCTAATCCCAGCTACTGGGAAGGCTGAAGCAGGAGAAGCACTTGAACCTAGGAGGCAGGGGGTGCAGTGAACTGACATCATGCCATTGCACTCCAACCTGGGAGACAAGAGCAAAACTCTGTCTCAGAAAAAGAAAAGGAAAAAAAAAGGAAACATAAGATGCAGTCTCTGTCCTAAAGGAAGACAAGGAGATGCTAGGGCCAGTGTGCTTGGCACTGTGTTAGAGTTCTATAACGTCCCAGCAGAGCACACAGGAAGGGATGGGTAGTGATAGCAGAGAGAGTGGGGAAAGTTGGGGAAAGGCAGGGATAGGAGAAGCTTGAAAGGTCCAATTTGAGCAAGGACATGAAGGTGTGAATAAGCAGCTGAACACAGAGAAGCACAGGTAGTCAGGGTCCCAGCAGGGAGACTGCATGAGAAACAAGACACAGCATTAGGCAGAGGCCGGTTTGGGTGTTTGAACTTTCTTCAGAAGCTAAAGGGTGCCACTAAAGAGTTTCAAACACAGGAGTGGCATTATTATTATTATTATTGAGACAGTTTCGCTCTTGTTGCCCAGGCTGGGGTGCAGTGGCACAATTTCAGCTTACTGCAACCTCCACTGCCCGGGTTCAAATGATCCTCCTGCCTCAGCCTCCCAAGTAGCTGGGATTACCAGCATGTGCCACCACGCCCAGCTAATTTTGTACTTTTAGTAGCGACAGGCTTTTACCATATTGGCCAGGCTGGTCTCGAACTCCTGACCTCAGGTGATCCACCTACCTCAGCTTCCCAAAGCGTTGGGGTTACAGGTGTGAGCCACCGTGCCCATCCAGGAGTGGCATAATTATATTTGGTTTTAGGGAGATCAGTATGGCTGCAGTGTGCAGTGTGGCGGAAGGGTTTGAGGATGGTGGTAGGAAGTTCACCCAGACCAGAGCCCATGGTGGCTGAAACACAGAGTTAGCTTCAGGAGAGGAAGGGCAGGGAGAAAGAAGTGAAGGAATTGGATGTTGACTAGATTTGGGACATAACAAAGCATGGGATCTAGGATGACGCCGTTTTAGACACCCAGGTGGATAGATGGTGGTACCACTCACTGAATTAGGGAACATAAAAGCTAAAGCAAGTTTATGGGGAAGATAATTAATCTTGAGATACATATGGAACATCCAGATGGCAGAGCCAGAGAGCTGAGAAAGAGGCCCACCATGGCATGCTGCGGAGTCATGGCAAGGAAAGGGGCAGGGCAAGCCCAGAGAAACCTCCGCAGAACCTGGCTGGGAGCGGGGGTTTGACAATCCGAAGAGACAAAGGGCACAGAGGGTGTTTTTTTGGGGCGGAGGTAGGACAGGGTCTTGCTGTGTCACCAGGGTTGGAGTACAGTGGTGTGATCATAGCTCACTGTAGCCTCAAACTCTGGGGCTCAAGGAATCCTCCCACCTTAGCCTCCCAAGTAACCGGAACTACAGATGCATGCCACACCTGGCTAATTTTGTAATTTTTTGTAGACATGGGGTCTTGCTGTGTGACCAGGCTGATCTAGAACTCCTGGCCTCAAGTGATCTTCCAGCCTCAGCCTCCCAAAGTGGTGGGATTATAGGCATGAGCTACCATGCCCAGCCAAGGCTGGTTTTTAAGTTTAAGATGTGTGAAACATAAATATGTATGCAGATTGTGAAAAAGAAGTCAGTAGAACTGGAATATTTGATGGAGAAATCCCATCTTTATGTCTTACATCTTGTGGATATTGAACTTTCAAAGAAAAGGTAATGGTATTTGTAGGAAGCCATTCTTACTCTAAAATAAATCCTAGACAGTGTCAAAATTATAGCATAGTCCCTCTTGCCTCATCAACAGCAAACAATGCTTTTGATGCATAAACAAGGTATATATCCAAAATTGCAAAAATCACACAAAGGAATGTAACTTAGAATGACAGGCGCAGGCCTAATGTCTTCATCTGCATCTGTGTCCCACTAATATAACAGCATCCAGCCCTTCTCATTGGGCTTTTCTATTTGGGCGGGATCTGTGATACAATCACACAGGCATTTTCCAGATTTATGCAGATAATACAGAATATCATTATAAATTCATGACATAGGCATTGACTGGCTGCACATGGAACCAGCCAGTTCCATGTGCAGCCAGGAACTGGCTATGTCATGAATTTATAATGACATAATGACATGAATAATATTCATGTCATAATGACATCAATAATATTCATAATGACATGAATAATAAGGGAAAGGCAAAGAAAAGGAACCTGGCAAGGAGTACATTGAAGATGAAGACACACTGGAAACGTTCCCACCCAAGCCTTCCCACTCGGCACTCAGTAGTGAGTGATTATGAAGGTTTCTGGCAGGAAGAGGACACTCAAGGAGATTGACCAAATGTCTCTTTTTTCCTCCTCCGTGATCTTCTACCTTCTGGACTGTGCTTTGTCTTTGAGAATACCAGATACCCATGAATAAAAAGGGAGCCATTTAGTCATTCTGCTTCCTCAGGGTCTCCTGCCCTTTTCTTTCGTTTGCTGCCATTGTCTGCAGGCCTTCATCTCCTCTGGACCTTGGCAGTAGCCCGGCTGGTCTTTATGCTGTGGAATCACTCAGACCCAAGTTGAAATCTTGGCTCTGATACCTTATTGCTGTGTGACCTACGTTAAGTCTCTTCACCTTTCTGAGTCTGTTTCCACATTTGTAAAATAGAGATGGCTACTCCATAAATGGTGACTAGTATTGCTGTTATTTATGCCTTCAATCTCTCTCCAGGGTTCTTTTTCTTTTTCTTTTTCTTGTTTCTTTTTTTTTTTTTTTTTTTTTAAGTTTTTTTTTTTTTTTTTTTGAGACGGAGTCTCACTCTGTCAGGATTACCTCCCAGCAGTAAAAGCCATTTCTTTACTTCTGTTGTTGATTAGGCTTCTGATTAAAATACCAGTTAATTGAACCTACCCCCAGGG
>NW_012116132.1:815758-819362 GCF_000951035.1 Colobus angolensis palliatus | reverse complement strand
CTTGTCACCTAGGCTGGAGTGCAATGGTGTAATCTTGGCTCCCTGCAACCTCCACCTCCCAGGTTCAAGTGATTCTCCTGCCTCAGCCTCCCAAGCAGCTGGGATTACAGGCACGTGCCACCATGCCCGGCTAATTTTTGTATTTTTGTAGAGACAGGATTTCACCATGCTGGCCAGGCTGGTCTTGAACTCCTGACCTCAAGTAATCTACCAACCTTTGCCTCCCAAGTGCTAGGATTACAGATGTGAGCCAAGTAATCTGCCTGCCTCTGCCTCCCAAAGTGCTAGGATTACAGACGTGAGCCGCCACGCCTGGCCCCAGGGTTATTTTTCTAAAGCACAGATCTGACCGTGTCTCCTTTCTGTTCAAAACCTGCTGTGGTTTCTCCTTCCTAACGGAGTGAGGTCCAGATGTCTCAGCCAGGCATTAAATGACCAGTCTGCCTCTTCAGCCATTATCTTCCATGCTTTCACCCTTTCCCCTGCCGTGTATGCTCTTGCAGTAATGTCAGACTTCTTTCCACTCCTTGAATGAACCCTGTGCTCCTCCTCGGTGCCTTTCTATTAAGTGCATCTGTGTGTCTGTCATCAACGCTTTTATTTTTTAACCTGATCAGCCTATCCAATACATACCCATTCAAAACCCCAATTCTTTGTCTCTCTCTCTCCCCTAAGTGCCTTTGGGATGTAGTTTGTGTGTGCCTGTGTGTCTGTTATAGCATTTACTGGTCTGAGACATTTCAAGAATGATTTTTTATTTATTATGGTTTTAGAACATCTGGAGAGTAGGCCCTTACCTTTTTTATCCTGGTATCTCTCTGTCAAATTCCCTCCCTCTCATCCCTCTTTTCCTGCACTTAGGAGGTAAGAAATAAATGGTTGTTAAATTGAATTGAACAAGCCACTCATACTGCAGGTCTCTAAATCTTTAGAGTGAGCTGTGATGATACAGAGCTTCATCTTTACACAGTGAATTCCTTTGTGGTTATTGGCTCTGCACGTGAGCATAAAGAGGACACATAGTGTAGCTGTGTTCAGTAATTACCTTATCCTCCAGGTGGAAGAAGGAAGGGAGACTTAGCTCATCACGTCAGTCTTAACAACTAGAAAAAAAGATACAGTAAAGTGGATTTTGATGGTGTGTGGAGAAAAAAGAGTATGGGTGTTTATGAATTAAAATGAACTGAGCTCTGGACAGGCATGGTAGCTCACGCCTGTTATCCCAGCAGTTTGGGAGGCCGAGGTGGGGGCAGATCACCTGAGGTCAGGAGTTCAAGACCAACCTGACCAACAGCAGGTGCCTGTAATCCCAGCTACTTGGGAGGTTGAGGTAGAAGAGTCGCTTGAACCCGCGAGGCAGAGGTTGCTGTGAGCTGAGATCTTGCCATTGTGCTCTAGCCTGGTGACAGAGTGAGGCTCCGTCTCAAAAAAAAAAAAAAAAAAAAGAAAAGAAAAGAACTGAGCTCTATAATATACTAAGGAATTGAAGGCAGTGCCTCTGTAAGCTGCATCTCTGGTTTTTTGTTTAGAAACTCTGTAGTTAATCTATAGTTCCTTACTTCAATCTCAGACTTTTTTAAATACCAATCTTACGGCATACCGTTAGGTGTGACTTGAAAAGAAGTTCCATAGTCAAATAAGTTTGCAAAATACTGGAATAAACAAAGAAAACAAAACTTCTCAGGGCTTTTATTATGTTAATTCATGAATCTCTGAAAGAGGGCATATGGTATGGGAGTTGTTACAGAATGAATGTTTGTGTCTCTGCCAAATTCGATTTTTTTTTTTTAAGAGATGGGGTCTCACTCTATTGTCCAGGCTGGAGTGCACTGGCACCATCATAACTCACTGCAACCTCAAACTCTTTGCCTCAAGCAATCCTCCTGCCTTAGCCTCCTGGGATAACAGGCTCAAGCCATCATGCTTGGCTCAAATTCACATATCGAAGCCCTAACCCCCATTGTGATGGTATTAGGAGAGGCAGCCTTTGGGAGGTAATTAGGGTTAGAGAAGTTAGGATGAAGCTCTCATGATGGGATTAGTGCCCTTATCAGAAGAGGTAGAGACTGCATCTTGCTCTCTCTCTCTCTCCCCCATCTGGACATGCCAGCGAAAAGGCATCCGTCTATAAGCCAGGAAGATGGCCCTCACCAAGAACTGAATCTGCCAGCACCTAGATCATAGGACTTTCCAGTCTCTAGAACTATGAGAAATAAATATCTGTTGTGTAAGTTACCTGGTATGTTTTTCTTTCTTTCTTTCTTTTTTTTTCTGAAACAGTCTCGCTCTGTCGCCCAGGCTGGAGTGCAGTGACACGATCTCAGCTCATGGCAACCTCCGCTTCCTGGGTTCCAGTGATTCTCCTGCCTCAGCCTCCCAAGTAGCTGGGATTACAGGCGGGCGCCACCGCACCCTGCTAATTTTTGTATTTTTAGTAGAGACAGGGTTTTACCATGTTGGCCAGGATGGTCTTGAATTCCCAACCTCAAGTGACCCTCCCACCTCGGCCTCCCAAATTTCTGGGATTACAGGCGTGAGCCACTGCACCTGGCCTGGTATGGTATTTTGTTATAGCAACCCAAGTCAGACTAACACAGGAATGTTCTCAAATGTATTTGAAAATGGAATTCTTTTCTAACAGTGCATTGTGGTCTAGTGTTTTCTGGAGTGCTGTTTGGGAGATACTGCTCTGATTTAACCTTCATAGAATCTGGAGCCTGTATATATATTTGTTTCATCTCCTAACAGCAGCACATGATGCGCATTATTCCTTTCCTTCTATCAATGTCCAGAGGACTTTGACAGTGACTATGCATTTCATGTTCTTTATGAATCCTTTACATAGCCCAGATACATGGATTCTAGAATTCTTGTAAATATTCAAAGGAAAACCCTCTACTAATTTATGGAAGATGAGAGAATTTTTGTATCATTCCTATCCTTACCTTCTTATCCAGAATAACGTAGGTTGTCTGTATTCAAAGGCTACAAGTAATTAAAAAGAAAAATGATGTATTTTAATTAAATGTCACCTTATACTAACAAGGAGGAAATTGTTTATTTGTACATAAAGCAGCTTGTCTTACCCCCTATCTGAAATACATTAGAATATAAAAATTATCAGCTGGGCGCAGTGGCTCACGCCTGTAATTCCAGCACTTTGGGAGGCCGAAGTGGGTGGATCACTTAGGTCAGGAGTTTGAGACCAGCCTGGCCAACATGGTGAAATCCTGTCACTACTGAAAATACAAAAAATTAGCAGGGCGTGGTGGTACGCACCTGTAATCCCAGCTACTCGGGAGGCTGAGGCAGGAGAATCACATAAACCCACGAGGCGGAGGTTGCAGTGAGCTGAGATCGAGCCATTGCACTCCAGCCTGGATGACAGAATGAGACTCCGTCTCAAATAAATAAATAAAATAAAAATAAAAAATATTTGGAGGCGTGCCTAAACAGCTAAGACCTTCACTGTCTGGAACTTTTAGAAAACCTGCTATTCTGGATAGCTAAGGTTCCCTGATTGTTAGGGTTTAACCCATAAATTCACGAATATTCAAAATTCTTCCCTTTTTGGTGAACATCTCCTTTTTTTTTTTTTTTTTTT
>NW_012116132.1:809332-811233 GCF_000951035.1 Colobus angolensis palliatus | reverse complement strand
ATAAGATAAGATAAGATAAGATAAGATAAGATAAAATCGCTCTGGTAGGCAGCTCTTATTTCTTATTCTAGTCCCCAGGCCAGCCTCTTGCAGCCCCCATTTTGCTCTCTTCTCTTCCTATCTCCTTACTAATTTTCTGCAGACTGTCAAGCAGACCACCATGGAATCTATTTTAGAATCTTTTATCTTATTTTATTTGAGACAGGGTCTTGCTCTGTCACCAAGGTTGGAGTGCAGTGATGCAATCTTTTTTTTTTTTTTTGAGACGGAGTCTCGCTCTGTCGCCCAGGCTGGAGTGCAGTGGCCGGATCTCAGCTCACTGCAAGCTCCGCCTCCCGGGTTTAGCCATTCTCCTGCCTCAGCCTCCCGAGTAGCTGGGACTACAGGCGCCCGCCACCTCGCCCGGCTAGTTTTTTGTGTTTTTTTTTTTTAGTAGAGACGGGGTTTCACTGTGTTAGCCAGTATGGTCTCGATCTCCTGACCTCGTGATCCGCCCGTCTCGGCCTCCCAAAGTGCCGGGATTACAGGCTTGAGCCACCGCGCCCGGCCGCAGTGATGCAATCTTATCTCACTGCAACCTCAACCTCTCAAGCTCAAGTGATCCTCCCACCTCAGCCTCCTGAGTACCTGGGACCACAGGTGTGTGCCACCTTGCCCAGATAATTTTTGTATTTTTTTGTAGAGACAAGGCTTTGCCATGTTGTCCAGGCTGGTCCTGAACTCCTGGACTCAAGTGATTATCCCACCTCAGCCTTCCAAAGTGTTGGGATTACAGGTGTCAGCCACCATGCATGGCCTAGAATATTTTTTAAAACAAGAAGGGCCTAGAATTCTATAAGAAAATTATACAGACATTAACTGTTCAGAGGCCATTGCACTTATTTCTATTTTTACTTTTTAAAAATGTTTTTCAGGGTGCTACAGTGGCTCATGCCTGTAATCCCAACACTTTGGGAGGCTGAGGTGGGAAAATCACTTGAAGCCAGAAGTTCAAGACCAACTTCTATAAAAAACCTCTATAAAAATGTTTTTAAAATTTACAAAGCAAGACCTTGTCTCTACAAAAAAAAAATTAAAAATAAAGAAGGTAGCTGGATGTGGTGGTGTACACCTGTGGTCCCAGCTACTTGGGAGACTAAGGCAGGAGGATTGCTTGAGGCTAAGAGTTTGAGGCTGAGTCAACCTTTGAGTGGGCCACTGCCCACTCCAGCCTGGGTGGCATAGTGAGACCCTCTTTTCCTTTTCCTTTTTTCCTTCCTTCCTTCCTTCCTTCCTTCCTTGCTTCCCTCCCTCCCTCCGTCTTTCCCTCCCCTCCCCTCCCCTCCCCTCCTCTCCTTTCCTTTCCTTGACAGTCTGGCTCGGTCACCCACACTGGAATGCAGTAGTGCGATCGCAGCTTACTGCAACCTCAGCCTTAGACTCTCCTGCCTCAGGTTCCTAAGTAGCTGGGACTACAGATGTGTACCACCACACCCGGCTACTTTTTGTATTTTTAGTAGAGATGGGGCTTAGCTATGTTGTCCAGGCTGGTCGTGAACTCCTGACCTCAAGTGATCCACCCACCTTGGTCTCCCAACATGCTGGGATTACAGACATGACTGATCATGCCTGGCCAAGATCCTGTTTCAAAAAAACAAAAATGTATTCCGGATAGGTGAGTTAACCAGAATGCTGGGTTATTCAAATAAATTTGGTAAACTTATTCAAAGCTGAATCCTAATTAAATTGCCCAATGACCCCTGACCTTTTATATTATCTTATTTTTAAATTTTTTTTCAGAAACAGTGTTTTGCTATATTGCTCAGGCTGGACTTGAACTCCTGGGTTCAAGTGATCCTCCTACTTCAGCTTCCACTCCCAACTTCTTATTTTAATTTATTTTTTCCTTTTTCTCTCTTTCT
>NW_012116132.1:788958-808617 GCF_000951035.1 Colobus angolensis palliatus | reverse complement strand
CAGGCTGGTCTCGAACTCCTGACCTCAAGTGATCCACCTGCCTCGGCCTCCCAAAGTGCTGGGATTACAGGCGTGAGCCACGGTGCCCAGCCAGCCCCTGACTTTTTAATTGATAGAGCACAACACCTTCTATTTTAGAAATCTCAAAGAAGGCTGAGCACGGTGGCTCATGCCTGTAATCCCAGCACTTTGGGAGGCCGAGGCAGGTGGATTGTCTGAGGTCGGGAGTTTGAGACCAGCCTGGCCAACATGGTAAACCCCATCTTTACTGAAAATACAAAAATTAGCCAGGTGTGGTGGCACACGTCTGTAATCCCAGCTATCTGGGAGACTAAGGCAGGACAATCACTTGAACTCAGGAGGCTGAGCTTGCAGTAAGTTGAGATAGCACCACGGCACTCCAGCCTGAGTGACAGAGCTAGACTCTATCTCAAAAAGAAAAGAAAAGAAAAGAAAAGAAAAGAAATCTCAAAGGATTCACAACTTGGAAGTCTGGCCACATCCTGTGGTAGATAGGTAAATTCTACCAATAGTCATAGTCATAACTCATCAACCATTCAGAAACAAATGTGTAAAATAGTCAGATGAGCTTCCTGAGTTCACACAGCAAAACAACTGGGGAATAAGAGGCATTTGACTTTTAGTCAGTCCCTCTCTATTTTCAAAATAACATTTCCTCTTTGGTTGCACAGCTAAATTTAAATAAAATAATGAAAGATATTTATTTATTTGAGACAGAGTCTCGTTCTGTTGCCCAGGCTGGAGTATAGTGGTGCAATCTCGGCTCACTGCAACCTCTGCCTCCCGGGTTCAAGCGATTCTTGTGCCTCAACCTCCCAAGTAGCTGGGACTACAGGCATGCATCTCCATGCCTGGCTAATTTTTGTACTTTTAGTAGAGAGGGGTTTCGCCATGTTGGCCAGGCTCGAACTCTTAACCTTAAGTGATCTGCCCACCTCAGCCTCCCAAAGTGCTGGGATTACAGACGTGAGCCACTGTGCCCAGCCAAAAGTTATTTATTTATAATATACTCAGTTAGTGGATATGATGATTAATTTTACGTCAACTTGCTTGGGCCATCAGGTGCCCAGATGTTTGGTCTAACATGATTCTGGGTGTTCCTGTGGGGTGTTTTTGGATGAGGTTAACATTTGAATCAGTAGACTGAGTAAGGCAGGTTGCCTCCCCTAATGTAGGTGGACCTCATCCAATCAGTTGAAGGCCTGAATAGAACAAAATGGTTGACACTTCCCCCAGTAAAGGAGAACTCCTCCTACCTGACTCCTTTTGAACTGAGACATCAGCTTTTTCCTGCCTTTGGACTTGAGGATTTGACCTAAAACATAGACTATTTCTTAATTTTCCAGTCTACTGGCCTTCTTGTGGGAACTACACCATTAGCTCTCCTGAGTCTCCAACTTGCAAACTCACCCCGCAGATCTTGGGACTTGTCAGCCTCCATAATCATGTGAGCCAATTCCTTATTCTCTATCTATGTATTTATTGATCTATCTGTCTATTCATCCATCCATTCATCGTATTGGTTCTGTTTCTCTGGAAAACCCTAACAGACTGACATTACACTAATGTTAACTAATTAAACTACCCCCAAAGACCTATCACTTCTCCAGCAAGTGATATGCTTGGCTATACAGAATTCAAACAGGATCATGGATTTTTATTGACCAGAGAGAAATCAAGTTCAATGTTGAAAAAAATTCTAGTACTGAGATACTAAATTTCTGGAAGATAGGCACTATGCTAGTTTTGCTTTATAGTTTTAGTACAGTGAATAATGTAGAAATTTTTTTTTAATGAAACAACATTGTTTGATGGTGATGATAACAGTAATGATAACCAGTAGGACTTCATAAGTTAGTGTTGTCATGATAATGCAAACAAGGTAATATCTAGAGCAACTGGGAGTGATAGAATTTATTGGCGAAAGTCCACTCTGAAGGACAGTCCTTTTGTCTTGCTGATACTACAAAGAGGTGGGCTTCTATACTCAGCACTGACTGTGAGGCCAGCTTTTTATCTCTGCTCTGCACCTCTACCCTAGTGTTCTTTTCTGCCCTCTCATGCTCCTTTCCAGTGTCAGTGCTGAACACAACCCTTCTCTGCCTCTCAACTCCACCTCACCATTGTCCTGTTTTCTTCCATCCAATAAGGAAGGAGGGCGGAGCTGTGCCTTCCTTGGCAGCCAGCATCTTGGGGCTTGCTTCAGGCTCCACCTCCCACACTATCCACCACCTGCTGTGGACTACACAGCTCTCATCCAGATGCTGTTTTTCCATCCTAGGAGCTGACCTCATTGTCCCTGGGGCTGGAGCCATTATAAGGTGACACTTGCCAATTTGGGAGTTTATGGCAGTTTTGTGTTTCTGGCACAGGAATCAGCCTGTCCCATTGTCTTTTGTCATAAATAAGGTATTAGCAACCACCTTTCCTCTCTGCGCACAAACATGGCTGAAAACACAGAAGTGCGACTTGTATGTCACACATGGATATAGATTCACTAGTTTAAGAGTGTGGCTGCTGTCTATGGAAATTGCCAGCATACAGTTCTGCTTCCTGTTCTTGCAGACCAGCATGACATTTGGCTCAACTGAGCCCCTGTCATGGGTTGCCACACAAACATTGTCTGTCTGATGCTGTCATTTCCTGGCAGTGAACAATTATTCCACATTGCCTCAAGATGCCCTCACAGTGTCCCTCTCACAGCAGCAGAACCAGTCCTCAAAAGGCAAATGTGTGGCCAGAGCATTCTTCTGGAGAACATAGGCAGGAAGAAAGCCAGTGTGGTTTACTGGAAACCACACCAAATATAGTCCTAGGAGCATGGCCACTCTATGCAGACAATAGAGGAACCGACCCCTCTGCCACTCACCATTTAGTTGTTACAACCAGACACGTGCCTTCCTGTGCCTTCCCTACCTGACATCACGAGGTGGGAAAGGTAGCAGCAGTTGGCTCTTTTTCATAATCACTGACCAGCCCCGCCATATAGCACTGTCAACTGGATGCTACCACACACCCTTAGCAACCCAGCTAATAGCTGTCTTTCCAGATTTTGTTTTTTCACTGATGTGCACTGTGTTCTTGGCCATAGCCCAAACTTTACATGCTTTAATTTCTCCATTCTTTAAAGGAATTTAATAGCAATACAAGTTAAATTCTGCATCCTTAGAACAGATTGTGTCACATTAGTGCAAAATATACTTCATCATGTGTACATTGAGGATAATTAACTACCTTAGTAATCCATCAAGTATCCAACTAATATTTACTTAATGTCTACTCTGTACATGTCATGGTACTACAGGCCCATTTTGAAGTTTTAACAACAAATTATATATATTGCTTGGAAATTTGTGTCTTTAAAAAGCTAATATCAATAGTTATTTCATATTTTAAATGACAAACACCTATTCAATACTTGGGACTCTTTAATAGGAATTTAAATGCAACAGAGGGATAAAAAGTGAAAAATTCCATTCAGATATCAGGTTTTATGAGGACTATATATAATGTTAGTAATAAATGATGTGGAGTTTCCTTACTGGAAAGTACTACTTATGCCAGGCACAGCAGGCCACGCCTGTAATCCCAGCACTTTGGGAGGGTGAGGCGGGAAGATCTCTTGAGCCCAAGAGTTCAAGACTAGCCTGGGCAACTTAGTGAAAAACCCGTCTCTACAAAAAATTTAAAAATTAGTCAGGTGTGGTGGCATGCACCTGTAGTTCCAACTACTTTGGAGGCTGTGGCAGATCACTTGAGCCCAGGAGTTCAAGGCTGTGTGTGCTATGATTGCGCCACTACACTCCAGCCCAGGTGGTAGAGCGAGGGTCTCAAAAGAGAAAGAAAGAAAAAGAAGACTAATCATAATAATTCCTTACAAGACACAAAGCATTATCCTGATACAGAAATGTTATGGAAACCCAAACTGATCTTTACACAGTTACTTGTAGGATCTCAGACCTTTGAAATAGTCGTTTAAAAAAATATTTATTTATTTGAAATAGTCATTTTGATCCCCAGAAGGAAGAAATCACAAATAAAAAAAAGAAGCATCTTAAGGCTCATATCTGTAGATTGCTTTTTCAGGAACCTGGAGGACAGACAGCTGGGGAGGAAACTGCAGAGGAACTTGAGGTTTCTGGAGTGTGGATGGCTTACAAGTACCTGGCGACACCTTCACGCCCCAGGGTTGCTGTGGCACCACTTTTCCAAAATACTGCTTCCTAGGTACAATATATCTTTTTTTTTTTTTTTTTTTTTGGTGAAAGGAGTCTTGCTCTGTCGCCCAGGCTGGAGTGCAGTGGCGCAATCTCAGCTCACTGCAACCTCTGCCTCCCGGGTTCAAGCGATTCCCCTGCCTCAGCCTCCTGAATAGCTGGGATTACAGGCGCGCGCCACGACGCCCGGTTAATTATTGTATTTTTAGTAGAGATGGGGTGTCAACATGTTGGTCAGGCTGGTCTCGAACTCCTGACCTCGAGATCTGCCCGCCTCAGGCTCCCAAAGTGCTGGATTACAGGCATGAGCCACCACGCCTGGCCGGTACAATCTATCTTTATTTCTATTTTTTTTGTAATTTTTCTTTATCTACTGACATCCCCATGGAGGTCCTTTCTCTCCCCAACTTTCCCTCGTGTGTGAAATAAAGACCACTGAATCTATTAACTTCCCAGGCCTTGAAATTCCATTTTCGCACATACTGCCACCTCTAAACGATTTCTGAATTTTTTGTTGTTACCCCCTCAGCTAGGAGTTTCATTTGCCAAGCATTTTAACAGCAGAGAAGACAATTCTGTGGGCCGATGCATTTGCGTTTAGGAGGCACAGATATCTCCTAATAACCTTCCTGTCTTCACACTGGTGGCTTTTGAATTGTTCAGGGTTTTAGAAATACCATAATCTCAGCCTATTAAATATTAAGGGACTCCTTCAGATTCCCTGAGCCTTAAAGTTACGTTATGCAAATCTGTCCAAGTGTGTTTCCATGGTGCAGAATAAAAGTTATGGTAGAGTTTTTTGAAGCAGCATGACTATAAACGTCACTCCTGTCACTGCCTTTCACAAGAGCCCACTTGCTGTGAAATATTTTGAAAACAGAGCTTAAGTGGAGATAACGCAGAGCACAAACAGGCGGAAATAAGAATAAACCGTGCGTGGCAGGCAGAAACCCGGAGGTTGGCTGTTTCTGGAGGGGAAGAGAACGCTCTGTAAACCTGGAGAAGAAACCACGCGGGCCACTGTTTGGGGGCCTCCTGGGGGTCGTTTCCCTGGCCCCCTCGGGTTGGGGGGGCTCCTCCAGACCAAGGAAGCGGCCCCCTAAAACCGCTTCCGGGACTGCAGCTTCTCTCCCCACACTCCCAAGGAGCAGAGCTTTCTTGGGCCACAATTCTCCGCGACCCAAAAATAACTACACAGATGTGAGGAAAAAGGCCAAAGCCTACGGCACAGGGCGGTGCTTAGTTACAGCCTTATCACTTATGGCCAGGAAGCTCGAAACCTAACCCAGCGCCAGCCTTTTATAGCCGGTCCCTCGAGCCCCGCCCTAGCAACTTCTCCTGGCAACGCCTCGCCCAGTGCTCTGCTGCCTTATCGGCCTCCGCCAGGCCTTTCCTGTTCCCCTCCCCCAGCCCGCGCCGCCCGGCCGTCCAACTCACTTGACCAGCCCCAGGGGAGGGGAGGAGCGAATGGAAGCGTGAGGGGCGGGGCGCTGGGAGACGCTCGCGTCATCAAGATGCGCCGGGCGAGTTGCGGCGCCTGGTGTCTCAGGGAGGCTAGAGGTTCGGGTAGTTGGTGATATGGCGGAAGGCGCTCGGCTGGTGTGGATTCGCGGCCCCGGCTTCGGGTGCAAGGCGGTGTGGTGTGCCTCGGCTCGGTGCACCGTCCGTGATTTTATCCACCGGCACTGCCAAGATCAGGTGAGGATTTCGGTTCCTGTTAGGAAGGAGAAAGAGGCAGACAGTTGGCAGCGCTGGGTGCGGAGTAGGTCTGTCCGGAGGAGGGAGGCGGGGTACCTCTATTCTCTGGGGTTTTCACTTCTTGAGGCTGAGAGTTCCTTAGTGTTAAGGTGCTTCGAACTGTTACAGAGAGCTTCCTTTACTTTTCTTTTGTGGTGGTGGTTTTGCCTCCCCACCAAGAGGGAGAAAAAAACTGTTAGAGGCACTTAGTCCGGCTCATAGTTACAAATACTTTGTTTCTCTTTCTTTATCCGTAAATATAACGGTCTTCTGGCAGTTGGGCAGGCTGATTTTTAAGGCTACAGTCTTCACCTTCTTACTGTGGTTATGTGACGTGTATTTTGTTCAGTCATCACACAGCCTTGTTAAGCCCCAGCCTAGAGAATATGTCATATCCGAACCCAGGCCAAAGGATGATTGGGGAAGAAAATGGATTCTTCTGGTCACTCGTTGTGACCAAGCATTCACACGTGTGTCCTGTTGAGAGCCTGGGTTCTTAGGGCCTGTTATGTAGAAGTGTTCACTAATCATTTGATGGTCTTATTTGTCCATGCACATTTGTGAAAACCTACCAGGGACTTCCCAAGTTACACGTGAGCTTTTACTTAACTCTCAAGTAAGTAAGCTTTTACCAGCAATAAGATATTAAACCTATCCAGTTGTCAAAAGAATTTAGTGGTTTCCCTGCATCTATATTTTAATGTTGGCACTTGATCTAGAACTCTGTTCTTCTTTCCGCACCTCATCCGTGCTTTCCTCGGCTATTTCCTCTGCTTACTATTTATAAGCTTAACAAATGTTAACACTGCAGTCTAAACCAGATTTTTAAGAGACTTGGATCGATTCCGTGAAGAAGCAATGTGTGTTTGCAATTAATACGGTTTTTCACTTCCCATGTTTTCCTTCTTGCTCTGTAATCCAGTCTAAAAACTGTAAGCACAACTGTTTTTGACCATGAAAATAATTGCATTCTAATTCCTTTGAAAATAATTCTTATCTCATGAGTACAGTTTTCTTTTCTCCTCTCCCCACCCCCCCCGGCGGATTTTCACTCCTGTTGCCCAAGCTGGAGTGCAATGGCGCCATTTCGGCCACTGCAACCTCCGGCTCCTGAGTTCAAGCGATTCTCCTGCCTCAGCCTCCCAAGTAGCTGGGATTACAGGCGCCCGCCACCATGCCTGGCTAATTTTTGTATTTTTAGTACAGACGGAGTTTCACCACGTTGGCCAGGTCTTGAACTCCTGACCTCAGGTGATCCTCCCACCTCAGCCTCCCAAAGTGCTGGGATTACAGGCTTGAGCCACTCTTTCGGGCCTATGAGTACAGTTTTCAAACTTGCTGACAATTGATCCAAAGTGAAACCAGAAAAAATAGGATCTTAATCATGAGGTATGTTGGAAATAATTATTTTTAAATCGGAAGCAAGAAATAATAGGCCAGGTGCGGTGGCTCACGCCTGTAATCCCAACACTTAGGGAGGTCGAGGCGGGCAGATCACCTGAGGTCAGAAGTTCGAGACCAGCTTGGCCAACATGGTGAAACCCCATCTCTCCTAAAAATACAGAAAAATTAGCTAGGCATGGCGGCAGACGCCTGTAATCCCAGCTACTCGGGAGGCTGAAGCAGGAGAATCGTTTGAACCTGAGAGATGGAGGTTGCAGTGAGCCGAGATTAAGCCATTGCACTCCAAACTGGGTGACAGAGCAAGACTCAGTCTCAAAAAAAAAAAAAAGAAATATAAATGAGTGGATTCAGTCAGAAACTTAAGAAACATGACCATAGCAAATATGAATAGAAACACAAAAGAGTATTTGATGAGATACTGGAACAAATAAGAATAGCTCAAGTTCACAGCTATGTTTTTAAAAACAAAACTGTTCTGACACATGATGAAGTTAGTGTTAACTCCCACTGAGAAAATAAAAATCTGCCCTGCTCTTCATCAGGCTGGGATAACAGACACAAATAAAGCCAGCTGCAAAATTTTTGTTTGTTTTTGTGTCCCCCACACTACACCGATGTACAGCTACAGAGTTAATAGGAAATGGTGATATGTCATAATGTCATAACGACCCCCATGAAGGTCTGCTACTTTCTTATTCACTGAGAAACCTCGGTCTTGAAAACCAAATAATATCTAAGGAATTTTGCTGTTTGAAGTTCTCTCAATAAGAGTGAACCCTCCCACTCTTGCCCTGTAGAGAAGCATTCTTGATTTCCAACCCAGGACAGAGCTTCCCATTAAGGGTTTCTGGACACAACTTTCCACATTTATCTTAAATTTGTAGTTTCCAAGGAAAGAGGAGCCTTCACAATCCGGAGCTGATGTTGATGTTTTTATATACAGTCCTGTTTTATTTTGAACGTGTTTAAACACTGCTTGATGTCAGTTTCACCTCAACTCCACCCTAGCCCCAAATCTTGTAATGACACTCCTTTCTTTGTGTTGGTGAGATACCCATGACTCCTGGTGTGCAGTTCCCCTCGTTGCAGTGAATAAATAAGTTTGACAGGTTTATCTCTGATAGCGGTAGGCTGATTGTGCTAAAACACACATGGTAATTTGTGTTTGAAGCACTTTACAATGCACAAATGGTTAAAAACAGTTAAATTGAGTCTAAATGTTTTATCCTTTTTTCTTCTTGTGACTTCATTGACAAGAATCTTACGTAGAAAATGCAATTCTGTTGATCAGTTGTTTTGTTTAATAAGGCATTCTGTTTGGAAATGAAGTGTACATAATTTCCTTGGTGTATACTTTCTGCCTTCATATTAATATCTTTTAAAATTATTTAGAAATACTCTACCCATTAGACATACAAAAGGCTTCTAATGTGTAAACATTAAATAGATACAAAATGTATTACATATCTCATTAAATGTTTACAACAGTTAAGGCATACAGTATTTTAAAGACAAGAATAGTCCTTCATGTTACCTCATTGCTAATAGCCTGAGCTGAGCTCCGGTCCTCTTCTCTCCCGCTACTATATTTGCCTAGGAGAACCCCAGATAACATAAATCCAACTCTCCACCTGTTCTGCCCTGGCTGGGCAGTGACTGTGGTAGAGAACTATAATCACATAGCTCAGTCTCCATACATCCACCAGCCTGGTGCTGGTTGGTAATTCTGTATTTCCTTGGTCCAGAGTGGGCTTTTACTGGGTTACAGGACTGCTGAGTATTGATTCATGTAGGCTTTGGGGCAGCACCACAGAATCTGGGGCTGCCCAGCATCTTCAACAACTTTGCTCATTTTTGCTCATTTTTCATGTTTTTATGTCTCCCATGGTGTACTTATATTGGTTTATTAAAAACCATACTCTTGACTCCTTCCTTCTCTACTTCTTATTCCTCCTACCTGCACTTTTTAGGATTGAGGACTACTTTGGGTGTTCAATTTAGTTTTACCTGTTTAAGAAAGTCAGAAAACGGGACCTCCACAGTTATTTAATCTGAGTCCTGCTTAGTCTTCTACCTTGACTTAGATTACCTATCAAAGAAGAAGAAGCAGTTTTTGTTTTGACCGAAAAGACTGAAGTTTCTTCTATATATGATAATTAGGTAATATTGGGAAAAATTTATACCCAAAATGCATCATGTGAAATGACTTTTTTTCTCCTAGTAGTTTACATTTCCAATTCAACAAATATTAATTGAACACCCACTATTGTAACCAGAGTAATAAAAAGACAGCTAGGTCCCGCCTTGTAACAAACTTAGATTATTATCTCATAAAAGGCATTAAAAAACCAAATTTGTCTGTAGGATGTTCCAGTGGAAAACTTCTTTGTGAAATGCAATGGAGCACTCATTAACAGCAGTGACACAGTGCAGCATGGAGCTGTTTATAGTTTGGAACCCAGACTCTGTGGTGGAAAAGGAGGTAGGACGTGAACATTGACTACTTAGTTGTAGCACATTTGCAGTCTTTGTTTATTTTTATTTATTTATTTTTATATTCTGCTGCTGACATTTGCTGTCTTTAGCCATGGTATTAAATTAACAAACTTCTTAGTCTCTTTAGTATGCCAATATTGTTTTGCCTTACGAATTCTTTTATTTACTTAACCTGATTTTGGACATCATTTTCTCTTTTATTCTTTTGTTTTCTTTCTCTCTCTCTCTTTCTTTCTTTTTCTTTTTCTTTTTTTTTTGAGATACCATCTCGTTCTGTCACCCAGGCTGGAGTACAGTGGTATGATCATGGCTCACTGCAGCCTTGACCTCCTGAACTCAAGCAATACTCCCACCTCAGTTTCCCTGGTAGCTGGGACTACAGGCACACGCCACTGTGCCTAGCTAAGTTTTGTGTTGTTTGTAGAGATGGAGTTTCACCATGTTGCTCAGGCTGTCTTTTATTTTTGTCGAGGAAGAAGTATTGTATGATACTATTCCCACTTTCTTCAGCTGGATAGCTCTTAGGGAACCCAGGCTCTAAAACTTTGGGGAAAATTAGATGAAGAGAGATGGCCATTATTCTGTTCAATTTGCTGAATAAATAGTTTTTGTTTTTCTAAATCTCCTTACTTTAATCAGAATTTTCTCTCATTATTATAGTTCCAAAGGAAGTCTAAAGTTACCTTAGGAAACACAATTGTTTACAAGTTGAGGCAGATTAAGGTTTTGTTTGTATTAACACAACTACTAAGAAAGAAAATGACAAAGAGCGAAAACAATATAAACAGTTCTTGGTGTTTCTCCTTAATGTAGTAACGTGATCCCTAAGCTTTCTCAAAATCTACAGTGATTTGGTTTGGTTTTCAGAGAGCTGACATCTCAGACTGTATCCAGCTGTTTGAAATCGTGTCATTAAGAATGAAGCATGGGCTGGGCATGGCGGCTCACGCCTGTAATCCCAGCACTTTGGGAGGCCAAGGTGGGTGGATCACCTGGGTCAGGAGTTCGAGACCGGACTGGCCCACATGGCGAAACCCCGTCTCTACTAGAGATATAAAGATTAGCCAGGTGTGGTGTTACCCGCCTGTAATCTCAGCTACTTGGGAGGCTGAGGCACAAGAATCACTTGAACCCGGGAGGTGGAGGCTGCAGTGAGCCGAGATTGTGCCACCGCACTGCAGCCTGGGTGACACAGTGAGACTCTGTCTCAAAAAAAAAAAATAATGAAGCATGTGGCCAGGTGTGGTGGCTCACAACTATAATCCCAACACTTTGAGAGTCCAAGGTGGGAGGACTGTTTGAACCCAGGAGTTTGAGACTAGCCTGGGTAAGATGGTGAGACCGTGGTCTCTACAAAAAAAAAAAAAAAAAAGCTAGCTGCGTTGGCATACGCCTGTAATCCTAGCAACTTGGGAGGCTGTGGTAAGAAGATCCATTGACATTGCCCAGGAGTTCAAGGCTGCGGTGAGCTTTGATTGCATTAAGCCATTGCACCCTAGCCTGGGTGACAGAGCAAGGCCCCATCTCTTAGGGGGAAAAAGAATGAGTGAATGAAGCATGTCGTATCAGCCAGTGAGAGCTTAAAATTGCCTTTCCTTCTAAACTCATTGAAAAATCTCACTATATACTTTTTAAGTCCTTAATCTGAGCATCTTGGTATATCTGTCATTGGGTAAAGCTTTTTAAGTATTCTAGCTGTACAGGTATTATACCTGTGTGCAAATAACTAACACAAGGATAAAAAATTAGATTTGGGAAGGCTAGGTATTTTATCTCAGAACTATAAAATGAAAGGTGAAAGGCATGAGGTTCTTTTACTTTCACCGCCTGAATTAGAACCTTGATGTTCATCTTTTCTGAAAGAAAAAAAAAAAAAGAAAAGAAAATAGAGATCATTGTTAATCTTGTGATGTAGATTGTTTTCACAAATTCTGCTTTTATTCATCCTTGAACACATTTTAACCTGCTTTCTCCAAATACATCTGTTCAGGTTTTGGATCTATGCTCCGAGCACTTGGTGCTCAGATTGAGAAGACAACCAATCGAGAAGCTTGTCGGGATCTCAGTGGAAGGAGACTACGTGATGTCAATCATGAAAAAGCGTAGGATGCCCACCTTTTTTTGTTTTTTTTTGAAGAGAGACATATACTTTCCTATCAGTAGTGATTATACATATGCCCTGCATATTGGAAATGGAAACTTAAAATATTTACATCTGAATTTATTATCAGATTTAACGTTTTCCATAATTTAATAATTATCTTTGGGATTTAGTTAAGATCAGTACCATATGCTAGTAGTAAGCATGGCACACCTTTCTAAGAGAATTATCACAGTATGAACAAGTGCATTAATTCATCAGGGACATTTTATATATAAAAGTGTGTATGTAATATATCCATTGAGTTACATCGCTTCCTCCCTCATCCCCAGAATGGCTGAATGGGTAAAACAACAAGCCGAGCGAGAGGCGGAAAAGGAGCAGAAGCGTCTGGAACGACTGCAGCGGAAGCTTGTAGAACCCAAGCACTGCTTCACCAGCCCCGACTACCAGCAGCAGTGCCATGAGATGGCTGAGCGTCTGGAGGATTCCGTCCTCAAAGGTGAGAATGAGGATTCCTTAGTGTGTTCAGCTGGCACCCCTGAAGCCAGCTGTTCAGACTGCTCTACACTACACACAAAGAGCAGTTCTTAAGCTTTTTTTAGGTTACAGATGTCTGAGAATCTGATGAAAACCTTGGAACTTTTATCCTCAAAAATGAACACAGTATATTTTTAAAAAAAGAAGACATACACAACATTTGGCATTTTTTTTCCCCCCGAGATGGAGTCTTGCTCTGTCACCTAGAGCCGTAGTGCAGTGGCACGATCTCGGCTCACTGCAACATCTGCCTCCCACGTTCAAGCAATTCTCCTGCGTCAGCCTCCAGAGTAGCTGGGATTACAGGCGTGCGCCACCACGCCTGGTTAATTTTCATATTTTTGGTACAGACAGGGTTTCACCATGTTGGCCAGGCTGGTCTCAAACTCCTGACCTTGTGATCTGCCCGCCTTGGCCTCCCAAAGTGCTGGGATAACAGGCGTGAGCTACCGTGCCCAGCAAACATTTGGCATATTTAACCCCTGAATTCCATGGGGTCATGGGCCTCAGGTAAGAACATTTTTGTTTGTGTTTAGAGATAAGCTAAGTCTTCAGAAGATGTCTAGACCTCAAAGAATTTCCTGCCGGTTTTAGGTCAGTTTTTAATGCGAATGATTATCATTAACTTTTGTTTTTAGCATCCAAAACATGGCAGGCTTAGTATGGGAACAATTGAATAAGAAACAATCTTTTTCCATCAAAAAGGTTATGACATAACAGGAAAAAGACAAGTGTATGCAAATAACTAACACAGGAATAAATAATTAGGTTTGGTGAGGGCTAAGTATGAACTTGTCAGTCTCAAAAGTTCTAAATTGTGCAATGGTGCCTTAAAAATCTGCTCCTAGACTAGAATGTTTATTAAATCTGTGTAAATTTGGGATTAACTGTATAAAATGTTGGTATCTTAAGAAATTTAAATCTAGAACTGTAGATAGCAGCTCTTTTTGCAATCCATGTTATTTATAATTTCTTTAAACTCAGTCCCTATAGTAGAAACTGAGTTGTTTAAATTTCTGGTTAGGTATGCAGGCTGCCTCCAGCAAGATGGTTTCAGCAGAAATCAGTGAGAATCGGAAACGGCAATGGCCTACCAAATCTAAAACAGACAGAGGAGCCAGTGCGGGAAAGAGGAGATGCTTCTGGTAAGTGTTTCACTTTCATTCCCAACTGATCTTTGAGGACTGATATGAGACATTTTCTCTTGTTTATCTGGCATAAACACATTTTTGTGTAATGTTTGGTGGGAGCTCAGAAAATTTCCAGAGTGCTTCGGGCTTTAGGTTTCAGTGATTGTCACATTGTACATACTGCGGTAATGGTTTCTGCTGTGAATGCCATTAATTGAATGTAAAGGATGAATTTTTTCCTTACACTGAAACATAAAAATAGCTTTATATTTGAATTACTTTTTTGGTGTTGAAGGGGTTTAACTTTTAGAAATTCTGGGTGGAAATCAAGCTGTACTCTCCAGTTGGTTGTTTTCTGTTTTTTTGCGGTCATTGAGGTCTGGTCACTTTGCCAGACTTCTCTTCACCACTTTCGCACTTGAGGGTAAAAAGCACAGTAGTACTTTTTCTTGTCCATTCTTCTGATAGTTCTCTTGTCCCTCTAGTTGGTCGTCTTTGTTGCCAGTGACTTCCCTTGGGCCAAGTTCTTGAAAATAAGTTTATCCCCTTTGGGGATAAACAGATAATTGTTAATCAAAGATCATATAACACTGTGAGTTCAGCATACAATGTTTGTTCTTTCTGAAATGGGAATTAAATGTTCCTGAGAGAAAGGGTGGTGACACTACCTGTGGTTTGTATTTTTTTAAATGAGGTTTACTGAGGTATAATTTATATATAGCAAAATTCACCCTTTTTGGTTGACTTTTGAAAAATGTATGCTATGTAGTCACGTAACCACTACCACAATCTAGATAGTATTTTAATGACCTGAAATAGTTCCCACGTGCCCTTTTGTAGTTAAGTCCCTTTTCCCACCTCCAGACCCTGGCAACCATTGGTCACCAGTGTGATATTTGTTACTATGGTTTAGTCTTTCCTAGGATGTCATATAGCCTTTTTTTTTTCTGAGACAGAGTCTCGCTCTGTCGCCCGGGCTGGAGTGCAGTGACTGCATCTCAGCTCACTGCAAGCTCCGCCTCCCGGGTTTACACCATTCTCCTGCCTCAGCCTCCGGAGTAGCTGGGACTACAGGCCCCTGCTACCTCGCCCGGCTAGTTTTTTTTGTATTTTTTAGTAGAGACGGGGTTTCACCGTGTTAGCCAGGATGGTCTCGATCTCCTGACCTCGTGATCCGCCCGTCTCGGCCTCCCAAAGTGCTGGGATTACAGGCTTGAGCCACCGCGCCCGGCCTCAAATAGCCTTTAGTGTCTGGCTTCTCTCACTTAATATAAAGCTTTTGAGATTCATCCATGGTAGTGTATGTATCAGTAGTTCATTCTTTTTTATTACTCAGTATCATTGCATGGTATGAACGTACCACAGTTTGTTTATCCAGTCTCCATTTGGTAGACATTTGGGTAATTTCTGGGTTTTAGTAATTATTAATAAAGGATTGGGTTTTTTTTGTTTTTTTGTTTTTTTTGAGACAGGTTCTCACTCTGTTGCTGAGGTTGGAGTGCAGTGGCACGATCTCGGCTCACTGAAGCCTTGACCTCCCAGGCTTAAGCTATCCTCCCATCTCAGCCTCCTGAGTAGCTGGGGCTAGGGCGAATACCACCACGCCCAGCTGATGTTTTTGTATTTTTTTGTGAAGACAGGGTTTTGGCATGTTGCCCAGGCTGGTCTCAAACTCCTGACTTCAGGTGACCCTCCCGCCTCAACCTCGCAAAGTGCTGGGATTATAGGCGTGAGCCACCACGCCCGGCCAACTATTATTTTATCTAATTTCCAACTGTCGAAGTTAATGTAATACCGCAAAAAAAAAAAACTTTAAGCAACATCAATTTTGCTTTTAGAGATTCAGAACTGTAGAAAGGAGATTCTCTTGGATCTTTGGGACAGTTGGTTCCAGTCTCATTGAAAATTTTTCCTTCTGTTTATAAGCTCTGGAATGTCTTTTTCCTAAATGTACCTGTTCTTCATCTCAAGCTAGCAGAGACAGATTCTGTTTCCTGAACAAACTGTAACTCTTTGCTTTATTTATTTATTTTTGAGACGGAGTCTCACTCTGTCACCCAGACTGGAGTACAATGGCACGATCTCAGCTCACTGCAACCTCTGCCTCCTGGGTTCAGGTGATTCTCCCACCTCAGCCTCCTGAATAGCTGGGATTATAGGCGCGTGCCACCACACCTGGCAAATTTTTGTGTTTTTAGTAGAGATGGGGTTTCACTATGTTGGCTGGTCTGGTCTCAAACTCCTGACCTTGTGATCTGCCTGCCTTGGTCTCCCAAAGTCCTGGGATTACAGGCCTCAGCCACAGCGCCCAGTCAACTCTTTACTTCACATAGAAGCTACAAATGCTGTTAAACCTTTCTGTTGCTTCTGACAGGTTGGGCATGGAGGGACTAGAGACTGCAGAAGGGTCCAGCTCTGAGAGCTCAGATGATGACAGTGAAGAAGCACCAAGCACTTCAGGATTGGGTTTCCATGCTCCAAAAATTGGCAGCGATGGTGTCGAGATGGCAGCCAAATTTCCCAGTAGTTCTCAGAGGGCGAGAGTAGTGAATACAGACCGTGGATCACCGGAACAACTGCAGATGCCGGTGACTGACTCTGGGAGGCATATTTCAGAAGACTTATGTGCTGGGCTGGGGGAGTCCAAAGAGCATATGGAAAGCGGGATGGTTACAGAAACAGAAGAGACCCAGGAGAAGAAGGCAGAGAGTAAAGAACCCATAGAAGAGGAACCCACTGGGGCTGGACTGAATAAGGATAAAGAGATAAAAGAAAGGACTGATGGGGAAAGAGTTGCCGAGGTAGCACCTGAAGAAAGGGAAAACGTTGCCGTTGTCAAACTGCAGGAAAGCCAGCTAGAAGACACAGTAAGTATGTTTTGGGGTTGGTATCTAGAGCTAAATCAATTTAGTCTCCACAATAAGTCATTAAAATGAAAATATGCTTTTCCTCCTCAGCTGCTTAGTGAAAGGCTTGTTTGATTTTAAGAAGTACGGATTATGGTGAAGCTTGCCTTGTTCCCCAAAAGACTCTTTTTAAGCTCTGGCATTTATAGTGTGTTGCCACTAGGTGGTGTCCTTGATTCCATATTGTATCAATTGTAAGATGCATGTTTTCCACATTTTAGCATGTCTAAGATGTGTATAACATATTATAGCTTAATTGATATTGTTTATTCTTAGTAATACATGAACAAGAGTATATTACGATCGATGGCATTTTAGATTTGATGAAATGTGCTCATTTTTCCTGTCACTAAATTGCTACTCAGCTTTTTCTAATGTGAGGATAGTTTGAACAGTAGTTTCAGCTGCATGTGAAGACCTCTTCTATAGAAGAGGAATCTCTCCTTTTAAATTTGTCATTAAATCTTAAGTACCCACAGTCAGCCTTTTAAAAAAGGCATCTTCAGCCAGGTGCGATGGCTCATGCCTGTAATCCCAGCACTTTGGGAGGCCGAGGCGGGCAGATCACTTGAGGTCAGGAGCTTGAGACCAGCCTGGCCAGCATGGTGAAACCCTGCCTCTAGTAAAAATACAACAACAACAAAAAGTAGCCAGGCATGGTGGTGCATGCCTGTAATCCCAGCTACTCAGGAGGCTGAGGCACGAGAATCGCTTGTGCTCTGGGAGGCAGAGGTTGCAGTGAGATAATGAGATTGTACCACTGTACTCCAGCCTGGGCGACAGAGTGAGACTCCATCTCAAAAAATAATAGTAAAATAAAAAAGGCATTTTCATTTCATTCTCTCAAAAAGTTGGCTTTTCACTGTCTGCAATGGACTGGCTTCCAGCAAAAATCTCTGATGTCCTTTGATCTAATGGTTTGCTTTTTAGAATAGATGAAACCTAAACTACTTAATTTCCTTCGATAAACACAAAACCTACCATTCGTTTAGCCAGCACCTTCCCCTACTCCCAGTAAGTAAAAATGCGTAAATTGCCCTTTCTAGTGAGAATATTGGAATTTTTTTATGCTAAGGGCCTTACAGTCTCTGGAGTTGTAAGCATGTAATATTTATGTTACGTGTATGCATTAGATAAGAGCTTTATCCGGACTGAAGTCTTAGAAAAATAAAAACGGAATCATATAGGATAAAACCTGATATTTTTCAATGTTAGCCATGGAGTTTTGTTCTTGATGTTGTAGTAATAGCTGCTGTATTCCTAACAACCAGGTGTGATTATTTAAACACACATAAGTGGTATTTTAGAATTTGGTCACAAATAAGCCAAGGTTAACTCCCAGAAATCTTAACAAAATAGCTTTTTTAAGAAAACAAAGATCAACTAGAAAGAGTGTGTCTCCAGAGGTCTTTAGTATTTTAAAACTGTGAGAGAAAGTTATTCTTTGAATGTAGTTTTTAAAAATCATCCAAAGATGAACATTTTCATTCTTTTCAAGGTATCATTAGCAATATTTAATTTTGTCTTTTTTTTTTTTTTTTTTTAAGACAGAGTCTTACTCTGTTGCTCAGTCTGGAGTGCAGTGGTGTGATTTCTGCTCCACCTCCCAGGTTCAAGTGATTCTCCTGTCTTAGTCTCCAGAGTAGCTGAGACTACAGGCACGTGCCACCACACCTGGCTAATTTTTGCATTTTTGGTAGAGATGGGGTTTTACCATGTTGACCAAGCTGGTTTCGGATTCCTAACTTCAAGTGTTCCACCTGCCTCTGCCTCCCAAAGGGCTGGGATTACAGGCTAATTTTGTCTTAAAGTCTATAAAGGCACTTGGTGAGTAGAACAGTTGCGAGTCTATTGAACAGCATTTGAGTTTGTTATATAAGGGGGAGCTCTGACGGTTGGTCTTAATTACTCAATTAGAACAGAAAGCATTAAGATTATGGAATTAGTAGATTCAGAAGTTTGGGATTCTCATTAAGCTTTTAGGAGTGCCTACTCTTTTCTGTGGGAATGGTGTGGGGATAGGCTGGCTATATTTTACTGTTTAGATTTTTACTAGAAAAATCAGAAAAGAGAGAGCAATATTAAAAATCTGTTTGGGAATGCTATACTTCTGTTACTGTTCTGAATGCTTTTTTCTAAATGTATAGATGAAAAATTAGTTTTTATGTGTATTGAGAATACTTGTGGAATAACATGTGGATGGATGATTAAAATTCAGTTACAGGATATGGCAAATTAAATGAAAAAGTCTCAAGAAATAAAAGATACTCTACAGTTAAAAAATTTTTAGTCTTTATTCAGAGGAAGAAGCCTGTTTTAAATACTTTCTTATTTTTCCCCCCAGGTTATTGATAAGGAAACTATAGATTTATTGGCATTCAGCTCTGTTGCAGAACTGGAGTTGCTGGGTTTGGAGAAGCTCAAATGTGAACTGATAGCCCTTGGACTGAAATGTGGGGGCACGCTGCAGGAGCGGGCAGCAAGACTCTTCTCTGTCAGAGGACTAGCAAAGGAGCAAATTGACCCGGCTTTATTTGCCAAGCCTTTGAAAGGGAAGAAAAAATGAGTGTCATCAGAGCTGATTCCTATTGCTTTATAGTGTCTACCATTTATAACCTGCATAATGTGGACTCTTGACCAGTATTCCTTTTGATATTAAAAGTTGATGATTTTAGTAACCCAATTCTAACCATCCCCTTTTTCCTTGTTAGATCTGTAGAGTTAACGTCTGAAACCATCTGGGCCTTAAATTTTCTTTGTCTAGTTTTCTATAATGTACTTAATAAATATAGGGCTATTCACATTTTTTGGTTTGATCTTGTGTCATTTAGGTAATGAATCTATCCAAGGAATCTATCCTTTTGACCCAGGTTATCGAATTTGTAGATACAAGTTTATTTATAATGGTCCCTTGTTACCCATTTAATGTCTGTAGGGGCTGTGTTGATCATTTCCTTTTCATTATGATACTGGTAATTTCTGTTCTTACTTTCCTAATCAGGTTGGGTAGGGGTTTATCAGTTTTATTAATCTGACTTGTTTTTTATTTTTTATTATTTTTTATTTTTTTGAGACAGAGTCTTGCTCTGTCGTCCAGGCTGGAGTGC
>NW_012116132.1:786529-787833 GCF_000951035.1 Colobus angolensis palliatus | reverse complement strand
GCTGAGGCAGGAGAATGGCGTGAACCCGGGAGGCGGAGCTTGCAGTGAGCTGAGATCCGGCCACAGCACTCCAGCCTGGGCAGCAGAGCGAGACTCTGTCTCAAAAAAAAAAAAAAATGCATATTTTAGGCCAGGTGTGGTGGCTCATGCCTGTAATCCCAGCACTTTGGGAGGCTGAGGTGGGAGGATCATTTCAAGACCAGCCTGGGCAACGTATAGCGAGACCATGTCTCTAAAAAAAATAATATATAATTTGAATTGTTGGGTTAATATGTTCTGTAATACCGATTAGATTAAGTGGTTGATAATACTGTTCAGATCTTCTATGTCTTTACTGATTTTTTTGTTTATTTCTATCAGGTGCTGAGAAAGGATGTTAAAATCTTCAATTATGATTGTGGAATTGTCCATTTCTTAAATGCTACCAGTCTTTGCTTCATATTTTGAAACTCTAATAGCTTAGGTTATGTTATGTCTTCCTAATGTATTGACTATTTTGTCATTATGAAATTTCCCTCTGTCTATGGTAATTTGGGTTAGAAATCTACTTTATCTTATGTGAATATAGCCACTGCAGCCTTCTTAAGCTTAGTGTTTGTACAGTATACCTCTTTCTATTAATTTACTTTGTACTTCTGTGCCTATTTAAAGTAGTTTATTTAAACATATACTTGAGTCTTGCATTTTTTATATATTGTATCTGTACCTTTTAATAAGTGTTTATTAACATTAAATGTAATTATTAATAGGTTTCTAATATTTTACATTTTTCCTGTTTAGATAAGATTATTTTATAATTGTATTTTAATTTATTGACTCTTTAGCTATACTGTTTTAATAATGTTTTTGAGTTGGATGTTCTAGTGATTACAATATACATTCTTAATTTTTCAGTCTACCTAGAGTTGATGTGCCACGTCACATAAAATGTAGAAATCTTTTAAGTGTGTACATCCATTTATCATACCTGTCTTTTATGCTGTAGTTGTCATACATACTAAATCTACATATATTGTAAGTCCTGTCATAAGTTACAATTTCTGCTTTAAGTAATGATATGTATTTTAAAGAAATTAAGAGGAAAAAATAAAATCTTTTCTATTCACATATTTACCATTTCTAATATTCTTCATTTCTTCTTGAAGATCTAATAGCCTTTCCCTTAAGCCTGAAGAACTTTCTGTAGCATTTTTTGTGTCTCCTGGCAACAAATTAGTTTTCTCTCTCTTTTTTTTTTTTTTGAGACGGAGTTTCGCTCTTGTTGCCCAGGCTGGAGTGCAATGGCACGATCTCAGCTCACTGCA
>NW_012116132.1:778367-784754 GCF_000951035.1 Colobus angolensis palliatus | reverse complement strand
TCTTTTGTGGCAGCATGAAGCTGGCTGGGCCAGTGCCCCTTTCCTAATTGGCCTGGTTATCCTCTTCAGGTTGCCAGAGCTCTAGCTGGGCCCTGCTTTATTTAGCATGGGAGTGTGAGCAGCTGTTGCCCTGCTCCCCGCAGGCAAATGGACCTTGACTGGCAAAATGAAAACACGAGTTTTGTAATTGCCCCCTCTCTTGTAGCATTAAAGGCTAGAAGTAAGGAGGCTGCTGATGAGCAGAAACTGACCATCTTGCCACTCTCACAGGTGGCTGTAGTTCTTCCAGCCCTCACTGATGTGTGCATAGGGATGTTAATGGGGCTTTTGCTGTGGGTCCATTTCACTCACCCACACATTTTGATTTGGAGATAACTACCTTCCTCCTTCCTCTTCTAGTGCTCATACCGCAAGCTTCCTCATTATATTCCTTTTGTGAGTTCAAATAGGAGTTTGCAAGAGGGAATTAAATATGCTCAGATTACCTTCTTGAGCCAGCACCTGTTGGTGATTTTCAAGGTGAAAAGTGCCCCCCCCCGCCCCCACCCCCAAGAAAGTCTAAGAACACCAGGTGTTAATTCTAGGCTGGGTCTCATCAAAATCATAAAAGCATTGCCTTAAACTTTATGGCCTTATTTGTGTACCTGAACTAGAATACAGGAAAGGATTCATAGATAAATTCACAGAAAGGATTTATAGACTCCAGGTGGCCCTGTGCCACCCACACTGTTGCTGCAAGCCACCTGCCTATTGGCCTGTTTCTGGGAGGAATCTCTAGATTCAGTCAGTGCTAGTCTCATCTCTGGTGTGTTTGGTATTACTTTTTCTTTGCATTCACCTTCATGAGATTTCCTTTGAGAAAAACTAAATTAATGATGCTCTATAAAGTAAGCCTACACTCAAACCATTTATAGGTCACTGATTCAGGGTGGCCCCCACATAATACTGATGAGCTGAAGGAAAGAATGTGCATGGTCATACTTTGGTTTTCCCTGGAATACAGGCCATGTGGTGTGGTGAGCCTTAGGGCAAGGGTTTTAGAGTTACTGATCTGGGTCTAAATCCCGATTTTCTTGCTTTCTAATAGTGTTTCATCAGACAAGCTCCATAGCCTTTCTGAGCATCAGTCCCCTACTCCTGCCATTAAATGGGGTCATAGCTACTTTTAGGGATGTTAGGATTAAATAAAGTAGTATGTAAGGTTCCTAGCACAGTGCTTAGCAAATTTGTAGTTGCTCAGTAAATGGAAGCTGTTGGAATACTCTACAGCACCATTGTCCAATAGAAATGTAATATGAGCCAGATAATGTAATTTTACATTTTTTTTTCAGTCATTAAAAAGTACAAAGAATTAGCCAGGTGTGGTGGTGCATGCCTGCAGTTCTAGCTACATGGGAGGCTGAGGTGGGAGGATTGCTTGAGCCCAGGAGTTGAAGGCTGCAGTGAATTTTTTCTTTCTTTTTTTTTTTGAGACGAAGTCTCACTCTGCTGCCCAGGCTGGAATGCAGTGGCATGATCTTGGCTCATTGCAACCTCCACCTCTTGAGTTCAAGTGATTCTCCTGCCTCAGCCTCCCGAGTAACTGGGATTACAGGCATGCGCCACAAAGCCCAGCTAGTTTTTGTATTTTTTGTAGAGATGGAGTTTCACCATGTTGGCCAGGCTGATATTGAACTCCTGACCTCAAGTGATCTGCACGCCTCAGCCTCCCAAAGTGCTGGGATTATAGGCGTGAGCCACCATGCCCGGCCAATGATGCATGCAGTGAACTTTGAAAGCATCACTGCAACTCCAGCCTGGGCGACAGAGTGAGACCTCATCTCAAAAAAAAAAATTACAAAGAAGCAGGTGAAATTAATTTTAGCAATATATTTTATTTAACCCCAAAATAATCAAAATATTTCAAAGTAATAGAAAATTATTAATGAGATAGTTTACATTTTTGTGCTAAGTCTGAAATCTGGTGTGTATTTTACACTTAACAGCACTTGTCAATTCACAGTGGCTACATTCCAGGTGCGCCCCATGTGACTTTCAGCTCCTGTATTAGGCAGTGCCCCTCTAGAACCCATCTAAGGCAAGGCAGTGAGCACAGCAGAACTGTCCACCTTAATCCAAACACATGTGTACAGAGCTGAATCAAAACCAAATCAGGCTGGGAAGACCTGGGGCTTTTAGCATGCTCTGCCCTTCCCTGAGCCACCCTTGTGATCAAGTGGAACATATGTAAAATAAAAGCTTTATGAGCAGTCGGATGTCTTTCCTGTAGGGATTCCTTACATGCCGGCTTGCAGAGGTGCAGAAGCAAGTGCGAAAGCTGTGGTCTGTGAGTCCTAACCTTGGCCTTGCTGGTGCGGGGCTGGGTGACCTCATCTGGCAAACTGCGGTATCTGTTTACTTTTGTGAATTGAGCTGTGAGGCATAGCTGAAATTTGCATGGGGGTGACAAACAGACTTTAAAGCATCTTGCGAAAAAGTAAGGAATTAGGAGTTGTAGACAAATGCTCAATGAAAACAGAGTGTGATGTTGGATATTGCACCAGACCCTAGTGCTGGATCCCTCAGTTTACTGAGTAGATCATTTGGTCCAATTACAGAGTAGCATTGGAATGGCGATTACCCTGGCATGTCCCATCTCTCCTTGTTGAAGTTCTGGTTTGTTTGTTTTTTTTCCTTTGTTTTGAGATGAGGTTTTGCTATGTAGCTCATGCTAGAGTGCAGTGGCACAATCACGGCTCACTGCAGCCTCCACTGCTCGGGCTGGGACCACAGGCATGTGCCACCCTGCCCAGCTAATCTTTTAAAAATTATTTGCAGAGACAAGGTCTCACTGTGTTGCCAGGCTGGTACTTAATCTTTCAAGACAGCTCACAGGCTTCCTCTTCCAACTGTGAGCCTCAGTGAGGAAACAGTGGGCTTGTGGAGTTTATTCTGCAGCCCTCCAGCCTCCAAACATTAATTGTGCATGTCTGATCAGTAAAACATTTGGGGGTGCATCCCACATGATATCACTCATCTGTCAGAGCCCTCCATCGGCCTCGGAGTACAAGCCCACACACAGTGACTGGCCATCCCCTCTTAGGCTGCATGCCTCTCCCCTCTCTGACCTCATCTACTCCTCCTCACTCCACCGCAGTCCTTGCTGTTTCCGGAACCAACCAAACACACTATGCTCCCCGGCGTGGCACTGACTGTCTCTCCTCCAGGAACAGTCTTTCCCAGACGTCCCCAGGGAAGACTCTCTCACCTCTCACTCGATTTAAAATGGCAACCCGCGAGCCCCATCACTGTCTTTCCTCACTGGTTGGTTGGTTGGTTGGTTTTTTTGAGACGGAGTCTCGCTCTGTCGCCCAGGCTGGAGTGCAGCGGTGCAGTCTCAGCTTACTGCAATTTCCGCCTCCCGAGTTCAAGCAATTCTCCTGCCTCAGCCTCCCAAGTAACTCAGACTACAGGCTTCCACTACCACGCCCAGCTATTCATTCATTCATTCATTCATTCATTCATTCATTGTATTTTTAGTAGAGACGGGGTTTTGCTGTGTTGGCCAGGCTGGTCTCAAACTCCTGACCTCAGTGATCCGCCCGTCTTGGCCTCCCACCACGCCTGGCTGGCTGACAGTTTTATTTTTTTTGAGATGGAGTCTTGCTCTGTCGCCCAGGCTGGAGTGCAGTGGTGCGATCTTGGCTCACTGCAAGCTCCGCCTCCTGGCTTCAAGCAATTCTCCTGCCTCAGCCTCCTGAGTAGCTGGGATTACAGGTGCGTGCCACCACTCCTGGCTAATTTTTGTATTTTTGGCAGAGACAGGGTTTCACCATTTGGTCAGGTTGGTCTTGAACTCCTGACGTCGTGAACCACCCGCCGTGGCCTCCTAAAGTGCTGGGATTACAAGCGTGAGCCACCGCGCCGGGTCCTGACAGTTTTTTGTTTTTGTTTTTTTTTTTTTTTAGTATTACCCCTTATCATACTTTTTTTTTTTTTAAATTAAATGTCCCTCTCCCCTCAGAAAATAAGCTCTGCCAGGGCAGAGAGTTGACCTGTTTTATTAGTGCCGGATACCTAAAATGTGCTCCATGAATATCTGTTGAATGAATCCAGTGTACTAATATGGTATTTATAAAACAACAAATGGAATTCCAAATAAATTCACCGTCTCTCAACAGACCACGTGACATGTTCGCCGGGGTGTATGTACCTGCTTTGAAACATTTGCTTGTAGAAACGGGTGTCTTTGAAGGTGGTTGAGGAAAATGAGTGGGAGTATTTTACCAAAATCTGAGAGCAACTGAAGTGAGCACATGATTGGCAATTCTATAGAAAGGGGTTCTGTTGAGTCACTCACCACCAGCCAACCATTAAAAAGGTTACCTGTTTCTGAGGAAGACTCTTCCTGCAACCACTAGAGGGCGCTGTGCACTAGCAAATGCCAGCCAAAGCCGTCAGGGAGAGACTGCTGGGGAAGATGGGGAGGTGGTGGCGTGGCAGTGTTGCCTGGCAGTGGGGTAGCGGGTAGCTGAATGGCCAAATCTTGTGAGACCTACCTTTCCCCATCCCTATACTCCCCCACACACCATACGTGGCAGACTGATGATTAGGTGCAGCTGGCCTGGGTTGGACTAGGCCCTGTTCTTTCTGATTCTTGAATTCTCAGATTTAGCTTCAGTTTTCACTCTACAGGTGGTGAATAAATCATTTACTGTCTTGCTGAATATCCCATAACGTTATTACTTCTGTCCTCAACAAACAGCGTTATCTTAATCATTTGTTGTTTTCCACTAGAGGAATTTGAGTATCTGTGTATGCAACCATGTCTTTATTTTTGTGTTATCAAAAATAAATCTGGGGCCGGGTGCGGTGGCTCACACCTGTAATCCCAGCACTTTGGGAGGCCGGGGTGGGTGGATCACCTGAGGTCAGGAGTTCGAGACCAGCCTGGCTAACACGGTGAAACTCCGTCTCTACTAAAAATACAAAAATTAGCCAGGCATGCTGGTGGGTGCCTGTAATCCCAGCTACTTGGGAGGCTGAGGCATGAGAATTGCTTGAACCCAGGAGGCAGAGGTTGCAGTGAACCAAGATCGCACCACTGCACTCCAGCCTGGGTAACAGGGCCAGACTCCACCTCAAAAATAAAAATAAAAATAAAAAAATAAATCTGGGGGCATATATGGCTGTGCTGTGTGTAGCTCTGACATATTTATTTGCAACTGGCTCCTGCATTTCTCCTTGGTGGGAAATGTATGTGTTGACATTAGGATTCAACTCGGTTATTACGCCCGACCTGAGCTGCTGTTAGACCAGGCAGGCAAAAGAGACCTCTGCCCAGAGTCTGCATCGAGAAAACACAGAAACACAAGGCTAGGGGAAGAGGAGGACAAAATCCCAGCCCTCACCCTGGAAATTCAGAGAAAAAGTGGCTGCTTTTATTCTAGGTTCATCTCCCCAGATCATCCTTAGTGTTCAGGCAGATGGGGTCCAGGAGGCATCCTTCCTCCCCAGCTCCATTCACGTAGGTGTAGTTAGCGGGGCTCCTAGAACTGCCTGGAAGTCCTGAGTGGGCACAGCAAGGTATGGGGAGGAGACTCGTCCACCCAGCTTCCGAGGAGTTGACAGATCCTTCAGGCCAGCCCCTGTGCTGTGGCAGCACGATTTCGGGGACCGTGTTTCTGTGGTTGCGCAGGTGGATGAGGCTGTAAGGTGGGCCTCCGCGGCTCCAGGCTCCTGTTTTGTCTTCGTGCGAAGAGACTCAGGGCACATACTGACCGACATGACCAAAGTGAGCATCAAACCTTAGACTCCCAAAGTATATTTATTTGAATAAAATATAACTGTTAGGCACTTTGGGAGGCTGAGGCAGGAGGATCTTTTGAGTCTGAAAGTTCAAGACCAGTCTGGGCAACATAGTGAGACCTCATCTCTATTAAAAATATGGATAGATAAATAGATAATCACTGTTATATTTTTCTATATTGGAGTTCTGTGTAAGATTGTATTGACAAAAGCATTCACTGATGAAAGTTTGCAGGCATTAATTTTTATATCACTATATAGAAATAGGAATTTTGGAAAAATGGATAGCTCTTAACTGAGTCAAGTGGGAAAAAAGATGAAAAATGATTCTGAGATATAAGAATGAAATATTGTACCTGTTGTCAGAAGAGGAAGGACATAAAATTTTTGTAGAGATTGTAAAATCATTAATGCAAAAACAAAGATTATGCCTAGGAAAAAATGACAAGAAGGAAAATACAGGTTAATGTTTCCCAAAATTTTCCTTGGCGGTATGAAAGTGGATTGTTGGCCGGGCACGGTGGCTCAAGCCTGTAATCCCAGCACTTTGGGAGGCCGAGACGGGCGGATCACGAGGTCAGGAGATCGAGACCATCCTGG
>NW_012116132.1:767185-777724 GCF_000951035.1 Colobus angolensis palliatus | reverse complement strand
GTGAGCCACCACACCTGGCCCGGATACACTTTTAGAATAGTGAATATGTATATCATGATGATTTAGTTCAATTTTATTCAACAAGTGCCTGCGGAGCACCTGCTCTGTGCTCTGCTCTATACCAGCCCGGGATGCCTCCCTCACCGAGAGGATCTCCTAGCAAGAGCAGGTGGCTATGGTGTGACTGCAGTTGTTGTATACACACAGCGTGCAGTAATGAAGTGCAGTCATCAGGGGAGTGGATGGAGGTGTGGCATTCCATCTGGTGGAGTGAAGCGAGGTCACTGGGGAGGTGAATTGAGCCCTGGGTTTTAAAAGCTATCTCCCAACCCAGGCAAAACATGGAGGCCAAATGACAAGGTTCTTAAGAAGAAATAGCATTTCCATGCCACACAGCGATGTATAAATAAATAAATCCTCTCCTACTTAGAGCCAGTGTCCAGGGCTGGCTGAGGTGGGGAATTTTGGTTCCAGGTTCCCCCCATAATCTCCCTCGGACTCTCCCAAGCCTTCTCCAACACACAGTCTGAATGAAACACTGCTCAAATGCCTTATCTCATTTGCTTCACACTGCAACCCTTCAACGTAGATACTGTTATCATCCCCATTTTACAAGTGAGGAAACCGAGGCTGACAAATATTAAGTAAGCAGCCCAAGGGCACGCAGCTCAGAGAGGGCAGAGCCGGGGCGAGGCCGAGGCCTTCCAACTCTGAGTCCATGAGCTTCCGTTCCACCTGCGGCCTCCTCGCCGCCGACCCTGCTCTGGTCCAAGCTGGTGTCAGTGGGGCTCCCCCTCTGAAGGGTGGTCCTAGAGTCCTACCGAGGCCAGCTTCTCCAGACAACGCCTGTGGCACCCCATGCTCTCAGCCGGTCAGGCCCAGCCCTGCTCCAGAGAAGGAACCAGAAAGAGCCCTGCCCTCAGGACCTCTGTCTCCCCCTCTTCCTCTGTTGGCCCCAGGGGGGTTCTGGATGGGACCCCTTTCCTGAGCTTCCTCCCACCCCTTGGGAACCAAGAGCGTCTCTCTACTATGGACTGGTGGCTTTGTGTTCAGCCCACCTGCAATCGAGTCCACCTTGTGCCCAGCCCAGGGCACAGCAGCGTGGGCTGACCACTGGGACCTAGCTACAGAGAGCAGAGGCTCACAGCCCATTCAGCCTCTCCAAGCCTTAGCTCCCTTATTTGCAATTTACAGGACACAGGTCCTGCCTCATATGATGGTTTCTGGAACTCTGCAGATGATTTCCCTAAAGCACCCATCACGGTGCCTGGGGCCTTCCTGTGCTCAGGGACTGGAATGTCACCCTCTACCGTTAGACAACCCCCCTGGGAGTCAGGAGGGAATGCAGCTCACTGAGCCAGGCTCCACTGGAAAGAGAGCTGCAGGGTCATGGGGTCTGAGGCCAGGCACCCCGCACCCTGACGCATGCTGGACTTGGGGACTTGCAGTGGCCTTGCCTGTCAGTTTTTATTTTTTTCGGAGTCTTGCTCTGTCATCCAGGCTGGAATGCAGAGGTGCCATCATAGTTCCCTGCAACCTCAAACTCCTAGACTCAAGTGATCCTCCCGCCTCAGCCTCCTGAGTAGCTGGGACTACAGATGTGCGCCACCACACCTGGCTAATACTTATTAAGTTATTTACTTTTTGTAGCGATAGAGTCTTCATATGTTTCCTAGGACGGTCTTGAACTCCTGGCCACAAGTGATCCACCCACCTTGGCCTCCCAAAGCGCTGGGATTATAGGCATGAGCCACTGCACCCTGCCTTGTTGTCCTGTGCATTTTAAAATCTTGTTGTTGAAAAAAATGATGTATCTTTTGTTTTCTTTGAGACAGGTCTCGCTCTGTTGCCCAGGCTGGAGCACAGTGGCAGGATCTCAGCTCACTGCAACCTCTTCCTCCCAGGTTCAAGTGATTCTCCTGCCTCAGCCTCCCGAGTAGCTGGTACTACAGGAGCACTACTACCACGCCCAGCTAATTTTTGTATTTTTAGTAGAGACGGGGTTTCACCATCTTGGCTGGGCTGGTCTTGAACTCCTGACCTCATGATCCACCCACCTGGACCTCCCAAAGTGCTGGTATTACAGGCGTGAGCCACTGTGCCTGGACTAATTTCTGTATTTTTAGTAGAGACGGGGTTTCACTATGTTGGCCAGGCTGGTCTCGAACTCCTGATCTTGTGATCCGCCCGCCTTGGCCTCCCAAAGTGCTGGGATTACAGGCATGAGCCACCGCACCTGGCCAGGATTTCATTTCTTTTTAAGGCTGAATAATATTCCATTGTATGAATAGACTACATTTTGTTTATCCATTTGATTTGTTTGTTTTGAGATGGATTCTCACTGTTGCCCAGGCTGGAGTGCAGTGGCCTGATCCCAGCTCACTGCAACCTCCGTCTCCAAGGTTCAAGCGATTTTCCTGCCTCAGACTCCCAAGTAGCTGGGATTACAGGTGCACACAACTATGCCTGGCTAATTTTTGTATTTTTAGTAGAGGTGGGATTTCACCATGTTGGCCAGGCTGGTCTCGAACTCCTGACCTCAAGTGATCCACCCGCCTCAGCCTCACAAAATGTTGAGATTACAGGCGTGAGCCACCGCGCCTGGTTTGATTGTTTTTTAAAATGCAAATCAGACCTTGTCACTCTTTTGCTTGAAGCTCCTCAGTGGTTGCCTATGGCTGTCAAGGTCAGAGCCTCACCACGGCCTGGGTTTCCTCCTGCGGTCCCTGGCCCTCGCCTCCTGCTCTATCCTTATTGTGAACCACGCCAAGCCCTTTCTCAACCCCACCTCTTGCTCCCTCTGTCTGGAACTACCTTCCCAGTCCTTTTTGTGCTGTTCCTTCTCAAGTCACCTCCTCAGTGAGCCCTCCCTAGTTGCTCCCTTTCATCACCCTGTTTTCTTCCTTCCCATTATCTGGTTTCCCTGGAGGCTTTTGGAATGTGGGCTTCATGGCAAAGGCCTATCAGGGTCACAGCTGCGTTCAGGGCTCAGTAAGGATGCCTCGGTGCGCCTGACTGTGGAACGGGCTGGCTGGCTGAGGGTGCCACCTGGCGAGATTTGTTGTCACTTGCTCACTTGTCCTAGATGCTGTTTATAAAAATACTAACAGAACCAGGCACGGTGGCTTATGCCTGTAATCCTAGCATTTTGGAAGCCCGAGGCAGGCAAATCCCTTGAGCCCAGGTGTTTGAAACCAGCTTGGGCAACAGGGCAAAACCCTGTCTCTACTAAAAAAAAAAAACAAAAAACAAAATTAGCCAGGCATATAGTCCCAGCTACTTAGGAGGCTGAGTGGGAGGATCACCTGAGCCTGGGGAGGTTGAGGCCGCAGTGAGCTATAATCGCGTCACTGTGCTAAAGCCTGGGTAACAGAGTGAGACCCTGTCTCAAAAATAAATAAATAAATAAATAATAAACTAATAGTAGAAGGTGGTGTATGGCCTTGGAAAAGGCTGAGTTCGACGGCTAGGAAGCCTAGTTTTCCCCTGTCTTCCTCTTCCTCACATTCATACCCTCCAGATCATGGGGCTGGACTGAAGGTCTCAGTTTCTCCTTACGTCCCATCAAGGAGGGTGATGCTGACAGCAGGCATCCTCTCCTGACTTCCCAGCAGTTTTGTGAAGATGTGGGGGAGAGGCCAGGCATGGTGACTCACACCCGTAATCCCAGCACTTTGGGAGACCGAGGTGGGTGGATCACCTGAGGTCAGGAGTTCAAGACCATCCTGGCCAACATGGTGAAACCCCATCTCTACCAAAAATACAAAAATTAGCTGGGCGTGGTGGCAAGTGCCTGTAACCCCAGCTACCAGGAGACAGATAGGAGAATCACTGAACCCAGGAGGCGGAGGTTGCAGTGAGCTGAGATCACACCATTGCACTCCAGCCTGGGCGACAAAGCAAGACTCTGTCTCAAAAAAGAAAAAGAAAAAGAAAGAGAGAGATGTAGGGGAGAGAGAAATGAAGAATATCGGGGGGAAATGAAGAGCTTAAAAAATATAACTACAAAATCTTTTAGCCACAGGGGGAAAAAAAGCAAGGGCAACATAAATAATTTGAGATTTTTCTCCAGAGAAATAGCAAAAGTTCCACTCATCTCTATTTAGAAGTTTGTAATGGGGAGAAACGTATTCCATAAATCAAAGAGTAATTTATTTTCAAATTACATATGTCTGTAGAAACACATAAAATTTATAGAGAAAGATGAAGAGATCATAAGAAAAAAAAAAGCCCTTAATTTCTTTTTTTCTTTTTTTTTTTTGAGACACAGTTTCTCTTTGTTGCCCAGGCTGGAGTGCAGTGGCGTGATTTTGGCTCACTGCAACCTCTGCCTCCAGGGTTCAAGTGATTCTCATGCCTCAGCCTCCCAAGAAACTGTGACTACAGGCATGCCCCACCACTCCTGGCTAATTTTTTTGTGTGTTTTTAGTAGAGACAGGGTTTCACTCTGTTGGCCAGGCTGGTCTTGAACTCCTGGCCTCAGGTGATCTGCCTATCTTGGCCTCTCAAAGTGCTGGAATTATAGACATGAGCCACGGCGCCTGGCCCCTTAATTTAGAGTAAAGGCAAGGACCTAAGTGATATTTTTTATGTGTTGCAAATATCTCCTCCTACTCTCAGCTTTCCATTTCCTTAATAGTGTCTTAAAAATTGTATTATTGAATATAAGATACATACGGTATGAAAATGAATAAATCATAATGTACAATGTGATTTTTTTTTTTTTTATACAAATGAACAGTGTAACCAGCATCCAGATCAAGAAACGGAACATTATAAGAACTCTAAAGCCCTGGAGACCCCTTCTGGTCACCACCTTCCAAGGGTACCATTATCCTGACTTGTATAAATGGAATTTGAGAGAATGCAAGTTTTCTTCTGCATATATGATATATGTGGGATTCCGCATACTGTTTCATTCATTCATGAGTAGTGGTCATTCGTTCATGTTCGTTGCTTTATAGTATTCTAGTGTGCCCCAATTCATCCACTCTACTGTTGATGGACATTTGGATAATTCCCAGTTTGGGGGTATTATTAATGGTGCTGCTATGGAACATTCTCTCTCTCTCTCTCTCTAGCAATTTTACTGAACTGGTGCTGCTCCTTGTGGAGGAGGACTAACCCATAGGCACTGTGCCCAGAGTCAGCCTGAACATTCTAGAACTTGCTTTTGATCAACACCTTGTATTAGTCAGGGACAGAACTAGAGGGACAGAGCTAATAGGATGTATGTATATATGAAAGGAAGTTTATTAAGGAGAACTGACTCACAAGATCACAAGGTAAAGTCCTATGATAGGCTCTCTGCAAGCTCAGGAGCAAGGAAGCCAGTAGTGGCTCAGTCTGAGTCTCAAAACCTCAAAAGTCGGGAAGCTGACAGTGCAGCCTTCAGTCTGTGGCCAAAGGCCCGAGAGCCGCTGGCAAACCACCAGTGTAAGTCCAAGAGTCCAAAAACCAAAGAACTTGGAGTCTGATGTTCCAGGCAGGAAGCATCGAGCACAGGAGAAAGATGAAGGCCTGAAGACTCAGCAAGTCTGCCCTTCCATCTTCTTCTGCCTGCTATTTCTAGCTGCACTGGCAGCCAATTGGATGGTGCCCTCCCAGATTGGGGGTGGATCTGCCTCTCCCAGTCCACTGCCTCAAATGTTAATCTCTGGTACCACTGTAACAACAACAACAACAACAACAAAAACGCCCAGAAACAATACTTTGCATCCTTCAATCCAATCAGGTTGACACTTTTTTTTTTAGACAGAGTCTAAGAGGCTGGGGTGCAGTGGTGTGATCTTGGCTCACTATAACCTTCACCTCCCTGGTTCAAGAGATTCTCCTGCCTCAGTCTCCTGAGTAGCTGGGACTACAGGTGTGCACCACCACACCTGGCTAATTTTTGTATTTTTAGTAGAGATGGGGTTTGCCATGTTGACCAATCTGGTCTTAAACTCCTGGCCTCAAGTGATCTGCCTGCCTTGGCCTTCTCCCAAAGTGCTGGGATTACAGGTGTGAGCCACCGCACCCGGCCACAATCAAGTTGACACTTAATATTAACTACCACACACGAACATATTTCTGTTGAGTATATACCTATGCTGGCCACAGGATATGTAAATATTCAGCTTCAGGAGATATTGGGAGAAGTAGCAACACTTGATAGACATATATACATATATTTTTGTTGTTGTTGTTTTGTTGTTGTTGTTGGTTTTCACATTTTTATTGGGAGCCATGGGAGGGGCCTCTTCTGTCAGTGGAGGTGCTCACATTTTCTTCAGCCACTCCAAGCTGGGGCCCTGGGGGCCCTGGAGGTGGCTGCGCATGTCTGCATGTTCCCATCATCGCAGCTGGGCACTGGATAGTTGTAGAGTGTGGCCTCATTGATCATGATGGAGTACTTGGTGTAGGGGCTGAGTGGGGGCAGAATTACAGCAAGGCTTCCAATGATGAAGGAGAGCACCCGCACTGGCTCCTTGGCCTAGGCATTCTTGAGAAAGGTGCTGAGTCTCACAACCATCTTGATCTCAGCTATATATATATATATATATATATACATATTACAGTGGGAGTGTGTGTGTTTGTGTGTGATTAGAGATTTCATCTCACTATGTTGTTGCCCAAGCTGATCTTGAAGGGCTCAAGCAATCCTCCTACCTCATCCTCCCAAAGCACTGGGAATAGAGGCATGAGCCACCCTGCCCAGCCACATCCTGTATTAACTTGCATTTCCCTGATGACTAATGGAGCCAAGCATTTTTTCCTGTTGATTGGCCGTGTGGATATCCTCTTCTACCATGTGCCGATTCTAGTCTTTTGCCCATTTTGTGAGTTTTTTTTTTTTGCTTTTTTTTCATTGAATTGTCTGTCCTTTTCTTATTGAGTTTTTTGTTTGTTTGTTTGTTTGTTTGTTTTTGAGATGGAGTCTTGCTCTGTTGCCCACGCTGAAGTGCAGTGGTGTGATCTCAGCTCACTGCAACCTCTGCCTCCTGGGTTCAAGAGATTCTCCTACCTCAGACTCCTGAGTAGCTGGAATTACAGGGCCCCCCCACCATGCCTGCCTATTTTTTTTTATTTTTAGTACAGACAGGGTTTCACCATATTGATCAGGCTGGTCTCGGACTCCTGACCTCAGGTGATCTGCCCACCTTGGCCTCCCAAAGTGGTGGGATTATAGGTGTGAGCCACTGCGTCTGGCCATCCCAGTCTTATTTCTTTAGGTGTCCTGCGCACTGGTTCATCAATGGTCTTTCAAAGCCAGGTCACGTTAACTGGGGCCAGTGTCCTTTAGGGTGGCAAGAATGCCACTTGCTTTGCAAGCAAGGCTGTGACTCAGCCCTCCTGCAATGAGGCAAGAGTAGAGGCAGGTCTAAAGGGATTATACCCAGGATTATACCTGTGCATCCCTGTGCCAGGGCCTTCTCCGGGCCCACTGCTCAGCCAGTGGCAGAGCTGCATCTGTTCAGTCAACGTGGAAGGGCCTCCAACCCCAAAAGAAGGAAAATCTGAAATCAATTGCTCAGTGGGAAGCTAATGGAAATCCACATTGGCATGGCCTGGGCCCAGCCACACTTCGTATCCTGTCCACTATCATCCTGTTAACTAAACATCCGGGCTTTGTATCCCCAGCTCTAAGGTGGCTGATGATGGATAGGTGCTCAGTAGATGTGGATTGCATGAATGAACTGTGGATGGGATTAGCCTGCTGCCCAGAAGTAGCCCATTTACTAGGATTAGGAGATTGTTTATCCATGAGATTAAGGGGCTGAAGGTGCAGCCTAGACTGGTCAGGGGGCATGGGTTCAAATCCCAGCGGGACACCCTGACCCTGTTGACATGGCAGTCACACTGCAAGGCCTTGGATGAATTAGTTTGTGCGTTTTGGCCTCAGTTTCCCTTCCAAAGTCCTCCATTGTTTTGAGGGTAGAAATAGAACATGTGTGACAACAAGGAAATTTAGCCCGGGTAGATGCAAACGCTGCACACTGAGCCTTAAACGGGGATCAGGGAGCCACAGGGTTCCTCATTCACTCCTATTCTTTTATTTTTTATTTTATCTTATTTTGGTTTTAGAGACAAGGTCTCACTGTGTTGGCCAGGCTGATCTTGAACTCCTGGGCTCAAGGGATTCTCCCACCATGGCCTCCAAAAGTGCTGGGATTACAGATGTAAGCCACTGTGCCCAGTTCACTGACATTCTTGGTCCTTCTGAAGAGAGGTGACACCATTTGAAGCTTCAGGGTTGACTTTTTCCCCCTCCTCAAAAATGATTTTCTTACAGGGCGCTCTGCTCTTTAGATAGTGCTGCAACCTCTGGGAGGCAGGAATCGAAGCCACAAAGCCCTCTGGGGATCTGCCTGGAAATATCTCTCACTGCCTGAGGCCGGACTCTAGGAAGTTCTAAATTCTCCTCCCACCTTTGATAAATTAAGAAGAAACCAGAGTGACGTGGCAAAGGTAGAGGAAGGAACGGTCCCATCTCTGCTGCAGTGTCTTCATTGACAGTACCTTCTCTCTGAAACCCTTTTCTCTCTCAACTTTGTTTTCTCACTTTCCTGCTATTCTCCCAGGCCCTAGCTGGGGCCCTCTGCTCTCCCTAGGACTGCGCCCAGGTGGGGTCAGTGGTGTACTCACCTTGGATGCAAAATCTAAGAGGGCATCAAAGAATTCAGTAATCAAGATAAACAATATTTTAATTTAACATTTTTAAGTGAAAATTAGCACCACAATGAGCAAAATATCAAAAAATATATATATTTTTTGAGACAGGGTCTCACTCTGTTGCCCAGGCTGGAGTACACTGGCACAATCACGGTTCAGTGCAACTTCGACCTCCCCAGGCTCAGGTGATCCTCCCACCTCAGCCTCCCGAGTAGCTGGGACTATAGGCGTGCGCCACCATGTCTGGCTAGTTGTTTTTGTATTTTTTGTAGAGGTGGGGTTTCACCATGTTGCCAAGGCTGGTCTTGAACTCCTGGGCTCAAGCAATCCCCACCTCAGCCTCCCAAAGTGCTGAGATTACAGGTGTGAGCCACTGCGGCTGGCCCCAACTTTTTTTTTTTTTTTTTTTGAGACAGAGTCTCGCTTTGTCTCCCAGGCTGGAGTGCAGTGGCTCGATCTCAGCTCACTGCAACCTCCACCTCTCAGGTTCAAGCGATCCTCCTGCCTCAGTCCCTTAGTAGATAGGATTACAGGTACACACCACCATGCCAGGCTAATTTTTGTATTTTTAGTAGAGACGGGGTTTTGCCATGTTGGCCAGGCTGGTCTCGAACTCCTGACCTCAGGTGATCCATCTGCCTCGGCCTCCCAAAGTGCTGGAAATACAGGTGTGAGCCACCACGCCTGGCCCCAGACTTTTAAATAAAGTCAGAATCAGTCTCTCTCTTTCTGTGACATTTGTTTTTGTGACGTCAAGTGTTACTTCTATTTGGACAATTCACAGATTTCTCTTTTAAGCCCTGACTTCCTCTCTTGAGTAAAAGTTGTGGGTCTGCAGCTGCCTTCTGAAGACCCACGGAGAGGTCCACTCAGGGAGGATCTCATGCCTTCTGCCAAGAGCCAAAGGAGCTGAAGCCTTCAGCCAACAGCCACGTGAGTGAATCCTGCAGGTGGATCCTCGGGCCCCAGGTAAGCCTTCAGCTGACTGCAGCCCTGGCCAACACCTTCATGGCAACCTCATGGGAAACCCCGAGCCAGAACCACGCAGCTAAACTGTTTCTGGATTCTTCATCTATAGGAATGGTGAGACAATAAATGCTTGGCGTTTAAGCCACCAAGTCGAGAGAATTTTTTACACAACAATTTCTCTCGGGAGAGGTTCTGGCGGACGTCTCCAAAGGGCTTCACAAGTGTCCTTCTCTTATATCATCTGATGATGGCCTCTTCCTCTGATGGCTCCAGGTACTGCCTATATGCTGTGCTCATGTTACCCAGGGCCATGGTTCCTCCGACCCAAACATCTTCCCAGAGTTTCCAGCCATAACTTCTCCCAGATTTCCCACAGACACCCCATCACTCAGACAGAACCTGATGTCTTCTCCCTTGAAATCTGGACCCCCTCCTGTTACAGGTTGGGAGTCTCCTCTGCCACATCTACTCTGTCCTTGGTCACCATAGACTCACCTCCTGGATTGCTAGTGGCTTTATCTCATTTGCTACTGCCATGATTCAGGTCCCACAATTTTTCTTCTGTGTGACCACAGAGGCCACACCTCCTGGCCTCCTTTCCTCCATTCCCCACAAGGCTGCTGAGTGAGCTTTTCAAACCATGACTGTCCCAGAAATCCCACTGTCTTCAGAATAAAGTGGAAAGTGCTGATATGGTCCCCCACCCCCGTACCTCTAATGACCACTAGGTTCAACCAAGACCTCCTTGGCTTGCTACACAGATACATATAAACCAAGCCATGGTGGGTCTGTGGGGCTGGGCTCAACCAGACTGGAGGCTCCTCATGCTGAGACAACGCAAACAACTGGACCCCTGCTACCCTCTCCACGAGTGTCAGACCAGCCTCGGGCCTTTGCTCCATGGTCCTCAACTGA
>NW_012116132.1:754322-766295 GCF_000951035.1 Colobus angolensis palliatus | reverse complement strand
ATCTCCTGACCTTGTGATCCACCCGTCTCGGCCTCCCTAAGTGCTGGGATTACAGGCTTGAGCCACCGCGCCCGGCCTTAGGGGAGCCTTCTTCAAGACAGAGGGAAGGGGCCACCTAGCCCTGAGGTTACTACCCCCAGGATTGAGAAGGGATTTGGGTGATGTCCAAGGTGGCCTCTTGTGCTCACAGCCCCCATGGACCTCCCAGTGGATAAGGCCTCAATGCATACGCTCCTGTCCATTGCAGTCAGCACGTGGCTGAAATTCACAATGGGAGAGCTGCCCAACGGGAGTCTGTCCAAGAACAAGTGTTCATCACGACGGCTCCCAGCTCTACTTTCTCTACAGTAATAGATGATGGCTTAGGTTGGTCCCCTTTGAAGAACTGACTGTAGAGCAAACAAATATTTGGGGGGAACATAAAATACTTTAAAATTCTAATTCATATTCCCAGAATGATTCCATAATAAGAAAGAAGCTTTGGACATTTTAATATTATTTGTGAAAGTAAAAACCCAAATGTCACAGCCAAGAGGAGACAAGACAACTACATGTAATGTAGTGTGATGAGTGGGATCCTGGAACAAAAAGTGGACATTAGGTAAAAACTAAGACAATCGGGTAAAGTGTGGATTTTGTGTCGATATTGCTTCAATGATTATAACAAAGGTACCATACTAATGTAAATGTTAATAATAGAGTAAACTTATGTGGGATACATGGGAACTATCTGTACCATCTTTGCAATTTTTCTATCAATATGAAATTATTCTAAAATAAAAACTTTGTTTAAAAAACAGCAACAGAAGGGGTAAACTATAAAGATATGATATTTCAGAATGTGAGACCAAGAGCAGAGAAAAACAAAGGAAAGGTGAAATGTAGAGATTCTATCAGTTCTAGATCTAGAGAACAGAGATCACAGAGAGGAGATGAAGAGGGTTGGTAGGATGAGATACTATTAAAAGAAGACAGAAAAGGCAGAGATTTCCCACAGTTAAAGAACTTCAGGCCGGGTGCGGTGACTCATGTCTTCAATCCCAGCACTTTGGGAGGCCGAGGCGGGTGAATCACAAGGTCAGGAGTTCGAGAGCAGCCGGGCCAACATGGCGAAACCCCGTCTCTACCAAAATACAAAAATTAGCTGGGCGTGGTGGCAGGCGCCTCTAATCCCAGCTACTTGGGAGGCTGAGGCAGGAGAATTGCTTGAACCCAGAAGGCAGAGGTTGCAGTGAGCTGAGCTCACACCACTGCACTCCAGTCGGGGTGACAGAGTGAGAATCTATCTCAAAAAAAAAAAAACTACAGATGAAAAGGGCTCATAGATCTTGTAGTAAGAGAGGCATCCTTAAATAATATGCAAAAAGAAAAAGATTAAAACATTTGACTTCAACAAAGTATTTTACTATAAATTTGAAAAGAAACCATAAAAAAGGGAACATCTCAGTCATAATCCGGAAGTACATATTCACCATGCATATAATCAAGAAAGAATCTGTATCCAGAGTATATGAAGAGTTTCTGCTAAGGAAAAGACAACCCACACAATAGAAATACAGGCAGAGGAAATATAAATGGCACATAAACATTGGAAAAGCTATTCAATTTCACTGATTATCAGGGGAATGCAAAATAAGTAAATACACAGGACACAGTGATGCCTGCCCTGTGTACCAGCTACTCAGAAGGCTAAGACAGGAGGATCATTTGAGTACAGGAGTTCAAGGCTACACTGAACTATGATCAAGCCTGTGAATAGCCCCTGCGCTTCAGCCTGGACAACATAGCAAGACCCCAACTCTAAAGCTACATTAAAAAATTTAAAAATAAAGACAATGTCATGTGATTTCCTCCCACCCTTACCCTCCACTAGATTAGCAAGTCTGTAGAGCTTAATTATGATAGGGTGAGGGTCAGGCAAGGTAGCTCAAGTCTGTAATCCCAGCACTCTGGGATGCCCAGGTGGGAGAGATTACTTGAGCTCAGGAGTTCAAGACCAGTCTGGGCAACATAGCAAGACTGTACTAAAAATAAAAACAATTAGCTGGGCATGGTGGTGAACGCCTATAGTCCCAGTTACTCAGGAGGCTGTGGTGAGAGGGTCACTTGAGCCCAGGAAGTTAAGGCTGCAGTGAGCCATGTTCATGCTATGGCACTCCAGCCTGGTGACAGAGTAAGATCCTGTGGAAAAAAAAAAAAAAATAGGGTAAGGACATGCGGAGATAGGCTCTCTCATACAAACGAATGGGTCTATATATTGGTGGAAACTTCTTGGAGGGCAATTTGTCAGAATCTGATAACACTGTAAAATATGTACATCCTTCTCCCTAGTTCTCATTATCTAACTTAGAGAAATACCCACCCACAGGTGCACAAAGAGGAATGCTTGAGAATTTTCATTGCAGCATTGTTTGTAACATGGAAAAAATCTACAAGCCCATCGGGGAAGTCTTCTAATTTTTAAAACAATTTAAGCAGAGTCTCACTGTGTTGCCCAGGCTGGTCTTGAACTCCTGGGCTCAAGCCAAAGGAATGCTTCTACACTTTGACATACTATTCAGCAGTGAAAAGAATGTAATAGAACTTGGTGGGCCACCATGAAAATATCTCTAAGACATCTGTTAAGTGAGAAAAGCAAGTTGCATGGAGTTATGTGCAGTTTGACTCCAATTATGTGAAAGAGAAAAGAATGCAAAATATATATTTTATATGTATATAGAAGTATAAATTAATAGAAAAAATGTCTCAAAGGATACATACCAGAATGATGGCAATGATTAATTACCCGGCAAGAGTTTTCAGAGGCTGGGCATGATGGCTCACACCTATAATCTTAGCACTTTGGGAGGCGGAGACAGGAGGATCACTTGAGCCCAGGAGTTTGAGACCAGCCTGGGCAACATGGAGAGACCACATCTCTACAAAAATAAATTAGCAAGGTGTGGTGGTGGACACCTGTTGTCCCAGCTACTCAGGAAGCTGAGGTGGGAAGTTTGCTTGAGCTCAGGAGTTTGAGGTTGCAGTGAGCTGTGATGACACCACTGCACTCCACCCTGGGTGACAGAGAAAGACCCTATCTCCAAAAAAAAAGGAAGAAAAAAATGTAAAAAAACGAGTTTGCAGGGAGGCAGGGAAAAGGAAGGCATATTAGAATATGGAAGTTTTTGTTTTATCAAGATTGTTTATTTTTATTTATATATTTATTTATTCAATTATGGAGACAGAGTCTCCCAGGCTGGAGTGCAAGTGGCACGATCTTGGCTCACTGCAACCTTCGCCTCCTTTCAGCCTCCCGAGTAAGGGAGTTACAGGCATGCGCCATCGCGTCCAGCTAATTCTTGTATTTTTAGTAGAAACGGGGTTTCACCATGTTGGCCAGGCTGGACTCTAACTCCTGACCTCAGGTGATCTACCTGCCTCGGCCTCCCAAAGTGCTGGGATTACAGGTATGAGCCACCGTGCCCGGCCTTATCAGGATTGTTTACATCTTCTTCAGTGAAATTTATTTGCTTAATCTAAAAATTATATAATAATGTTATTAATTGGTGTTTTCAGCATTTAAAATCAATTTGTAAACAAAGGACTGAACAGAATGTAAAGGTTGTCAGACCTGAGCATGCATAGGTAAGGATGTAGCTGGTAGAGGTGGTAGATGAGGGGTATCTCATTGTCTGGCTTTACCTGGTGAAACACTGAAACATTTCCTAAAGCTTGGGGAGCAGGAAATAGAGGCTTTAGTGTATTGTTTAAATTTGCACCATTGCACTCCAACCTGGGCAACAGAGCAAGACTCGGTCTCAAAATAATAATAATAATAATAAATAAAAATAAAAAGTGCTGCACGCAGGGGCTCACGCCTGTAATCCCAACACTTTGGGAGGCTGAGGTGGGTGGATCACCTGAGACCAGGAGTTGGAGACCATCCTGGCCAACATGGTGAAAAACCATCTCTACTAAAAATACAAAAAATTAGCCGGGCGTGGTGACACGTGCGTGTAGTCCCAGCTACTCAGAAGGCTGAGGCAGGAGAATCACTTGAACCCAGGAGGGGGAGGTTGCAGTGAGCTGAGATCGCGCCACTGTACTCCAGCTTGGGCGACAGAGTGAGACTCCATCTCAAAAAAAAGAAAAAAGAAAAGAAAAGAAAGCAAAGAAAAAAAGAGGCAGAAGTATTGTGTTGATTGTTTTGGAGGTAAACCCTCAGAACTGACTGTTGGAGTGGGGAAAGGTGGAGTGGAGGTTAGTGCTTAGTGCTTTTCACTGGAGACCCTTCTGTGCTATTTGATTTTGTACTAAGATATGTCTTTACATACACCACACACACACACACACACACGCACATACTCACACACCCCTACCCACCCAAAAGGTTCTTTGGAAAACTCATCAGCTCCCACCAGGAACCTCTCAGGGCTCCAAAACCAAGAGGCAGGCCAAATGCTGACGGGATAGCTTAGGGTTGCATTGCAGAGGAAGCAAAAAGTGTTTCTAGGAGGTGTCAGGGCCGCTTGGTGGCTGGAGTGTCACATTCCCTAATGAACGTGCAGGAAGGGGGTCAAACACGCCAGTAGCTTCTCACCAGTGTGGATGGCAAAAGCTCGTTTCCTCTCCATGACAGCTGCAGGGCTTAGCTGTTGATAAAATGCTGAAGGTTCCAAGAAAAGCATCTGCCCCAGCGTGACAGGGCTTATCCCAGGGATTCCCAAATGACTCCATATTCATTAATTCTGAATTTTGTTTATTTGACCCACCTTTCCAATTATCTGTCAGAATGTGCAAATCCTCCCTCCCTGCTTATCAGCCACACTCTGGAGATTAGGGAACAGGGTAATGACCCTCATTATCAATACCACAGCCCCTACGGATCCTCTTCCCTGGGCTGGTGAGAACGTTCCCTCTGCTTCATGGACTCACTACCCACAGCCTAGAAGACATGATACCATCTGAGTCTTTAATATTTTCCATCTAGAAGAGGGTGATCCTAAAGAAAGGCCAAGGGAATCCTGTGAGGTCAGGAGAACTGTATCTCCGAGGGAAGGGAGGTGGTTGAAGATGTGTCCCCAGATGAAATCAGGGCATAGGGGAACAATGTTACTGCATACACAGTGTTATCACACACCTGGGCTTTGACAAGCTTAGACTGTCCTGGAAGTGCATACAAGATACAGCGCTGCTTTGGGGAAGCTGACCAGGGGTTAGGTGTCAGAATAGGAGAGACACTTCTCACCATCTTCACTGTATTTTTTTTTCTTTTTTCTTTTCTTTCTTTCTTTTTTTTTTTTTTGAGACAGGATCTCGCTCTGTCATCCAGCCTGGAGTGCAGTGGTATGATCTTGGCTCACTGCAATCTCTGTCTCCTGGGCTCAAAGTATCTTCCTGCCTCAGCCTCCTGAGTTGCTGGGATGTGCCACAGGTTCATGCCACTACACATGGCTAATTTTTAATTTTTTTGTAGAGATGGGGTCTCAGTATGTTGCCCAGGCTGGTCTCAAACTCCTGGACTCAAGCAATCCTCCAGACTCAGTCTCCTAAAGGTCTGGGATTACAGGCGTTGAGCGATCACACCCAGTCTGTTTTTTCAACTTTAAAGTTGTGTTTGTTGGTTACCAGTTTCCTTAAAGAATACTGGCCTTAATCTGGACTAAAATCTCATGTCTCACATTTTCCATTTTAAATTTCCTTTTTTTTTTTTTTGAGACGGAGTCTTGCTCTGTCACCCAGGCTGGAGTGCAGTGGCGCCATCTCGGCTCACTGCAAGCTCCGCCTCCCGGGCCCACGCCATTCTCCTGCCTCAGCCTCCCCAGTAGCTGGGACCACAGGCGCCGCCACCGCGCCCGGCTAATTTTTTGTATTTTTAGTAGAGATGGGGTTTCACCGTGTTAGCCAGGATGGTCTCGATCTCCTGACCTTGTGATCCGCCCACCTCAGCCTCCCAAAGTGCTGGGATTACAGGCGTGAGCCACCGCGCCTGGCCCCATTTTAAATTTCTTAGCAAAAAAGGTATAATCCATCTATTCTCTGTCTCTTTTTCTTTCAGCAAATAGCATTTGAGCACCAATTATCTTCTAGGCACTGTGCTCGTCTTAATTACAGGATGGAGCAAGAGGGAATCCCTTTGCTGAGCCTGTGCTGTATGGGAGCACCCGGGCACATCTCTCTACGATGCCAGGAGAAGGTGTCATCCCACTGTGTTCATGAGGGACCAAGGAGCACCCGGACAACACAGCGATGAGCAAGGCGGCGAGAGGCGGGAGTGGTCAGAATATGACGGGAGGATTTTCATGAAGAAAATGAGTGTTATGCCGAGGCTTGCCAGATGAGCTATGATTTCAAAGGTAAAGAAGAGATGAAGGGCACGCAGGCATGGGAAAAAGAATGAGCAAAGAGATGACCATTCAGGGCCCCAGAATGCTGGGGGTGAAGGGCAGTGGCACGGGCAGGACGTGGGGGTTGGAAAGCCAGGGTGGGACCTGGAGAAGAGCCTCCAGGTAAACAAAGGAGGAGAAACTTCTGTCTGTGATGTGGGGAGTCATGGTAGTGGCTTCTGATCGGGGCAAGATAGGAACTGCTCTGCATGGGCATGGAAATGGCAGGCTAAGTGTTCCCAGGCAGGCACTGGTCAGAATCAGCACCTTGGTCTCCTGCCTCCTATGTCAGGGGTTTTGTAGGAGAAAATTTCCAGAAGTATTGAAGCTGTGGGGAAGACTCAAAAGGGTTTTTTGCAGGAGAGGGAGGCAGGGTGGGTGGAGAAGAAACAAAAATTTAGAGGAAAATGGAAATAATTACAGTTTGATAGATCTATTGACCTACATACTGTTAACTTTGGAGTATTAAATGTTATGATGCTAAGGCCAAGTGCGGTGGCTCATGCCTATAATCCCAGCATTTTGGGAGGCCAGGGTGGGTGGATTATTTGAGGTCAGGAGTTGGAGACTAGCCTGGCCAACATGATGAAATCTCACTTCTACTAAAAGTACAAAAATTAGCTGGTGTAGTTGTGGGCACCTGTAGTCCCAGCTACTTGGGAGGCTGAGGCAGGAGAATCACTTGAACCCGGGAGGTGGAAGTTGCAGTGAGCTGAGATCGCACCACTGCACTCCTGCCTGGGCAACAGAGTGAGACTCTGTCTCAAAGAAATAAATGAATAAATAAATGTTTTAATGTTGAATTTGCATATAACATGATTATGTTCAGGGTATTTAGAGACAGAGAAAAGAAACCTCTCTGTTCACCTGTCTTACTCTCAAATTTTCTGAGAAAGTCCAGAAAATACCTCAGGAAAAAATGATTTTCTAGTTTTTTCCCATTTGTGTTCTTTTCTCTCATCACTGGCAATCAGGACGTGGAGGAATCATCCAGAAGGGCCAGGTTATAAGTTTAATGGAATGATGGGGTTCTTCTCATCTGAGTTCTCCGGCCTCTTCTTTGCCTTCTATTGGCCCCAACCTATCCTCACCCTCCCCTGCTTCTCAAACCTAATGCGCATAGAATCTTAATGTGCATAGAACACTCAGATTCCTGGACACTGTCCCCAGCAAAGCCTTTAACATTTTCCATCTAGAACAGGGTGATCCTAAAGAAAGGCCGAGGGAATCCTGTGAGGTCAGGAGAACTGTGTATCCGAGGGAAGGGAGGTGGTTGAAGATGTGTCCCCAGGTGAAATCAGGGCACAGGGGAACAGCAAAGTCCATTCAGGAGGCCTGAGTTGGGGTCCAGGAATCTGTATTTACACAGGTTTCTCAGGTGATTCTGGACAGAAATCACTACCCCCAGAAACTCCCCCATGAACAACCCCAGACCTGGTGGAAGGTGGGAGGTGCTGGAGCAGTGGGTTGTGGAAAAGCTGTCTGGGGCTGAGAGGAGGTGAGGAAAGCTCAGAGGCAGCTTGCCTCGTGGCTCCATGATGGCCAAGCAGGGTAGGTGGGCCGGCTGGGCCGGATAACACCAGATTAGGGAGACAGGAGTGGTCCAGAGAGGTCAGAGCAAGCAGAGAAGTTTGGCTTATCTGAAGGTCATCTGGGTTGGAGAAGCCTTTGGTCCTAAGTGTCTCAGTCCTAATGGATATGCACACCAACAAAACAGCTGGCAGTGCAAAGCACCCACATCCTCACAATTACACCGAGAGCATCCGCAACATAACATCTCCCAAAAAAAAAAAAAAAAAAAGTCATCACAACATAAAACCCCTAACAATACAGGTTCACAAACAGTCTGCATTTTTTCCACTTTTGTAATCTTTGATTGAGACAGCTTGGTTTAGTAGTATTCTCTGTTCTCCAAACACCTTCCCTCCCACCAGGACAGAAGAGACTGTTTTACAATTTTTCAAGCCTGACCTGACCCCATAGCCAGACTCTCCACTCAGACCCTCAGAGTCCCAGCTCCTTCCGCTGCATGACAAAGGGTGGCTGCCCTCCCTCCTGACAACTAATCAGCCCATTGTAAAAAGTTTCCTAATCCACATTTGAGCTCTTCTTTTGGCCGCTATCTAATTGCCCAATTATTTTATTTCCCTAACAAAACTCTTCAGGCTGCTGGGAATCCACATTTAGGACCCAGGCCTGTATCTTGGGCCTCAGGAGTCTGGGGGATTTGGCCTTTGTCTGTTTGTCTGCTTCTCAAGCCTCCCTGCCCCCTACCCAGCCCCGACCCTAGGTTGACTGAGTCCCCAGCTTGCCTGGGGCTGACAGATGACCCTACTGGCTTCAAGGGGTCAGGGCAGGACTGGGCACTGGAAATAGTTCGAGGGTGTGGAAAAGTTTGGTCTGGGAATGGGAAGATCTGAATGGGGGTATTGATCATCGATCATTGACTGTGTGTGTTTGGGGAAGGTGTCATCTCTCTAAGCCTCAGTTTTCTTGTTTCTAAAACACGGGGACAGGAGCAGGAACTGGATAGCCAATTTCAGCACTAAGCTCTCTCTGATTTTACAAACTAGCAGGTGAAATAAAGAGGGTAAGTCGTCTGGCTGGACAAACCCCTCCATTGGTGCTAAATGTTCCCAGGCTCCTCCACCTAAGGGAGGTCCCCAATATCAGGAAGGGATCTCAGTTTCCCAATCGTGGACCACTTGCCTAGGCTACCAGCGGCCCCAGGGCCACCCTGAGCACTACGTCCCAAACACCCATCCCTGCAGGTAGGATCGGTCCTTTTAGAGAGGCTGGATATTGACTGTGTAGTTTCACTTCCCGTTGAGGGTCCTGTGCTAAGAGGCCAATGCATAAATATCAGCGAGACATCTGGAGGAGGCAGGGAATCAAGGTGTGTGTGTGGGGGGGTCCCTCCACTTTACTATCTTCTCTGGAAATGAGGTTTCAATTTAGCTTGTCTGTTACACCAGGTATAGAAGGAGCTCCTGAACCCCTGGGGACTTCTAAAGGTTCTCAGCCCCTTGGTGTTTCCTAGCTGGAAGAGAACCTCGCGTGGGCATCTGTAGGTCAGGGAAGCAGCAGCACCAGGGACCTGGCCTCCCTCAGCCCTGGAACAGCAGGTCCCTGCTGAACCAGAACGGGGGCCTGCGAGGTCTCATTGTGAGCATCCAGCCTCAGGGAGCTCCCAGTGGGTCTACATGTTGGGTTTTTGGGGAGGGGGTAGTGGCATGCAAGGACAGCCTGGGTGTTATATCCTTGGCACCAGTGATAAGCCACAGGGCTTCCTGTCGCCCAGTGGCAAGGGTAGTGGACTATTGCATATTTATGAAACACCAGCCCAGAATAGCTTCCAGAGACTGAGGCCCACAGGTCCTGGCTTGCCTGTAAATGTGACACTTCTGCACCTTTTGGCCTGACTTAAGACCCAAATGTTTGCACCAAGTAAGTCCTTCCCCTGTTAATCACTTGCAAAGGAAGGCAACAGCTTCTCTTTTGAAGAAAGCTACGCTTGTCACAGAGAGAACAGGAAGTCCTGTTTGGACCGGAAACAGTGGTGGGAATTTATATTTCACAGGATGTTCCAACTATGGGAGATGAGTGCCAAGATGGGATTTGAATTCCACCTTGTGAATTACACAAATCCCATGGAAATACAGATGGGAGAGAAAAGGAAAGGGAAACAGAGAAGCAGCTGAGGTCAGGCGTGATTCTATGACCCCAAGGGTCTCCTTTTCCCACCCTGGGGTGAGCTGTTAGGATTTCTGTATTTCCTCTTACCTTGGCTTGTGGACACATGTGACCAAATCCCTGTTCTTTCTCTTCAGATACCCTGAGCTCTAGCACCTACTATCTGTATGACCTTGGGCTAGTCAGGCAACACTTTTATGCTCAGTTTCTTCATCTACAAAATGGAAATAATAATGGCAACTTCCTCCTCAAGTTATGGTGAGAATAAAGAGTTAACAATAAATATAAAACATTCAGAACAGTGCATGGCCCACAAGTACTATTAGCCATTGTGGTTATTATTTATGCTTATCTGTAGAGATAGGGTCTTGCTATGTTGTCCAGGCTGGTCTCGAACTCCTGGCCTCAAGTGATCCTCCTGCCTTGGCCTCCCAGAGTGCTGAGATTACAGGCGTGAGTCACACCACACTCAGCTCATTACGATTATTATCAGTGTTATTCTTATCCCTCCCCCTTCTCTGATGCTAAACACTCCCCCAACACACACACTACTAAAAGCCCCTTCAGACAGTAGAATAGTTCTGCAGTGTGCTCTCCCCAGTGAGCTGGTGGACTGGCTCATGCCACCAGCACTCAGCTGGAGCCCAGGTCATTTCCAGACACAGAACAAGAGACAGAAACCTAGAAAGCACAGGCCAGAGCTGCCTAGAGGCATGGCCTGTCCAAAGCCACAGGTACTGGGGGCAGATTGAGGTGGGAGCCCCCCCTCGCCGCCTCCTCAAACACACATTTTAGACTGGCTGGGTTCAAATATGAGACTTCCATATACATATATACATAAGCAAATGCATATGTATATGTGTACATATATGGTGGCATGAAGTCCCTGGGCTTTCATCCAAAAGAAATTCCAGCTTCGAGCAACAGAAGATTCCCTCTTCCTCTGCATGAAATGTTTGAGGACAGAAGCAGGGGGATGACATGGAGAGACCTGTCAGTGACACAGCATTCCCACAAAGGGGCCAGAGTGCCCCCACTTAGAAGATGAAGGAGGATGCCCCTTGCCCGCCAGCCCCCTCGGCCCAGGGTCCTTGTCCTCCTCCAGCATCCTTACTCACCTTGCATGCGACAGAACATGGGCAAGTGAGGCTGTGGAGTTTTGGGAAGAGCTTCCCCCTGCACATCCTCAAATCCCCTATGCCAGTGCCAGGAGGAGATGCCTACAGAGACAGACACTCCATTTAGCTCCCAAGCCCTTCATTGAGGTTTGGGAGCAGGTCACTTTCCAAGGCAGTACTCTGACTTTGCATCTGCAAGATGCACCTGAAACTGACACCTGCCTCCTAAGGGCTGTGTGAATACACATTCAGAGCTTAGAACAATAACTGGCACATAGTGAGCACTCAGGAAATGTGTGCTATTATTATTGTTGATAGTTTTATAAAAAGCCACGACCTGGCCAGGCATGGTGGTTCATGCCTGTAATCCCAGCACTTTGGGAGGCCGAGGCAGGCAGGTCACCAGGTCAGGAGATTGAGACCATTCTGGTTAACACGGTGAAACCCCATCTTTACTAAAAATACAAAAAATTGGCCAGGTGTGGCATGCACCTGTAGTCCCAGCTACTTGGGAGGCTGAGGCAGGAGAATCACTTGAACCCTCTGCCTCCTGGCAGAGGTTGCAGTGAGCCTAGATCACACCACTGCACTCTAGCCTGGGTGACAGAGCGAGGCTTCGTCTCAAAAAAAAAAAAAATAAATAAATAAAAAGAATAAAAACTCCTTGATCCCAGGGTCAATAGGAACAATGAAGGAATTCATCCCTTACAGAGTGTTTACCTGTCACTAGACACTGGTGTTAGTGTCTAGTGAAACAGTGAAACATCCTGCATGTATTAATGCATTTAATCTTCACA
>NW_012116132.1:751836-754236 GCF_000951035.1 Colobus angolensis palliatus | reverse complement strand
TGAAGCTGTTCAGAGACCAAAAAAAAAAAAAAAAAAAAAAAAAAAAAAAAGCCACGACCCTGTGATTGCAGAATTTAGGCGGATAATAATGATGGCAAACCCTTACAGAGTGTTTACCTGTCACTAGACACTGGTGTTAGTGTCTAGTGAAACAGTGAAACATCCTGCATGTATTAATGCATTTAATCTTCACACAAACCCTATGAGGAAGATCTCACTATCATCACCCTGTTTCTGTAGATGAGGAAACTGAGGCACTGAGAAGTTAACTAACTTGCTAGCAGGTCAAACAGTTAGCAGATGGCAGGTCTCATATGTGAACACAGCCAGTCTAAAATGTGTGTCTGAGGAGACACAGGGGGGATCCCACCTCAATCTGCCCCCAGTACCTGTGGCTTTGCACAGGCCATGCCTCTGGGCAGCTCTGGCCTCTGCTTTCTAGGTTCCCGTCCCTCATCTGTGTCTGGAAATGACCTGGGCTCCAGCTGAGTGCTGGTGGCACGAACTGGCCAGCCAGCTCACTGGGGAGAGCACACCCCAGAATAATTCTGCCATCTGAAGGGGGGACTCCTGTGCTGTGGTCATGTGACTGCAAAGGCACTTGCTGAAATTGCTGTTCCTGGGACTCCCAAAGACAGTAGAGCTGCCAGATTTGTGTCCTGACAGTGTCTAGCATCCTCTGTCATGCGGGGAGGGCAGGGATGGTGAGACAACCCTGAGGGACCCCTGGTGCGGGGAGAGGCAGGGGGTGTGCAGGGAGTGTGGGATGGAGAGAGATGACCAAGGGGCTTCTGTGAACGTGGCCCAAACCAGCAGGAAGGCAGAATCCTTCCCGCCCTTCCTTTATGATTTGCAAACCTGGACCCAGCCCAGGCTCCAGAAGAGACTCTTAAAGAGATTTAAGCAGCTGGCTAGCAGGACTTTCTTTCACACAGAATAGACTAACTTTTTCATAGAATGGGGGTGGGGTAAGGCCAGGAAAATTAAACAAGCACTAAAAATATTGTCAAGCTGCTGGCAGCACAGTCACAGGCCCCAGGCCTGGGTGGCATCCAGACAGCCCTGGTCTTTCTAGACAGCCCCCTCCTCCAGGCTCAGGGACCTGTCTGGCTGTGAGCTCCCAGGAGGTCCCAGGGGTGTGACCTCCCTCCCTCCCTCCCTTTTCCCTTCACCCCAGGCCAGTCCAGGGCCAGCTATAAAGCTGGCCCAGCCTAGCTCTCAGCACACCCAGCTGCCTAAGACCCTCCTTCAGTCTCCTTAGAGGACAGCTCCACTCTGCCTCCTGCTCCTCCAGAGCAGTACCATGCGGCCCCTGTGGCTCTGTTGGGCACTCTGGGTGCTGCCCTTGGCCGGCCCGGGAGTGGCCATGACTGGGGAGCAGCTCCTGGGCAGCCTGCTGCGGCAGCTGCAGCTCAGCGAGGTGCCTGTACCGGACAGGGTCGACATGGAGGAGCTGGTCATCCCCGCCCAGGTGAGGGCCCAGTATGTGGCCCTGCTGCGGCGCAGCCATGGGGACCGCTCCCGTGGGAAGAGGTTCAGCCACAGCTTCCGAGGTGAGGCCCTCCCTCCCTGCTGCCCCCGGTCCCATGGTCAGGGGCAGGCCGGTTGTGCCCATTCTGGTGGTGTCAAAGGGCCCCTGGCCTTTTGGGACTCTGTGGGAGGCTGTGTGAGGGCCACGGTCCAAGGAGCAGTGAGGAGGGGCCAGGCCTGGGCCCAGGGTCTCCAGCTGTGCACTGAGGGCCCCCCTCTAGCCCAGGGGAGGTGCACCAGGCTAGACCTGTTGGAAAAACCAAGGCATCAGAGAAGGGGAGGGTAGAGGAGAAAAAGTAGAGCTGGGGGAGTGGGTGAGTGTGTGCCTCAAGGCACTTGGTGCAGCTGGACTCCCGGGGTCTGTTTTCATACTGCCACTCTGGTCTGAGCCTGACCTTGAGTAAATGGCTTTAAAATCCTCTCTCCACCATGTGCTCATCTGGAACAGGGGTATGACTATGTCTTAGCCATCTCCCAGCACTGTGAACATCAAAGTGAGTTCTTGTGGATAGAAGCATGTTTGGATAACTGAAAAATACCTAAGTAGACTATCTGGGTTATACTTGGCTGTCAGGGGTGCAGCTGGGCCTGAATCCTCCCGCAGCCTCTCGCCTCCCTAGCTCCTCAGTGCCCAGAGCTAGACCCAAGGCCGGGCACCTGGGTGAGGATTCTGCTCCTAGCATCTCAGCTGAGGCAAAATTGCTAGCCCGGGGTCCCACAGTCGCCCCTGCCTGCTGGATGTAAACTGTTACTAAACAAGGCCCAGATCCAAGGGAGATTTTTAAACTGGGCTTGCCCCAGAGATAGAACAGGGACGATATCTCCTGGCCTGGCTGCCAGCTCATTGTCCCTGCCATCGTCAGAGCTCCC
>NW_012116132.1:750786-751191 GCF_000951035.1 Colobus angolensis palliatus | reverse complement strand
GGGGGCGGAGCGGGGTCCTCGGGGCCCGTCCCAGTCCCCGCCCTCACGCGGCGCTGGGTCTTTGTCGTGTCTCAGGCTGGTGTCCGCCCACGAGAGCGGCTGGAAGGTCTTCGACGTGACCGAGGCCGTGAACTTCTGGCAGCAGCTGAGCCAGCCCCGGCCTCCTCTGCTGCTACAGGTGTCGGTGCAGAGGGAGCACCTGGGCCCGCTGGCGTCCGGCGCCCACAGATTGGTCCGCTTTGCCTCGCAGGGGGCGCCGGCCGGGCTTGGGGAGCCCCAGCTGGAACTGCACACGCTGGACCTCAGGGACTATGGGTAGGTGCCGGACTGTGCAGACCAGAGACAAGCAGCCACTGGGTGGTCCGGACCCCCGTCCCCAGGACTGTCTGGGGTACCGGATGGTGG
>NW_012116132.1:743184-745076 GCF_000951035.1 Colobus angolensis palliatus | reverse complement strand
CAGTCGGCCTGGCCTCCATCTAGCTCTGCCTTCCACTGGCTGCAGGTCCTCTGGCATGTCACCGAACACCTCTGGGTATCAGTGGCCTCAGGTGGAATGGGGATAATGTTGGAACCTACCTGAGGATGAAATGCAGACATCACCTGAGATAATACCTGTGAAGTACCTAGTTCAGTGTCCGGCCTGTTAGGAGACCTTTAATTAATAGTAGCTGATTTAATTATTTATGTTTCAGATATGTTTATTCATTCATCTTCTCACAAATGTCCAGCTTTTAAAACAGTGAGAGCTGGATCATAAATCTCCCTCCCAGGTGTCCACTGAGCTGTGCCCCAGGCCTTCTGACCTCAGCCTTCCCAGCTGACCTCTGACCCTGCTCTCCTTGCCCACACAGAGCTCAGGGCGACTGTGACCCTGAAGCACCAGTGACCGAGGGCACCCGTTGCTGCCGCCAGGAGATGTACATTGACCTGCAGGGGATGAAGTGGGCCGAGAACTGGGTGCTGGAGCCCCCGGGCTTCCTGGCTTATGAGTGTGTGGGCACCTGCCAGCAGCCCCCGGAGGCCCTGGCCATCAAGTGGCCGTTTCTGGGGCCGCGACAGTGCATTGCCTCGGAGACTGCCTCGCTGCCCATGATCGTCAGCATCAAGGAGGGAGGCAGGACCAGGCCCCAAGTGGTCAGCCTGCCTAACATGAGGGTGCAGAAGTGCAGCTGTGCCTCGGATGGGGCGCTGGTGCCAAGGAGACTCCAGCCATAGGTGCCTGGTGTATCCATTGAGTCCTCTAACTGAACATGTGCATAGAAGTGGTCTAATGTAGGTCTTAACTTTATACTTAGCAAGTTACCCCATCCCAATTTAGTGCTCCCGTATGATCTTTGCCCTGTGTCCTTCCATTTCCTGTATTTCCTATCCATCACCCATCCTAAGCACTTACATGAGTAAATAATGCAGCTCAGATGCTGAGCTCTAGTAGGAAACGCTGGCATGCCGATTACAAGATACAGCTGAGCAGTGCACAAATTTTCAGCTGGGAGTTTCTGTTCTCTGGCAAATTCTTAACTGAGTCTGGAACAATAATACCCTATCATTAGACAGAACTGAATTGCTCTATTATATAAAGAATTAAAACTTTCAAATCTCTATTTCCCCCAAATACTGACCCATTCTGGACTTTTGTAAACATACCTAGACCCCTGTTCCCCTGAGAGGGTGCTAAGAGGAAGGATGAAGGGCTTCAGGCTGGGGGCAGTGGACAGGGAATCAGGATGCCTGGTTTCTGGATCTGACAGGGTCACAAGCTAGGATCTCAAACAAATGCAGAAGGCTTTGGGTTGTCATTTCCTCTTAAAAAGGAGGAGCTGGGCTTCAGCTCTAAGACTTCATTGCCTTGGGGATCAGATAGCCCCTACCTACCCCTCCCCACCCTTCTGGAGACTGAGCCTTGCCTGTGCATATTTAGGTCATTTCCCACACTGTCTTAGAGAACTTGTCACCAGAAACCACATGTATTTGAGTGTTTTTTGTTAATTTAGCCAAAGCAATTGAATGTAGATACTCAGAAGAAATAAAAAGTGATGTTTCACTCTGTGTCTATTTTTAATTTCCAGGAACAATAATGGGGAATGAGAGCAGCATAATGATCTGAAGAAAGGAACCCCAATCCCTAAGGGGCACTGAAGACTATAATAGCTAAATTTAGATGAGGACTTCATTTATTATATTTCTATTTTCTCACACAACTCTCATTCCAAAAATAGTAAACAATCCCTCACATATACCTCCTCTTTAGTTGATGTGCTGCCAAAGCGAGCACTGCCGCCTCTTTTTTTGTTTTTTTTTTTTTTTTGAGACAGAGTCTGGCTCTGTCACCCAGGCTAGAATGCAGTGGCA
>NW_012116132.1:741076-742564 GCF_000951035.1 Colobus angolensis palliatus | reverse complement strand
CTCCCGACTTCAGGTGATCCGCCCACCTTGGCCTCCCAAAGTGCTGGGATTACAGGCATAAGCCACCGTGCCCAGTCTAATTTTTGCATTTTTTAGTAGAGACGGGGTTTTGCTATGTTGGCCAGGCTGGTCTCGAACTCCTGACCGCAAGTGATCTGCCTGCCTTAGTTTCCCAAAGTGTTGGGATTACAGGCTGAGCCACCGTGCCCGGCCTGCCTCCTCTTTAGAAAGCACCGTAACTCCTACAATAGTGGTGATGGGCAATGGGGGTTGACAATAGTGTGGTCTCTAAAAAAATAAAAATTAGTCAGGCGTGGTGGCGGGTACCTGTAGTCCCAGCTACTCATGAGGATGAGACAGGAGAAGAATCACTTGAACCCAGGAGGCAGAGGTTGCAGTGAGCTGATATCACACCACTGCACTCCAGCCTGGGTGACAGAGCCAGACTCCATCTCAAAAAATAAAATAAAGTAAAATAAAATAAAGCACAGCACATGCAATTATACATAGTATATAATACTTTATAAGTGACTGTTACTGTTATGTATTTACTATACTTTTTATTATTTTAGAGTACTCTTTCTACTTATTTAAAAAAGAAAAAGTTAACTGTAAAACAGGCTCAGGCGGGTCCTTCAGGAGGAATCCAGAAGAAGGCATTGTTATCGTAGGGGATAATAGCTCCATGTGTGTTAATACCCCTGAAGACCTTACACTGGGACAAAATGTGGAGGCGGAAGACAGTGATATTGATGATCCTGACCCTGTGTAGGCCTAGGCTACTGTATGTTTGTGTTTTTATTTTTTAACAAAAAACTTAAAAATTAGAAAAAAAATTAAATTTTTTAATAGAAAAAGCTTATAGAATAAGGATAAAAGCTTATAGAATAAGGGAAAAAAAAGGATAAAAATAAGGATAAAAAGAGTGTGGTGGCTCACGCCTGTAACCCTAGCACTTTGGGCGGCCACAGCGGCAGACTGGCTGAACTTAGGAGTTTAAGGCCAGCCAGGGCAACATGGTGAAACCCTATCTCTACTAAAATACAAAAATTACCTGGGTATGGTGGCGCATGCCTGTAGTCCCAGCTACTTGGGAGGCTGAGAAAGGAGAATCACTTGGACCCAAGAGGCAGAAGTTGCAGTGAGCCGAGATCACACCACTGGACTCCAGCCTGGGCGACAGAGCGGGACTCTGTTCCCCTCCAAAAAAATAAAAGAATAAGGATAAAAAGAAAAATATTTGTATAACTCTGTACAATATGTTTGTGTTTTAATTGTTATTACAAAAGAGTCGACTAGGCATGGTGGCTCACGCCTGTAATCCCAGCACTTTGGGAGGCTGAGGTGAGCGGATCACCTGAGGTCGGGAGTTCAAGACCAGCCTGATGAATATGGTGAAACCCCTTCTCTACTAAAAATACAAAATTAGCCGAGCATGGTGGTGCATGCCTGTAATCCCAGCTACTTGGGAGGCTGAGGCAGGAGAAT
>NW_012116132.1:737673-740596 GCF_000951035.1 Colobus angolensis palliatus | reverse complement strand
AAAAAGTTACAGTAAGCTAAGGTCAATTATTAAAGAAAGAAAAATTTAGTTTTACAAATTTAGTGTAGGCTAAGTACACAGTGTTGATAAAGTCTACAGTAGTGTACAGTAATGTCCTAGGCTTCATATTCACTCATTACTCACTCACTGACTCACCCAAAGCAACCTCCAGTCCTCCAAGCTCCATTCATGGCAAGTGCCCTATAAATGTTGTGCCATTTTAAAATATTTTACACTATGTTTCTACTGTACCTTCTCTATGTTTAGGCATGTTTAGATACACAAATACTTTTACCATTGTGTTACGATTGCCTACAGTATTCAGTACAGTAATATGCTGTACAGGTTTGTAGCCTAGGAGCAATATGCTACACCACACAGTCTAGGTGTGTAGTAAGCTCCACCGTGTAGGTTTATGTGGGTGTACTCCACGACGTTTCCACAGCAACGAAATCGCCTAACAGTGCATTTCTTAGAACATATCCCCATTGTTAAGTGAGGCATGCCTGTACTTCAGGATAAAGGACTATTTCTAACCTACAAAGCTAATTAATAGTAACTAAATAATATGAGAAAAATAGGCTGGGCGTGGTGGCGGCTCATGCCTGTAATTCCAGCACTTTGGGAGGCTGAGGCGGGTGGATGGCTCTAGGCCAGGAGTCCAAGACCAGTCTGGCTAACATGGTGAAACCCAGTCTCTATTAAAAATACAAAAATTAGCTGGGCGTGGTGGCACACACCTGTGATCCTAGCTACTCAGGAGGCTGAGGTAGGGAATCACTTGAACCTGGGAGGTGGAGGTGGCAGTAAGCCAAGATTGCACCACTGCACTCCAGCCTAGGTGACAGAGCAAGACTCTGTCTCAACAACAACAACAAAAAATTAAAATTAAATAATAACAAAGAAAAATAGAGCTAAAAAATGTCTAAAGACAGCCAAGATTTGAGATTTGGCAAGAATATTGTTGAAGATAGTGGGAGAGGATTTGGCTCTGACTTATAACTGGCCAGATCACTTCCATAAGACATCAGAATGAAGACATTCTCATAAGACATCAGAATGAAGAAGTGGAAAGCACTTGGGGTATTGTAAATACCAGGGCATATGGTTGCTTTGTGTACTAGAATGATATCAATATCCACCCGAAGAACTCTACCAGCTACACAGTGATATATCTGTGGCTCTAAAAGATCCATGGATTCCCAGGCAGTCACATGCAATCAGTGGCAAAGATGGGCCTGCTCACACCAGGCTGAGTGTGGGCTAAAATTAAAAAAAAAAATGCAGGAGATTGACTTCATTTCAAAATGTAAGGTATACTCATTAGGGCAGGGAGACAGTGTGGTAGACAGAACGCTCTCCCCAAAGACACCCAGGCCCTAATCCTTGCAACCCGTGACTATGTTATGTTACATAGCAAAAAAGACTCTGCAGATGTAATTAAGGTTACAAACCTTGAAATAGGGAGATTATCTTGGATTATCCGAGTGTGCCCAATCTAATCACATGAGCCTTTCAAAGCAGAGAACTTTCTCTGGCTGGAGGCAGGAAAGATGAGGTAGAAGGGGGACGTCAAAGAGATCTGAAGCAGGAGAAGGACTTGCCCTGCCATAGCTGGTTTGAAGATGAGGGAGGCCATGAGCTAGGGAAAGTAAGTGGCCTGTAAAAGATGGACTGACTCCCAGCTGACAGCCAGCAAGGAAAGGGGACCTCCGTTCTACACCCACACGGAAGTGAATTCTGCCAACACTTGAATGAGTCTGAAGGTGGATCCTCCCCCAGAGCCTCCAGATAAGAGCCCAGATCATCAGCTGACATGGGGATTTGTCTTTGTGAGACTTGGAGCAGAGAAACCAGCTGAGGCTACTCAGACTGTTTTTTTGTTTTGTTTTGTTTTGCTTTGTTTTGTTTTATTTTAAAGACAGGGTCTTACTGTCACCCAGACTGGAATACAGTGGCACAATCATAGCTCACTGCAGCCTCGATCTCCCAGGCTCAAGTGATCCTCCCCTCTCGCCCTCCCCAAGTAGCTGGGACTACAGACTCACACCACCATATTGGCTAATTTTTAAAATTTTTGTAAAGACAGGGGTCTCCCTATGTTGCCCAGGATAGCCTCAAACTCCTGGGCTCAAGCGGTCCTCCCACCTTGGCCTCCCAAAGTGCTGGGATTATAGGCGTGAAGCTGCTGTACCTGGCTCCTACTCAGACTTCAAATCTACAAAATGTGAGATAAAGTTGTTTCGTTTTAAGCAGCTAAATTTGTGATGAATTAATACAGCAGCAATAGAAAATAAATAGAGATAATGGGATAAGTAAGCCAAATCCCATCAGAGGTGGGATGTAATTACAATTTTTTTCACCTAAAAGGTGAAATAAAGGGCCAGGTGCAGTGGCTCAAGCCTGTAATGCCAGCACTTTGGGACGCCAAGGCAGGCGGATTGCTTGAGCCTGGGAGTTCAAAACCAACCTGTACAACATAGTGAGACCATCCCCATCGTCCATACTTTAAAAAATACAAAAAATTAGCCAGGAGTAGTAGTTGTAGTCCCAGCTACTTGGCAGGCTGAGGTGGGAGAAGTGTTTGGGCCTGGGAGGTTGAGGCTGCAGTGAGCTGTGATGGTGCCACTATACTTTAGCCTGGGTGACAGAGCAAGAACTTGTCTCAAAAAAGAAAGAAAGAAAGAACATTAAAGATAATTTTTAATGTATTGAAAACCACCCATAATTCCACCATCCTAAAACGAAATGCTTTTTGCATATCACATGTTTCCATGCAGCATGAGTAAATACTTATTTTAAAAATCAAGGTTTTGCCCAGGCGCCATAGCTCACGCCTGTAATCCCAGCACTTTGGGAGGCTGAGGCGGGTGGATCACGAGGTCAGGAGATCGAGACCATCCTGGCCAACATGGTGAAACCC
>NW_012116132.1:735386-736958 GCF_000951035.1 Colobus angolensis palliatus | reverse complement strand
GAACTCCTGAGCTCAAGCGATCCGCCTGCCTCAGCCTTCCAAAGTGTTGGAACTACAGGCATGAGCCACCGCGCCCAGCCAAAATCAAGTTTTAATGTGCCTACTGCATAGGAAAAAGAAGTGAAGAGAGTCACACTCCAAAAGGGTCACATTGGTTCTAAATCTTTGTGTGGTAGGATTGAAAACAATGTTTTTCCATTTGTTCTCTCTCTTTTTTTTTTTTTGGCAGAGTGTCACTCTGTCGCCTAGGCTGAAGTGCAGTGGCATGATCTCGACTCACTGTAACCTCTGCTTCCTGGGTTCAAGCGATTCTTGTGCATCAGCCACCAGAATAACTGGGAGTACAAGCATAGGCCATGATGCCTGGCTAATTTTTGTATTTTTAGTAGAGACAGGGTTTTGCCACATTGGCTAGGCTTGTTTGGAACTCCTGCTTTCAAATGATCGCCTGTCTTGTTCTCCCAAAGTGCTGGGATTACAGGCATGAGCCACTGCAACCGGCCTTCCATTTGATCTCATTTCTATTTTTTCTAAAATAAAGACATATTATTTATGCAATAACAAAAAGAATGCAAAAATGCACTAAAAAATGTGCCTCTTTGGAGAGGCTCCTAGGACAGGGAGGATTGAGGGCCAAGGCACTCGCCATCTGTTTATCTGGGAGCAGCACAGGCTTCTCTCTCATTTCCTAGGTCATCTCAGTTCTTAGGAGAGACTGGCCTGCTGTTTAGAGATAGGAGAGACTGGCCTGCTGTTTAGAGGGAGGCCCTGAGGCTCTGATAGTGAAGCAGCAGAAGAACTAGACAGAAGTGAAGCAGCATCCATTTTGTCTGAGACAGCTGGAGGGGGCCATCAGGCAGGACAGAGGGGAGTGAAGAGGGAGGAAGGGCACGAACAGCTGAACGTGACTGGTGGATGAGAGGATGGGAGTAGAGGGGTGAAGGTGGGCAGTCCTAGCAGCCTTGTGGACATGTCTGTTCAGAGACAGCAAAAGAGTAGCGGGTGCCCAAGGAGACAAGTGCCAGCAGGGACTGAGTATGTCCCATGGCAGGATGGCAGTGCAAGGCTAGGGGTGTCCTTTAGGGTGGCTGGGTGGGAATGAAGGGCTTCCCCTCTCCTCTCCTCAACTTCGGTTCAGAGGAACTCCACAGGTATCAGATGTGATTGCCTTGGAAACCAAGGCAGAGGCCACAGCACCAAGGAAATGGGTCTTTAGAGTCAGCAAGGTCATTAAGAGAATAAAATGGGCTTACCTACATATAAAATAGGTAACAGACTGGGTGCAGTGGCTCATGCCTGTAATCCTAACACTGGGAGGCCGAGGAGGGAGGATTGCTTGAGGTCAAGAGTTCAAGATCAACCTAGACTGACATAGTGAGACCTCATCTCTATTATATATTATATATATATTTGTTTTTTTCTGTTTTCTTATTTTGTTTTTATTTTTTGTCACTGTTTTCTCTTTTGTTTTTTATTTCCATTTTATATTTTTTAAAAAATAAAATATAATAGATAAACTTTGTATATATAAACTTTAAACTTTGGAGATGAAAAAATAATAGATCAAAACTA
>NW_012116132.1:713195-734971 GCF_000951035.1 Colobus angolensis palliatus | reverse complement strand
TCACTGCAATCTCCACCTCCCGGGTTCAAGCAATTCTCCTGCCTCAGCCTCCTGAGTAGCTGAGATGACAGGTGCCTGCCACCATGCCCAGCTGTAATTTTAGTAGAGATAGGGTTTCACCATGTTGGCCAGGCTGGTCTCGAACTCCTATTTGCCTCAGCCTCCCAAAGTGCTGGGATTACAGGCATAAGCCACTGTACCTGGCCATCCTTTCTTAGGCTTTTGCAGTTCTCCTATGTCACCCTGGCTCCTGGAAGCGGAAGCGAGATATCAAGGCAAGGCAACCAGGTAAGGGATGGGTTTTTGTGAGGGGTCGGAAAGGAGTGAGATACAAGTGTCCGCCCACCCCACTCCAAAGCACACATTCAGCTTCAGCACAACCTCCTGGATTGGAGGTCAGATCCAGTGCTCCCCACAGCCAGGAAAAGCAAAGGGCCCTGCAGTGCCCTGGCAGACTATGGGGAGGGTGAGTATCCTGCAGAGGAGCAGGTAGCATTAGGAAGCTGTGAAGGAGGGTAGACCCCGAACTTCCTCACTACCTGACAAAGACTCCTCTATAACAAAAGGGAGGCCAAATGCAGGCAAACAGAAATGAGACAAGGAGAAGAGAAGTGCTGGCAGCACAGTGTTCTAGTTCCATTCCTGAGGTCCTGCACTCTGTAGGTGCCCGTTCTGGTCTGTGAGCGCCCCTGTGCCTCTCCCAAGCACTGTACAGAAGTCCCCCTTTTCCTTCAGCCAGTTTGAACTGCTGGGTTTCTGGTTTCAGAGCTTTATGCTGGTAACCATTAGGTGATGTCGCAACATAGCAGCTATGAGAGCTCTTAAAGCCCCAAACCACTGGACCTTACAAATCTCACTTCTGGGAGTCACATTAAGAAAATAATGAGTCAGGCAAAGATTTTATCCCAATAGTATGAACAAAACTTTAAAAAATTGAAGGCCGGGAACGGTGGCTCACATCTGTAATCCCAGCACTCTGGGAGGCCGAGGCGGGTGGATCACGAGGTCAGGAGTTCAAGACCAGCCTGGCCAACATGGTGAAACCTCATCTGTAATAAAAATACAAAAAATTAGCCAGGCGTGGTGGCAGGCGCCTGTAGTCCCAGCTACTTGGGAGGCTGAGGCAGGAGAATCGCTTGAACCCAGGAGGCGGAGCTTGCAGTGAGCTGAGATCCGGCCACTGCACTCCAGCCTGGGTAACAAGAGTGAAACTCCGTCTCAATAAAAAAAAAAAAAAAAGGCAAGTGACAGCAAGGGGCTGACGGCAAAGAGTCGAAGACTCGAACTTGTCCTTCTTGTATCTAGTTTGGACAAATTCGCGGCAACCACCCAAGTTCAAGTGAATAAGCCGTGGCTGACCACCCTAGTGCCGCCTCTCCGCCACCCTGTCTGAACCTACGCCAGGAGGGCCTCGTTCATCCCCGCAAATCGGCAACCTGGAGAATTCCTCTGGGCCATGAGGGGCATCTGATGGCCAGCGCCAGAAATAATATTAGCCAGCCCTGGGTCGGGCCTCAGCCCTGAGCCCGAGGTGGCTTAGGAACAACGACCTCAGCCTTGGGGTGTGGTGTCTGGCGTCCCTGGGCCGGCCGGCGCCCGAAGCTCACGCCCAGCTGCCACAGGAGCTTCCGGGACTAGAGCCCGGAGTTCCGCCCCCCCAATTGCGAGCGGAAGAGGCGGATACGCGGCCCGTGCGCGGCCGCGGATTGGCCCACCCCGAGATCCTGGCCGCGGACTGGTAGTCTGGCGGGGCGGGGCCACATGGCTTAAGGCGCCATCTGTAGCCCGAGAGATACCTGCTGGAGGAGTCCAGTGTTGCACCATCCCGGAAACCGCTGTTAGCTTGCCCGCCCTCGGCGGGCCGCCCGTTGGCCTCTGCGCTGTCCGCCCTTCCCCTAGGGTTATTTCCGGGCCCGCGCTGAGGGGGTTCCTGCGGCTGCCAGGAGGTGTGAGCCGCGAACCATGAGCGTGGGCATCATCGGAGCCGGCCAGCTGGCCTATGCTCTGGCGCGGGGCTTCACGGCCGCAGGCAAGTGCGTGGAGGCGGGAGGCGGCTTTGCGGGCGGTCCCGAGGCCCGAGCGGACCTCCGTCCCACTGGCATGAGAGAATGAAAGGGGAGTTTGCGTCCAGTGGGGTAGATGAGACTCTGGTTGAGCAGCAAGTGCTTCTTCTGTCCTCGTAGAGGGTTGATGGGGAGAGGGAGACTGGCACTGTTAGGGCGGCTCTGGGTTTTAGAGCCAGGGAAAGCGTGATAACGGGCTGGACCACGACCCCTAGTTAAAAAGCTCTGTCTGCTGCAGGTATCCTGTCGGCTCACAAGATAATAGCCAGCTCTCCGGAAATGAACCTGCCCACGGTGTCGGCGCTCAGGGTAGGTGGAGTGGGGCGGAGTGGGAAGCGGGTGGAGGCCCTGGAAAAGGATGACCTGAGATGAAGTGAGTCCGTCCGTCCCTGCGCCCAAGTGCTAGTCTTTGGCCGGCGGTGACATTCACTCCAGGAACATCACAAGCTTTCCACCTTCTCTTGGGCAGCTCAGTGTGGTGGGAACACCAAAGCAGACATACTGGGGGTCAGATCCAGACACTGGAGTGGTAGAGGATCAACTGAGGTAATTGTATGATGAAAGCACCTGGCACATAGTAGGTACCCAATAAACACTCATTTAAAAAAATTTTTTTTCAGACAGGGTCTTACTCTGTCGCCCAGGTTGGAGTGCAGTGGCGCAATCTCAGTTCACTGCAGCCTCTGCCTCCCGAGTTCAAGCGATCCTCCCACCTCAGCCTCCCAAGTAGCTGGGATTACAGACACCCACCACGCTCGGCTAATTTTTGTATTTTTAGTAGAGAATACTGTTGGCCAGGCTGGTCTCAAACTCCTGGCCTCAAATGATCTGCCCGCCTCAGCCTCCCAAAGTGCTGGGATTACAGGGGTGAGCACCCTTAGCCATTTTTCTTAATAGACTAGTTGTATGACCTTAAAGTACTCAGCCACTTTGAGGCTGTTTCCTCATTTTACAACAGTGGCCACTTTGCTGTTATTCTGAGTTGTGAATGAGCATATTGGGAAGAATCTGGTGAGTTGGTTGTTCTGCTCTCCAAAACATATTCCAAGTCTTTACCCAAAACCTATGCTCTGTGGGAGAGGATGGTTGATGAGGCAGGTGACAGGCAGTGTCTGTGCCTCGTGTGGGCTGATGTCCCTAGCACTGGAGGGTCTTCTCAGTTTGGAGTCATAGAGGAATGGATGACTTCCAGCCTAGCCCTGGACCGCGTGGAGACTGTGCGTTCCCCACGAACAAGCGGCCAGAGTTAGGATGGGGCCTGACTCAGCTGTTCTTCTGATGACCAGGTATTAGCATTTCCCTTTGCCCTGTCACTTTTTATCGTAGGGCCTTCTTACCTAGCAGAGGAGTGCCTTAGATGTCAGAAGATTGTCAGGGAAGAAGGGCAGCCACTTCGTGGTTACCATGGAGAAGCTTGTCATCCTCTCCAAGCCTGTGCTTACTTGTCCAGTAGCAACAATAGGAAACTATATCATTTGGGACAGGGGCAGAACCCTGAGGGCATGCAGCTAAGAATTCCAGACTGCATCTGGCAGAATGGGTTTGGCAGGGGTTCAGCTGCTCCCTGGGAGGCCTTGGCATAGCCAGGCTGCTCCAGCACTGTGAGCTGGGAGTTTCCTCTTGCAGAAGATGGGTGTGAACCTGACACGCAGCAACAAGGAGACAGTGAAGCACAGCGATGTCCTGTTTCTGGCCGTGAAGCCACATATCATCCCCTTCATTCTGGATGAGATTGGGGCCGACGTACAAGCCAGACACATCGTGGTCTCCTGTGCAGCTGGTGTCACCATCAGCTCTGTGGAGAAGGTGCCCATCTCAGCCCTGATGCCCCTTGTGTGAGGGGAGGGTTGACCCAGGAATGGCAGCTAATGGGTGGGTGCTGATGGGAGCTGTGCCCTGGCCACTCACTCGGCTCTCTCCCTCACCCTAGAAGCTGATGGCGTTCCAGCCAGCCCCCAAAGTGATTCGCTGCATGACCAACACACCTGTGGTAGTGCGGGAAGGCGCTACAGTGTACGCCACGGGCACCCATGCCCTGGTGGAGGATGGGCAGCTCCTGGAGCAGCTCATGAGCAGCGTGGGCTTCTGCACTGAGGTGGAAGAGGACCTCATCGATGCCGTCACGGGGCTCAGTGGCAGCGGGCCTGCCTATGTGAGGCCCTCATTTGCTCACTCAGCCTTCCAGGAACCCAGGCAGCAAGTTGGGCTGGCAGGCGGGCTTGGACTGGGGGTGGCGCCCACCTCTTGGGCACAGCTGGCTGGTACAGGATGCTGACCCTTGGAGCTAGTTCCAGTCATCAGAAAGCAGACCTTGGGAAAGGTCCTTCAGTGCCTTTGGCCTGGGTCTTAGTGAGTGTCTCCACAGGCATTCATGGCTCTGGATGCATTGGCTGATGGTGGGGTGAAGATGGGTTTGCCACGGCGCCTGGCAGTCCAACTCGGGGCCCAGGCCTTGCTGGTCAGTATCTTTCCCCCGCATGTTCAGGACCAGGGTGTGGAATGGGGGCTCTTGTGCGTCACTGAGCTGGGGTGGGAGTTGGTTGGGAAACTGGGGTAGCAGTTGGGCAGGAGCAGTGGGTGTGGGGAAGCCTGTTCCAAAGTACACCGACAGCTTTCTCCTAATGTGCCCTTCCGCATAGGGAGCTGCCAAGATGCTGCTGGACTCCGAGCAGCATCCATGCCAGCTCAAGGACAATGTCTGCTCCCCTGGGGGAGCCACCATCCACGCCCTGCACTTTCTGGAGAGTGGGGGCTTCCGCTCTCTGCTCATCAATGCAGTTGAGGCCTCCTGTATCCGAACACGGTGAGTCCATCCCGCCGACCTCTGTCCCAGGCCCTTCACTCCTAGTTGGTCCCTGGGCTGGGTTGAGCACCATTGGCAGAACCTGCTGTCTTGGGTCCCATTTAGCAGTGCTGGAGTCTGTGCTCTGTTAATAACCACAACTTAGTAGATTTTGTTTACCTAAGAGTTTGCAAGCCTTACTTCACTTAATTCTTACTGCATTTCAGATAGCCAGGATTAACTTTGACTTATAGATGGGAAGTTGAGGCTCAGAGACAATTTTCCCAAGGTCAAACAGCTAAAAAGTGATGGAGACAGGATTCTAATTTGAGTCTATGACTCCAAACCCTGTCACTGTCCCCATATGATCACAGATACCACTTGGGGCTGTGTGTCTAGCTCAGATCAAACAAGATAAATAAGACAAACCCATACTTAGTTAACTAGTACTTCTTAGAAGTACTAGTTGGGAAGTGTTTGTCTTGGGGCTCTAATTTTTGGTGGTGTCAGATCAACAAGCTTGAGGGTTGTGTGGATAGTGGAGACTCAAAGCTCTGGCCCCAGTGTTTATTGCCTTCCTTCAGTCCTTCTGGGGTTTTGTCTGCAGAGAGCTACAGTCCATGGCCGACCAAGAAAAGATCTCCCCAGCTGCCCTTAAGAAGACACTCCTAGACAGAGTGAAGCTGGAATCCCCCACAGTCTCCACACTGACCCCCTCCAGCCCAGGGAAGCTCCTTACAAGAAGCCTGGCCCTGGGTGGCAAGAAGGACTAAGGCAGCATCTACCCCCTCTGTGATTTAGAGCCCTCAGTTGAGAGCCCCTGCCCCACCCCCTCCATTGCTCCTCCTCACCTTTGCAAGGAGAAAGCAGGCTCAGGTAGTTTTCAGGGCTTTGTGATGAAACCTCCTTAAATCTGTTCAGACCAAGCAGTGCGAGCTTCCTCTCCTGTGCCATGTTGGAAGATGCTCTGAAGGGGTGATAGATGCTGGAAGCCAGACACAACCCTGCATACCCCACTCAGTTGGCGGAGGCTGGGGCTGGGACTGGAGTCAGCCCAGCTGGGAGGAAGGGCTGGGGAGGATCTGCAGCTAAAGCCCAAGGCAGGGTTGGTTTGATGCCAAGGCAAAGTGGTGAGAGAGAAAATAGGAAAGGGGCTTTTCTCTGAATTGGTAAATGGGAAAGAAGGGAGCAACTTAAGATTGTCACAATCACAAGTATACAGGATTAGACTGTGTTTATATTTAACTCTTGCTTCATAGGTGTACCATTTAAAGAGTGTACCATTTAATGCTAAGTTTAACTGCTTTAATAAAGTTTGTTTTTAAATATCTTGCTTTTGTTAGGCTTAATCTTAAGTAATCATCCTGGAGAACTCGACGCCCTTGTGAGGTTCTCGCCGCTTCTCTGCAAGAGCACTGTCCAAGGGCTAGAAGTAGGGATGAGAGGAATAAGGGGCCAGGCCCTTGGTCTGGATCAAGGTGGTGTTCTAGAATGAGCCAAAGCTAATGGCAGGGAAGAGCCAAGTGGGCTGCATGAGTTGTGGGTCAGCAGCCCGGAATAAAGGGGAAAGCCATCTGCTTCGCTATGGGGCAGGCACTGCTGAGCATTTGATCCTCACAGCTGCCCTCTGAAGGAAGAACTGTTCTTTTCTCACCTTATAGAAGATGTCGAGGCTGGCTGGGCATGGTGGCTCACGCGTATAATCCCAATACTTTGGGAGGCCAAGGCAGGCGTATCACGAGGTCAGGAAATGGAGAACGTCCTGGCTAACACAGTGAAACCCCGTCTGTACTAAAAATACCAAAAAAAAAAAAAAATTCGCCGGGCGTGGTGGTGGGTACCTGTAGTCACAGCTACTTGGGAGGCTGAGGCAGGAGAATGGCGTGAACCTGGGAGGCGGGGCTTGCAGTGAGCTGAGATCACGCCACTGCACTCCAGCCCAGGTGACAGAGCGAGACTCCATCTCAAAAAAAAAAAAAGATGATGTCGAGGCCTAGAGGGATAAGCAACTTACCCCTAGTTGTACTACTGGTCAGTGGTGGGACTGTCTGTGTTCTTAGCTATCAATTCTGCAGCTTCCCAGAAGTAGCTGGGCATGCCATTCACACAGTCAGACATCCAGTGTTTCTCTAGGCAGGCCGGCGTGTGCCTGGTACTTGTTCCCAGGAGCTCCGTGCCTGTGCAGCAGGGCTGTTTGAAAAGGCGTGGGAGGCTGGGCACAGTGGCTCATGCCTGTAATCCCAGCACTTTGGGAGACCAAGGTGGGCATATCATGAGGTCAAGAGATCGAGACCATCCTGGCCCACATGGTGAAACCCCGTCTCTACTACAAATACAAAAATTAGCCAGGCGTGGTGGTGTGTACCTGTAATCTCAGCTCCTCGGGAGGCTGAGGCAGGAGAATTGCTTAAACCTGGGAGGTAGAGGTTGCAGTGAGCCAAGATTGTGCCACCGTACTGTACTCTACCCTAGCAAAAGAGCAAGACTCAATCTCAAAAACAAAAAAAAAAAAGAAAAGGCATGGGCATTGGCATCAGCATCAGCTCTGGGTTCAAATCTTAGATTCTCCTGCTTTCTACTCCACAGCCCTGGAGAAGTTACCGAATTTCTCTGATCTCAGGGTTTCATCCCTTATAAATACGGAGCCCATGCTTCATCAAAAGGTTGTGGTGGGTGTTAAATGAGACCGTGTGGCAGTGCTCAACAGAACATCTGGAACACCATGGCTCCTTTGTGTAAATGGTGTTCTTCCTTTACCCCCCTGCTGAGAAGAGAGGAGAGCCTTGTTCCATTCCACTGAGTCAGGGCAGCCCCCGTTCTAACTCCAAAACTGAGAGCACATGGGAAGTCCTTCTTCTGGGCCGACACAGCAAATGCAATACTAAAAACTCATTTAAAGCCCCCAGTATGTGGCAGGCACCTTGCAGACACTTCACATACAATCTCATGGCCTTAGGAGCTGGATATAATTTTTTTTTTCCCCCTTTTGTGAGGCTCAAAGAGGTTAAATACAAGTTGCCCAAAAAGATTTGAACAGACATTTCACCAAAGAAGATAAACAAATGGTGAAAAAGCACATGAAAAGATGCTCAATCTTAAAATAGTTATTAGGGAAATACAAATCAAAGTCCAATGAGATACCACTTCACACCCACAAGTATGACTGTTCTTGGTTTAAAAAATATATAGCAAATGTTGGCAAGCATGTGGAGAAATTGGAACCCTTGTGCGTTGCTGGTGGGGATGTATAATGATGCAGCCACTTTGGGAAACAGTCTGGCACTTCCTCAAAAGATTAAATAAGCTGGGTGTGGTAGTGCACGCCTGTAGTCCCACCTACTCGGGAGGCTGAGAAGGGAGGATGGCCTGAGCCCAGGAGTTCAAATCTAGCCTGGGCAACATAGCAAGAGCCTACCTCTTAAAAAAAAGAGTTACCAAATGACTCAGCAATTTCACTCAAAGTCATACACTGAAGAGAAAGACTTGCTTGTGAATGTTCATGACAGTACTATTAAGTAGCCCCAAGGTAGAAATAACCCAATTGGTCATCAGCTGGTGAATGGGTAAATGTGTTACACCCACACAATGGAATACTCAGCAGTAAAAGAGATAAGAGTAGAAACACATGAACCTGTAAGACATGTTGAGTAAAAGAAGCCAGTCACAAAAGGCCATGTATTACATGATTCCATTTATATGAAATGTCCAAAAATTGCAAATCTATAGCGACAGAAATAGAGGTTGCCAGGGACTGTGGTGGCAATGGGAAGAGCGCAGAGTTTCTGTTGGAGCCATGGCAATGATGTAAAATAAGATCACAGTGATGGTTTGCACAACTCCGTACATATGGTCATTGAATTGTACACTTAAAATGGGTGAATTTTATGGCATGTAAATCATACACAATAATGTTTTAAAAATGAAATAAGCTGCCCAAGTTTTAATTAGCTAAGAAGTAGTGCCAGGATTCAAATCGGTATCTGATGCCAAATCCTATCCTCTCTGTGCTAGGCCTGCTGGCAAGTCCTCCTAGATGACAAGAGATTGTTCCCCACATTTTCCTCTCCTCCATCCCCTGCAAGGCCACCCCTTTCCCCAGACCTAAATATACCAACATACATTTACTGACGACCTACTAACTGCCAGGCCCTGTCTTATGTCTTGGTGCATGGGGTCACCCTGGCTGAGGTGTGTCCTCACCTGCCGATCACTGCTGCCCTTCCCTTCTGAACTTCAGTAAGGTATGATCAGGGCCAGATGGGAATGAGGGTGGCTGAGGCCCTGGGCCGTCCTCAGGGAGAGGAGGAGAGGGCCATTCCTTGGAGAAAGTTTCCAGTCATCTCTCCCCAAGACCTCAGGCCTGTCTGGGGAGGTCAGGAAGTACCCAGGACTTCCCCCTCCCAGCTGCCCACCTTCTCACAGGGCTGATGAGCCTTGGGGCCAGAGCTGCTGGCAGTCAGTGAGGGCTGGCAACTCCCTGAGGTGGTCAAGAGAGCCCCCAATGTGTCAGGCCCCAGACAGAGGCACTAGAGCTTGCATTCTAGTCTCATCAGGTGTCCAAGCCACCAGGAAAGCATCCAGATACCCCTGTAAGAGCTGGCATTGGGGGTTAGCACAGCCTTTTCACTAAGGATTTGCTGAATGCTCCTCTCAGTGCCCTGTGAGGCCTGGGTCTGTCCTAGGCAGACCATCTTGGCCCAGCACAATGGCTCACGCCTGTCATCCTAGCACTTTGGGAGGCCAAGGCAGGCAGGTCGCTTGAGACCAGGAGTTTGAGACCAGCCTGGGCAACATGGTGAAACCCTGTCTCTGCAAAAAAAAAAAAATTAGCTAGGCATTGTGGTGCATGCCTGTGGTTCCGGCTACGAGGGATAGAGGTAGGAAGATCGCTTGAGTCCTTGAGGCAGAGGTCGCAGTGAGTGGAGATGGCATCACTGCACTGCAGCCTGGCCCACACCTGTGTGAACAACAACTAAAGACTGTCCTTGTTCAGAGTTGTACAAGGGCTAAGAACAGATGTGGACACCACAATGTGGCAAACATGGGAAGCGAGAGAAGGCAGCCTGGAGTGGACTGAGAGTAGGGGAACATGCCGTTGGGAAAGACAGCCTCAACCTTTCTGCCCGCTCTGAGAGGCCACATGAGAATGGGCCTGGAACATTCCTCACAAAGAGCTAAAGCATTCTTAGTTCTGTGGTGGACTTGTCACTTTGCATGGGCGCGTCTTTGCTGTTTAGACTTGATGTATATTCCTTTAGTCTGCTTAAGTGTGCATCACATGGCACCTGGCCAAGCCCACCACTATATCTGTTCCCGCTGGGGAGGGGTAAGGTCCTTCTGCTGCAGCACAGAGAGGTGTGTGCAGGCCAATGGTCCTGGGTCAGTGCTGGGAGGGACCTGCTGACCACGGGGACCGACACCCACCACCGAAGCCGTGTTCACTGCTCTTCTCTAATGTGAGTAAAGTGGAGTAGCCCGGGCTTGACTGCTGTTTCCCCTGGCAACTCCAGTAATGAGAATCAGTGAGCAGAAGTGCTAGGATTTCTGCTCCGATAATAGGCAACAGATGCTACTTGCTCACAGGAACCAGCCCCCTCTCCCTGTTCCCCAGCTCCCTGCACTGCCCTCTTCTCAGGACCCGTGAGCAGCCCAGCCTTGAGTAACCCCCAATCCCGATTTCCCAGTGGGTGTCTGTTAGGACCCCAGAAAAACGCTTCCTTGCCCATTGCCTCCATGTTAATCCCCTGTAAAATGGGGCAAACTACTGCCCCAACTGTTAATGATCCTTACTTTGGGGAAGTGGGATTGAGATTGACTTTTCACTTAATTTCTTGATTTCTTTATTTTACTTTAGATTGTTGATTGCAGTAGGCAGGCATGATTTTGGTGGTTAAAAGATCTAAAGATTTTTCCCACTGCTCCCACTCATGGGGCATGCTAGGAAACAAACGCACCCTCCCTCATCTCCTTCATCCTTCTTTCATCCCCTGTCTATGTGTGTCCCCTGCAACTGTTACTAAGCAACACTCTCCAAAGAAACACCGAGAGTCAGCCTGAGCCCAAGGGGCTGGCTGTGCTTTCCTTCACCATTCTAGGCAGGAGAGCTAGTCCTTTCTGCACATCTGAGCAAAATACTTGTAAAGCCTTGACTTGTGTTCACTTTTACCAATAAACTAGATGGAACACAGAAGTGGATATTATGATTATATGAAGTCAGTAGCATTTTGAAAATGAAATACCCCTCTTTTCAAGGCCCAAGCCAGTGTGGGTAGTATACTACCTTTATGTAAGAAAGGGGGAAAATACAAAATTGGATAAAGAAACTCGAGAAGGATACACAAGAAACCACTAAAACAGCACCTGGTCGTGGGGGGGCAGTGGGAATGTGGCAGATGGGGGCAGGGCAGGAGGGAGACCTTTCGTTACACACCTCTTTGTACAGTATTGATTTAGGAATCACATGAGGGTATTGCTTAGTTACAAAATGCATTTGGACAGCCTTTAGGGGGTGCCAGGCTGCCCTGGCCATGCGGTACTTAAGCAGAATGCGTGGCCCCGCGTGGTCAGTCAAGGTGGGAGCACGTCCTGTGCGCCCTGCTTTGGCCTCGAGCTATGTCTCAGAACACTCCAGCAGGAACACTTAGCACAAGAGCTGGGTTGCAGGCCATCTTCCCAGTCCTAGTGCATGGTACCCAGTAAACACAGCTGAACAAATGCGTGAATGAATGACAGCTCTCCTTCTTGAATGTCAGGTTGGGCTGTTGCCTGAGTGCGCAACGAGGTCTCTGGTCTATTGGGATGAAAACTCTGTGCAACTCCCAGACTGTCCTTGGACCTGGTCATTCCTGGGTTGGTTTTTAAAATTATTAATTAATTAATTAGTTATTTTTTCACATGGAGCCCAGGCTGGAGTGCGGTGCAGATCTTGGCTCACTGCAACCTCCACCTCCCTGAATCAAGCGATTCTCTCATTCTTTTGGTAATTTTAATAGAGACGGGGTTTCCCTATGTTGGCCAGGCTGGTCTCAAACTCCTGACCTCGTGATCTGCCTGCCTGGGCCTCCCAAAGTGCTGGGATTACAGGCATGAGCCACGGTGCCTGACCCTGGATTGTTTTTGACTTTCTTTTACAATCAGCAGGTGTTGACTGAGCACTAAAGGGCTGTGCTTGTGCCCGACTGGCTGGGATGTAGAGAAGCCTAGTACATTTCTGTCCTGGCCACTTTGCCTCAGGGGTGCTCTATGAGTGTGCCTGCTCCTCCCGCTGTGTGTTGCCCAAGAGCCTGTGGATACTTTAGAGGCATCCTCCCAATTCTTACAGCTTTAGGCTGCTTCAGGTAACAGGGAAGTACCTCAGGAATATTCAAGTAAAAAGGGATTGGGATGGTTATCGAATTTATAACAGTTTTCCATTTTAGGAAGGATTATGTGGATAAATGTTCTGTCCTCCTTGAAAATAAGTGACTGAAAACACATGCTGGTGGACTGCAGCAGAGCATGTGAGGTTTGGCTGGACATCAGAGACTTGTCATTTGAGGTACTTTGATATTGAGTGACGACGAGAGGCTGATAAAACAGTGTGGGGTCCGGGCGCGGTGGCTCATGCCTGTAATCCCAGCACTTTGGGAGGCTGAGGCGGATGGATCACTTGAGGTCAGGAGTTTGAGATCAGCCTGGCCAACATGGTAAAACCCCGTCTCTACTAAAAATACAAAAGTTAGCCCGGTGTGGTGGTGGGTGCCTGTAATCCCAGCTACTCAGGAGGCTGAGGCAAGAGAATCACTTGAACCCGGGAGGCTGAGGTTGCGGTGAGCCGAGATCGCTCCATTGCACTCTGGCCCAGGCAACTGAACAAGACTGCATCTCAAAAAACAAAGCAAAACAAACAAAGAGAAACCAGTGGGGGTATGTACCTCTCAGTTACTGCTCCACCCTGAATTCTAAGATGTGTGAATATGAAATTGGAATTTCATGTGTAGTATATTTTCAATTAAATTGCAATAAATATTGTTTTCCTTCTACCAGTGTAGTTAATGAACTTCTGGTAACAATAAGAGCAAAGGCCTGAGTTCTAATCCTCACTGCCCAGGTGACCTCAGGCAATTCATTAGTCTGCTTTGGTTTCAACTTATTATTTCATTAAAATGGGAAATAAATAATAATTGCTCACCCTTCTCTCAGGGTGGTCAGTTGCTTTGGGCAAAGCCTTTGGGTAACCTGGGTCACTGTGCAGCCGGGAGGCCCCTGGGCAGGTGACCATGTTGCTGTGACACAATGCCTCCCCCTTCTACAATCCCACACGCTGCAAGCTTTCGTCTTTCCTCATATGGGAAGCCCAGCCAATGCTCCTTGTCAAGCAACTTCTCGTATATGACTTGAAGTGTAGAAACTTTAAAAACAAACATGTGTCTTCTTTTTACGCACCAGATATGGTTTTATGCATGCAAGGCCCATGATCTCATTTAATCTTTAATAATTATGATATCATTATTAGGAAAACTGAGGCTGGAGAAGTTGGGCACACAGCCAGTAAGGGGAAAGGCCTGGGTGCCAATCCAGGTATGTCTAAACCAAGACCCGTTTTCCAGTGCACTGACCTGACCTGCCATGTGCAGGCATTGCTGCCCTCACTGCTCTCACCGAGGGGTCCTCTGGCTGGAAAACAAGGAATGACCCCCCCAAAACTAGGCTAGGTGAAAAGGTGCAGGTGTAGGCAGAGGGTGATGCTGTGGGGGTCCCTAGACAGGTGCCTGGGGAGAAGGCCCAGAAAACAGAAGGGGGTGGGGACTGGCCTCCATCTATCCTGCAGTGGTGTGGGGACCTTGCCTGAGTCACTGAGAAACCCACTCAGAGAAGCAAATACTTTAATTATTTTTTGTTTTATGGAAACAAATATAACCGTCATTACTATCTGCTCTTTGAATTAAGGGAAAGGAACAAGAAATGAGCATTTATAAAGTTATGTCATTGCCCTGATCCCCGCATAATGCTCCCTTTGCCCTAAACAGTGTATCTCTCTGCTGAACCCCACAGCCTTCCCCAGTGCCCCACGCTGTCTTGCCCACGCCCCCTCTCCAGGGCTGCCTCCTCCTTCTCTCCCCAGCTCCTTCCCCCAGGCCCAGGGCCATTGGTCTTTGGCATCCTGAACTGTCAGTTATTTTCTCATGAACACAAGTCTTTGCTCTATAGTAGCGCTTCTGGGCTGACAAGGGGCTGTCACTCGTCTCATCCAGCAGGAGTCCCACGGCGATCTGGAGGCAAGTAGAGAGGGGGCATCCCCATCCCTGTCCCCATCCCCATTCCTGTCCCCCATAGGAAGAACTCAAGGCACCCATCCAAGATGACTGGGGAAGCTGGTGCCAAAGCCTCAGCCTCCAGACTCGAGTCTTCTTTCCTGTTTTACCCACTCAGCTCATGGACGAGTTCCTAAGACCCTCGAGGACAGCATTGTTTTTTATTAGAGACGGGGTTTCGCCAGATTGGCCAGGATGGTCTCGATCTCTTGACCTCGTGATCCGCCCGCCTCGGCCTCCCAAAGTGCTGGGATTACAGCCGTGAGCCACCGCGCCTGGCTAGTGGCTCCTAAAAAACGTCCCTTCGCGGCTAGCAAGGAAGACCTCCCCGCGCCGCCAGAGGGCGCCAGGTGCCACCGCCGAACTCCCCAGGCCGCCTGCCCGGGCCGGGTTAGGGAGAAACCAGATGCAAACCCTAGCCCCGGCTGAGTGCCCACCTGCTAGTTGTGGCGGGTCATTTCCTGAGTTCACATAGCAAAGCAGCTCAGAGTTGGATCGAGGGAAAAGCGCTGGAATCCACGCTCCGCTTCCCCCACGCAACCTCACCTGTGGCCCCGGCAGCGCCCTCTGCACACGGGAGGTCAGGCAGCTTAGTGGAACTCCCCAGTCAGGGACTCAGGCCTCACCAGGGGCCCGCGTGTCCAGCCTGCCGTGGGCCATCTGAGTTGACACACACCCATCTTGCTAGACGAGGCCTGGCGAGTCAGTCACTTTAACGACAGGTGACCTTGGGCGAGTTATTCAACCTCCAAGGACTTATCTGTCAAGTGAGGGTGAGAAGGGTCCCCACCTCGTGGGCTGAGATGAGGATTCAATGAGATAAGGGCTGGGCTTGGCGTCTGGCAGGAGGACAGCACTAATAACCAGGGGCTGCTGTTGTGTTGATTATAACCGTTAGGGAAATTGAGGCCCGGAGAGGTTAACTGGAAAGACAGGACCCAGCACCGGAAGTGGGTCAGCCTGCAATGTGGGAGGGTTCAGGGTCCCTGTTCCCCAGGGCACCGCTGGCTCCAGATGTGGTTCCCAAACCTAGCTGATCATCTGCCTTTTTAAATTAAGGGAAATATAGAGGAAACTAGCATTTATTGAGTTCTGTTTCCAACCTTATTACCCTTGACTCCTCAAAATGCTTTTTCTATCTGAAAACTAGACCTGTGCTTAACTGTATGACCCACTGTTTCTAGTCACCTCATTTTATCCACCAGAAATGCCTTCTCCTTGTCTTTTCTGCCTCTCTGAATGTGACAGACCCTCATCTCCCACCCCAAAGCTTGGAATCAGAATCTCTGGAGGTTCCACTGTAGATTCTGACCCTCAGCTGGGTGTGGGGCCACTGCCCGGCACTGCCTGTGGAGCTTGATGAATGCTTGTTAAATTGAATTGAGCTGCTTGTGGCCTGCAGCCAACATTCCTAGGTGTCCAAAGAGAGACCAGAAAGAAGGTGAAGAGGAAACACCGTAATTACCAGTCAATATATATTTACTTAGATCATGGGCACATAAAATGCAAATTATTCGTGGACCAGGACCCCCTATGTTAGGGTGTCAATATCCTGACACATTCAGGGCCAGCCCTGGGAAATGGAGGTCCAGGCAAAGAGAAACCTCAGGGCATTGTGGAGGTAAGCCTGGTGGGGAGGATAGAGAGAGAAGCTGGCCTTCCTGTAAACTTGAACTTCCTCTGCTGTGTGAAAATTCAGTGGGGTGAGGTGCAAGAAACACCTGCCTCAACCCGCCCTCCGTGCATGCACACATTCATTCATTTATTTCAGTCCTCACCTACTGGGTGTCCACTGTGGGCCAGACCGGATGCTACACATACAATCAGACCTGATCACTTTATTCCCCACTGGAGTTCCTGGTCTGGTGGAGGAAATCAGGATACAAAGAAGTGATTGCAAATTCCATATGACAAGGTAATAAATTGAGGCAGTGAGGAGCACTGGGAGCAGGAAGGAGGTGTTCAGGAAGATTTGGCAGAGAAGGTCACGTTGGACATGGGTTAGAAAAGATAAGGGGAATTTTCCAGCTGGAGAAGTGTTAAAGTGTCAGGGTGCTGAGGAGTGGCACCCTGGGTGATGGGCACTGCTTGTGCCCAGGTAGGGTGGCGGGAACCAGTGCCCAGTGTTGGTAAAGTCCTTCACATGACTTTGTGAAGAGTGAGTGTGTGCTGGGTGAGTGTGTGCTGGGTATGTGTGTGACTGGACAACAGGTGAGTCTGAACAGTGAAGATGCTGGACTTGGCACAGTGGAAGGCAGTTGAGGCCGCAAGAGGTTGTTTTATTTTGTTTTGTTTTGTTTTGTTTGAGAAAGTCTTGCTCTGTTGCCCAGGCTGAAGTGTAGTGGCGCAATCTCAGCTCACTGAAACCCCTGCCTCCTGGGTTCAAGCGATTCTTCTGCCTCAGCCTCCCGAGTAACTGGGACCACAGGTGTGTGCTACCATGCCTGGCTAATTTTTGTATTTTTAGTAGAAACGGGGTTTCACCATGTTGGCCAGGTTGGTCTCGAACTCCTGTCCTCAGATATGTGCCCACCTTGGCTTCCCAAAGTGCTGAGATTACAGGCTAAGAGGTTTTTAAGTAGGGAGGGACCAGGCCTAATTTTTGCTTAAGAAAGAAAACTCCAGAAATGTTGGAAAGCAGTGCCTTGAGTCTTAAGATGAGGGAAGCCAGTTGAAAAGGGTAATCCATAAGGCTTAAAGAGCCTTGGCTTCCCCCAATATATCCCCCTAATATCAATTACTTGTTTAAAATTCAATTTGTTTAACGCACAGATAAGCTGAAGCCTCCGCAGTCTACAGGGTTCCTGCTGTTTGCTTGGTGCAGAGCACAATGGCTGTTGTTTAGCAGGTATTTAATGCGGATTGTTGAGCCACGAGATGAGGGCAGGTGAGAAAGAAGCAAGTGTGGAAGCCAGGCCAAGGCTTCTGCTTGGTGACACCATTAACTGACCTGGAAAATCCTGGAAGGGGATAGGTTTGAGAGAAATAATAAAAATAAAAGCTGCATTCATGGAGTGCAGGTGAAAGCTGGACTTCCCCAACCTTTCCCAGTGCCCACAAACAACCCTATCCAGTGGGTGTTTCTATCCGACCCCCACTTTCACAAATGAGAAAAATGAGGCTCACTGGGTTGCCCAGGGCCAAGATGAGATGAGCAGCATGGCTGGAGAGTGCACTGAACCCCACTGCCATCAGAAGTTCCTCTTTGAGGGGAGGTGGGCCCCCCATTTTCAGTCCGTAGGGACAGAGGCAGGGCCTCAGAAGAGTCTGGAGGCATAGGTGTGGGTTTGCAACCTGGCACCGTGACTGTGGACTTGGAGCTGAGTCCACATCGGTGCGGGCAGAGTGGCACATCACATTCCCGGGCTGCTACAGCAAAGCTGAAAGTGACCAAGCCTCGGTTACTTAAGCAACAGAAATGTATTTGTCAACCTGGGCACAGTGGTGGCTCATGCCTGTAATCCCAGCTACTCAGGAGGCTGAGGTAGGAGATTGTTTGAGGCCAAGAGTTCTAGACAAGCCTGGGCAACATGGTGAGCCCCGTCTCTACCAAAGAAAGCCGGGTAAGTTGGCTTGTTCCTGTAATCCCAGTGCTTTGGGAGGGAGGCCAAGGCGGGAGGATTGTTTGAGGCCAGGAGTTTGAGACCAGCCAGGGCAATGAAGCAAGACCCCATCTCTACAAAAAATAAAAGGAAAAGAAATTTATTTTCTGACAGTTCTGGAGGCTAGAAGTGTAAGACCAGGGACACCAGTCCTACTGGATTAGAGTCCATCCTGTGACCTCATCTAACTTAATTTTTTCTTTAAAGGCCCTGTGTCCAAATAGACACATTCAGAGGTACTAAGGGTTAGAGTTTAAGCATATGAATTTTAGGGATCCACAACTCAGCCCATGACAAGCAGCCTGGAGATCATGAAGAGTCAAGGGATGAGGGAGGAGAAGGAGAGAGAGGGCCTGGGGAAGCAGGGGGAGGATTTCAGGGCAAGGGTGGAGTGGAGGCTCCAGCTGGCCTGGGTGAGAGGGGCAGAGTGAGGAGGGCCACATTCCTGAACCCAGACCCCCGAGATAGGAGGATGCTCAGGAGAAGAATGAGGCTGCATGGCAAATGCACCCGTCAGGCAGACCTACTTCAGACAAAGGTCAGTGTGGCTATGGAGGCCCCGCTGGTCATCCCCAGCCAGGGCTGTGGTGCCTTCATCATGGAAAGTAAAGGCCACTCCCCAGAGCTGTGGCGTGTGGGGCTCAGGCTGCACTGACCCCTTCCTTGCTGGGCTGAGCAGCCGGAAATCCAGGGTGCAGGGAAGCAGCTTCCTCAGGGAGCCCTCCCACTCCTCACACAGGGTCTGCTTCAGGCCCAGGCCACACCGGGGACAAAGGCAGTCATGACAGCCCTGAACCCCTGGCCGTAGGACCCAGAGCCCCAGTCAATCCCCACTGCGAGCCACCGTGAGCGCTCCTCATCTTGCCTGCCTCTGAAGGCGCCAGTTTTGTTCTTTTCCTTCTCCTTGCTGCCTGTCTGGAATCGGCCTTTGGCAGCTCCCATCTGGTGGTCAAATGACCTTGGGCTGTAAGATAGGAAAAGGCTGAGCTCTGTTGTTGGACACATTCTGGGGTCCTCCAGGTACCAAGCAGGAGGATCAAACCTTCCCAGGGACCAGCATCTTTCATTAACAAAATCCAAAACCATGTCGCAGGACCCTCAGGAGCCTACTCCGTGGGCATGGGGCAGCCACAGAACCAGCCTTGGCCTCGGTGTGCCCTCGGTCAGCTCGTGGTCTGGGAAGGGATCATACACACTAGCACAGTCACAACCTCACACTTACACATGGACACACCCACACATACTCCCACAGGCGCGCGCACACACACACATGCACGCACACACACACCAAAGGATGCTTCTGTTTTGACGCCAGACTAGCACATCTTGGAATCTTCTTATGGAAACACCAACAGTAAACATGGAAAGTAGAAATAAAACACACACCCAGGATGATTCCTAATTAGCGGAAACAGCCCTAGTCTAGATTCAGAGACCCTGGAGGGACAGGAACGTGGTGCAGGTCAAATCCCCCATTGTCCAGTGAGGGTCATGGGCTGCCCAAGGCCACACAGCTCACTGCCCTGTGCCGTGTCCAATCCACTTGCAGGCTCCCTCAGCTCATGCTCAAGTCACACAGGCCAGCCCGGGCCTGCTCTGTCAACGCTGACCCACAAAGAGGCTCACATAATTCTCCCTCCCAGGGGCACAGCAGCCTCAGCCTTGCTTTGAGGTGGGGCCTTCGTGGCCTGAAAGGTGACGTGGCCAACCTTCAGCCTGTCCCCCGTATCACCATCTGCTTTTGGAGACCCAGGGCAGGAAGCTGAAGCCTTATGTAGGAAAATAAGGGCTGTTCCCACAGCAGCCCTGGGGACCAGCTCTCTCCTTCACTTTATGTATTATTTCATTTTTAATCACAGAATCAAGGTAGCAGAGCCTCTCAGGCTGAGCCAGAAAATAATCAACTTTTTAATTTGATTTTTTGTTCTCCCAAAGGAGAGCAAGGGACTCCAGGGGCTCCATGAGGCCTGGAACTTGGAGTTGTGGTTGGATCCTCCAACCTATAGATGCTTGACTCCAGCCTGGCTTACCATCTACAGTGGGGTGACCTCCACAGGCCCCGGTTTCCCTCTCTGTGAAATGAGCGGTTGGACCAAAGCTTCCTCTCAGGTCCCTTCCAGCACCAAACCTCTCTGAGCTCTGAGCAGTCCTCACCGCAGATGCATGGCTTTGCAGGTTCTCCGGCCTCTCTTCCATTTCTGAGCTTTCATCTTTTTCTGTAACGGTATAAAAATATCCTTCTTACCTCCCTGTCCCTGATTCTAGCGCCAGTCTGTGGCTGTCCAGGGATGGGGTGGGGAGGGTCTCTTCCTGCCTCTCTCAGTTCTTTTCTGTCCCAATTGGTTTTCCCCTTCTTTCCCCAAACCTCTAGCCACTAGTTATTTCCCAGAGTTTTTCCTCTGTGGCCACCCACCAGTATCGTCTCTGCTCTTGTCCCTCCGTAGCTGTGCCTGGCCATCTCCTCTCCCTGCTCTCTTACCTCCTACCAAAGACCCCACATCTGACTGTCTGCAGGGTCCTGGATGTGGCCCCTGGACTTCCCATTGGCCCCTCAGACTGTCCCTGTCCAATCTTCTTTCCACTCCCCACTCCCGCACCTGCCTGTCCTCCTCCCTTCCCTGCCTCAATGAATGGTGCCCCTCCTCCCCCACCTGGTCTATGCCATGGGTCCAGGCAAGTGCAAGGTGTGGCCCTGGGACCAGAAGGATGGGCCTTGACTCAGGATGAGGAAGGACCCTCTTCCTAGCTTCCCCCAAGTAGCTTGATTCACCTCCCTTCTCAGTTACACTGTTCAGCTTTCTTGCTCCAAAAGGTTAGAGACAGTTACTTACTTTTAAAATTGTAGGATCTCTGTTCCTCAGACCCAAGGTGCAGAACGTCTTGGTTATGAGTTGGTGACAGAGCCCTGCCAAATCCAGGTCTCCAGACTCCACCCCAGGGGTCTTCCTGGTCTGACACTGCAAGCCACAGTCCTCGCCAACTTCCCAACATCTGGACTCCTGTCACCGGGCTGAGGAGTCCAGGCCACTGGTGCTGCCCCTCACAGGAAGGTCCATGAACAATGCACTAGGTACCTTCCTGTCAGGAGATGCTCTGGGAATTCCTGGATGGCCAGAGCCCTCCACCCTGGGTGTAGGGAAACCAACACTTAAACTAAAAGCTAGCCAGGCACGGTGGCTCACGCCTGTAATCCTAGCACTTTACAGGGCTGAGGCGGGTGGATCACTTGAGGCCAGGAGTTCAAGACCAGCCTGGCCAACATGGTGCAACCCCGTCTCTACTAAAAATACAAAATTTAGCCTGGCATGGTGGTGGGCGCTCGTAGTCCCGGCTACTCAGGAGGCTGAGGTAGGAGAATCCCTTGAACACAGGAGGTAGAGGTTGCAGTGAGCCCAGATTGCACCACTGTACTCCAGCCTGGGCAACAGAGCAAGACTCCATCTCTAAATAAATAAATAAATAAATAAAAGCTTATTTCCAGAGAAGGAGATGGCGTGGAGCCCACTTATTAAGACCCAGCTGGCAGATGCTGCTCAGCCCAGGAGGGAGAACCAACTGGCGTGCTGCATGGACTCTGAGTCCTGTTCCTTGCCAGAACTCAGCCTTGGAAGGCACAGAAACTTCCCAGTCCACACCAAGATTGCTGGTTGAGAAACAATCCGGCCTGCAGGCATGGGTCTGGAGCTCAGAGGGCTCTGGACAGCTGACTTCTGGTTGGGAAACTGATTATCCTTCTCAGTCCTGGGAGACCTTCCTTGGCAGAGGCCTGGCAGCATTTATCACCAATGGGGGTTTATCCAGAGAGAAGTCCCAAGCACCCCTTTTCTCTCTCCTAGTGATTTAGAGCTGAAAGGAATCATCTCGTCTATCTACCTCATTTTACAAAAAAATGGAAATCCAGAGAAGTTCACCAAGCTTCCACAGTGAGAATGCACATCTTTCAATTCATTCAGCAAACATTGACGAAGTATCTACCGTAATACCTCATTGTACTGGTCATTGTTCTAGGCACAGGGGCATAGCAGAAGACAGGTTA
>NW_012116132.1:710583-711610 GCF_000951035.1 Colobus angolensis palliatus | reverse complement strand
CTAATTTTTGTATTTTTAGTAGAGATGGGGTTTCACTATGTTGGCCAGGCTGGTCTCGAACTCCTGACCTCAGGTGATCCACCTGCCTTGGCCTTCCAAAGTGCTGGGATTACAGGCGTGAGCCACCGCGCCCGGCCACAGACACATCTTTATAACCCAGAGTTCAGAGTTTACCTTGGGGTTTGCTCTAGGTGGCGCACATTTGATGATTTGAACCAATGTATAAAGGCATGTGTCTACCAGTACAGTAACACACAAAGTAGTTTCACTGCCCTAAAAATTCTCTGTGCTCTGCTGGTTCGTCCTTTCCTCCTCTCTAGCCTGTAGCAACCACACATCTTTTTACTGTCTCCATAGTTTTGTCTTTTCTAGAATATCATATAGTTGCAATCATATATATGGCCTTTTCAGATTGACTTGTTTCACTTAGTAGTATGCACTTAAGATTCCTTCATGTCTTTTCATGGCTTGACAGCTCATTTCTTTTTAGCATTGAATAACATTTCATTGTTTGGATGTACCACAGTTTATTTTTCCATTCACCCAATGAAGGACATCTTCCAAGTTTTGGCAATTATGAATAAAGCTACTATCAACATCTGTGTGCAGGTTCTTGTGTGGACATAAGTTCCCAGCTCATCTGGGTAAGTACCAAGGAGCGTGATTGCTGGATCATTTGATAAAAGTATGGTTAGTTTTGTAAGAAACTGCTGAACTATCTTCCAAAGTGGCTGTGCCATTTTGCATTCCCACTAGCAATGAGTGAGAGTTTCTGTTGCTCTGCCTGTTGCTTCATCAATGTTTGGTGTTGTCAATGTTTTGGATTTTGGCCATTCTAATAGTTATGTAGTGATAGTTCATTGTTGTTCCTCACTGACATATTCCTTAATGACATATGATGGTTAGCATCTTTTTTTTTTTTTCTATCTGTCGCCCAGGCTGGAGTACAATGGTGTGATCTCAGCTCACTGCAACCTCCACCTCCCAGGTTCACACCATTCTCCTGCCTCAGCCTCCCGAGTAGCTG